>NW_027223752.1:86821086-87421086 GCF_028538775.1 Myotis yumanensis
TTAATAACTTCTTCTGAAATAACAAAAATAAACAAACAAACAAACAAAACCCCAAATATAATCTGATCAGTGTTAAAGGTCTTTCTTCTCATTTTGACACATGTCAGGGTGGGCAATGACAGGTTTACAGTTGTTCATATGGAAAATAACACAATGATTAATAAATAATAAAGGAATAAACTATGTTTCACATACTCACAATTATAAACCTACTTTTTTTCCCACCCCTGTATATATAATATAAAGGATTTTTGAAGAAAAGAGATACCAGGAGACTACTCAGGGTCATATTAAGGCTGAAATGACTTTTGTTTTAAATGCCAAGACTAATTATAAGTGAGGCAATGCTGTGCTCTAAAATTTACAATTTCCTCTTAAAGGAAACAGAAACATTGGCAAATATTTCAACCTCTTGTGAAGTGTTAGACTAAATTATCCTTAGAAATCATTGATACATTACCTTGAGGGAGAAGAGACATTTGCTCATCTACCTATTAAGCCACAGGCCGTGGAATAATGTTCCCTATATCCTGTGAAGCAGGACAGAAGGCTTGATATGTTTGACTTTTAAATTAAAGAGACTCTTTAATAGGAGAGAATATGTAATGGAAAGCATTTAGAGTTGAGAATAGGCTATGAAGATGAGTTGCTGGCTTCTGGAAGCAACATCTGGAGATTGTCGGTGCTCAGGATTTGTATAGACTTCTGTTTGGAGTTTGAGAAGCAAACATGGCCAACAGATATGTCGTGGAATTGCCATCCAGGGCCAAAAGACAAGGTTTATTTATAGCTGTAATATCTTAAATGTTAATTTTTAATGTCAAAGAAATAATAATTTACTCAAAAGACATATTCTCAAGTTTCTAGTCTGATTCAGGCTTTGTGTCACGAGCCTAAGAGATACAATAAAGACTGTAATATGTCTTTGAAGTGAGGAACAAGAGAGGATAAATTTGGAAAATTAAAGCATCACTGTATTAAGATGAATCTTAATGAATTTTAAAAGATGAGGAAACATTTGTCAGGATGGGTAAACAGGAATGGAGATGACTCACTAGGAAAGGCAAAGTGGGGGTGTGCAATACACCTGTGTGCAAGGACTTTTAACAATGATCCTATATAATAACAGGCTAATATGAAAATTGTCCCTTTGACCTAGAGTTTGACCAGGGGTGGGGCCAGCCAGCCAATAGCCTGCAGCCTCTCCCCCTGGCCAGCCCTTCCCCCAATCAGTCTGATCGGGGCAGGCCGGCTGGACCCCACCTGTGCACGAATTTATGCACTGGGCCTCTAGTTGGTACATAAAAGTCAAGAAGAATAGGGACAGTAAGTACTGCAAAGAAAAAGATAGCAGAGACCAGAATGTAGACTGTATTATAAGGCTTGTCATAGTCATTTGGGTATCAGTTTTTCAAACTTTAACTTATATGCATACTCATAGTGCTATATGACTCGTGTGGACTGTGTGCTTTTTTACAGGAGTGGGCAAAAGTAGGTTTACAGTTGTGAGTATTTCTGTAGGAATGGCCTTGTATCATCTTTGGAATGACCTTTGCCTGTATTACATTTATGGCCTCACTTCCTCTGATCAATAAATTGATGCTAGATGGGATAAATATTAAAAATACATGGTAATATGGCACTATCCTAAGGTGAAAGATATTTCTTAGATCAGCAAAAGCAGAATATTTTAAAAATGACTTTATGGAGGCAGTATCTTTACTTTTCTGATCTAACTTATCTTTGACAATAAAAGTCAATGAATTACAGAAAAATGTGTGAGAGGTTATGTTCTGTCCATGGTGACAGAGAATTTCAGCCCAATTTGATATCCTCTGAGTTTTAAGATTTTTCCCTTGGATGATGATAGGGGTTAGTGAGTGCACCAGATCTGCCTGTGATACCCATCAAAAACTTAATAATGCAACATAATAATGGAAATGGAATAAAACCTGCTAGATTGAGAAGGACAATTCAGGGGATGAATCTTCTAGGCTAAAGTCAAGATTGTCAGAGAATGTAGAACAATATTGTCTGGCAGTCCAGAGGGCTTATAGCAGAATAAACACATAACACACACTAGTATCTAATAAAACATAGACAACTCTTCTATAATAATAAAAGCATAATATGCTCATTAGACCAGACGTCTTTCTGGATGACCTTCCAGATGAAGCTGGGACTGTGAGGGAAGCCCGGGTCCTGGGTGCCTGCCAGCGGCCAGAGGGAAGACGGTGCAGCAGCTGGGGGAAGGAAGGCCTACTTTTGCATGAATTTTGTACATCGGGGTCTAATATGGTAATAAAAAAGCTTGATGCAGGTGGGAATAGGACAGATAAGAGTGATAAAATATATGAACTATAAACTATATACTATGTCCCTTCTATACCCTGTTTTTTAAATTTTGAATTTATCTTGCCTTGGGCTAAAGGTGCATTGTAAGTGCTTGGAATATCTTTACCGCACACTCTAAGATAGTCTTTCCAAAGTCACAACAGTGGTACCTTGTTTGGTATTTACTCTGCAGCATTTGGCCCACTACCTTGCATATAGACTGTGGCCACTAAATTATGGTGGCTGGGTGATTTAAGTAGTTTCTTTTTGTAAAGTACTAAAATGTCTTACAAAACACACTAAGTAGTGATGAAGAAGTGAGGAAATTAGTTTGACAATAGCCGAAACCTGTAATAGAAAATATGTTTTTGAAACAAAAGTGAGGCCATTGAATTTAGAATAAATTGGGAAAAATAATTCACCTTTATGATGGATCAGGACAGTTCTACTAATGAGACATGCAAATGTTGATGATATAGCTTCTAAAATGTGATTGATTTAGGTACTAGAGGTGGTCAATAAATCCATTTAGAATAAGAGAGAATAACAAAAATTTAGCACACATAAACATATCTGTTGTTAAAAAAGATTAGTTCTGTGATTATGATTAATATAATTAATGATTTTTGATTCCAGGTTTGGTGTTTTATCCCCATTATTCTGGGATTCACCAATGGATTTAGTAAAATATATTTTCTTCAAAGCAATTATATGGCAACATGATATCAAATGTATAAATGTGGGGTCAGTGTTAAAAAATAAGAAGACTTGGGGGCGGAGCGAGTGCGCTGTCACGTGACGTGCGTGGAAAAAAATAATAAATAAGAAGACTCTCCAAATTAAATGAACTAGAGGCTAGTTTTCCTTCTATTACCAAATACTGTGAACTTTTAGGCAAATCATCTTTGGTCTGGGGGATTTCAGACCTCACATCTCTAATTTGAAAATTTGAAAAGATTTTTTTGAGTTCCAAATGTATTCTAGGCATTTTTGACTTTCCTTAAAAGTCCATTTATGGACTTTTATGTTTTACTACCTATAACTGTGGTTTGTAATATTTTAACATGCTAAATATGAGTTTCAAACAAATGTGACACAGAATCACAATATAAAGCAGATAAAAGCAGTGAGTCAGGGGTGGAGGATTTATTCTTCATCTGTTTGACAATCCCCTCTAAACTTCCTCCTAAACTACTTCCAAAGAACTCTATGATGCAGTCAATTACAATTTAATATGAACTTGACTGACCTAGACTACACTCATCAATATTAGTTTAACAGAGGGAAAAAAAAGAGTACATAAAGTAGAAGTAATATGTGAAGACACACGTCTTTCCCCTGCTCCAAATCTATCAATGTTTTCATACGTTGACTACATTTATTCTCATCGTCTTTTCCTCACTTTCAAGATAGTTCTTAATTTGGCTCTCTTTCCTTAGTTCATTGAATTTCCTACTCCTCAGCACAATGCTGAAATATTTAGACTGATTTTTTCCCCTGCCTTAAGAACTAGGGACTGATTCCTGACAGAATACATCTAATCAGATTAATCCATTGTTTCATAAAGGTCCACTGTATTCTATTCCTATTTTTTTTTCAGTATCAAATGTTAGTTCCTGTTGACAGACTTCTTCCAACTCTATTTGAACTCTAAAGTATTAATGAATTAAGTACTAAATTATATATTACTTTGTCTTACTTACTACTACTTTATGTATTGCTCTTGTAATTCCTGAATTATTTCCTTGCTAGCCATCTATAATTAAAATGAGAAAAACCCTTAGTTTTTTTCTACACTTCTTTAACAAATTTGTATATATAATCAAAACTCTTTAGAATTGCCAGAGTTTTCAGATTGCTCAAACCTCCATTTTGAATGATGATTTTCAAAGGTTTCCCAACTGGCTCCATCCATTAAAACCATGATATGACTTAAAAACACAGTCTTGCTTCAGCACTGTTCACATTAGCTTCTGACTTAATGTCATATTCTTTACTTCTTTCTGCAATATGGGCTAAGCTATGGAATTCCTAAGTTTATAGGGATGTTCCAGTTTCCTTCACAGTGTGCACACGTAATACCCAATTTTAGAGAAATCCGGGTCTCTAAATCATGTTGTCAAAGGGGCATAAATTTGATTGAAGGTAGTGTTAGCAACCAAAAGAAGTAGATTTGAGGGGTGGGTCCTAAGAATAGGAAGGTCTAGTTGCTGTCTGTGTTCTGAAAGCAGGAAGAGAGCAGACGGGGACAATATTCACCTACAATGCCTGGAGAAGCCCGGCTGCAGTGGCTCAGTGGTTGAGTGTGAACCAGGAGGTCACAGTTCTATTGCTGGTCGGGGCACATGCCCAGGTTGCAGGCTCCATCCCCAATGTGGGGCGTGCAGGAGGCTGCCAATCAATGATTCTCTCTCATCATGGATGTTTCTATCTCTCTCCCTCTCCCTTCCTCAATGAAATCAATAAAAATATTCAAAAAAATAAAATGTCTGGAGGAGATGGTTGAGATCTTAAAAATTGGAAGCTGGCAAGGGAAAGGATAATGTCTAGGTCTCTAAACACTAGCAAGATTTTAGCCTCCAAACAGAGCTTAAATCCAAACTAGTAATGTGGGCAGGAATCCATGTGTTTGGACTAGGATATATGGCAGAGATGTATAAGGGACTGCAGATCTAGGGGTACAAAGAAATCCCAGACTCAGAGCCCAACCTTCAATGCTGAGCTCATAGTGGAATAACTAATGTAAATCACCAGGAACAATGATTTACTTATACAGTTTCTGCATAATAATCAGAGTTTCTCCAAGAATGGAGAATGTACTAAACACTTGATAATATGTGGTTGTACTTTTAGAATCTTAAATTAAACCAGCCAATATTATTTTTTAATTTAATTTAATTTTTATTGTCTAAAGTTTTACATAGCCCTAACCGGTTTGGCTCAGTGGATGGAGAGTCAGCCTGCGGACTCAAGAATGTCCTAACCGGTTTGGCTCAGTGGATAGAGCGTTGGCCTCTAGACTGAAGGGTCCCAGGTTTGAATCCGGTCAAGGCATGTACCTTGTTTGCAGGCACATCCCCAGTCGGAGGTGTGTAGGAGGCAGCTGATCAATGTTTCTAACTCTCTATCCCACTCCCTTCCTCTCTGTAAAAAATCAGTAAAATATATTTTTTTAAAAATAAGTAAAGGGATCACAGAATTGAAAGGGCTTGATCAGCTTAGTTTGTTCACTGTTTTCCCAATCATAAATTTCTTCTAAGAAACACAAACTAAGAGAACCCTGGTACACTGTTGGTGTGAATGCAGACTGGTGCAGCCACTATGGAAAACAGTATGGATTTTCCCCAGAAAATTAAATATGGAACTGCCATTTGACCCACTGATCCCATTTCTAGGAATATATCTTAAGCAACCCGAAACACCCATCAGAAAGAAAGCATGCACCCCTATGTTCATAGCAACGCTATTTACAATAGCTAAAATCTGGAAACAGCCTAAGTGCCCATCAGTAGATGAGTGGATAAAAAAGCTATGGTACATTTACAACATGGGATACTATGAAGCAGTAAAAAAGAAGGAACTCCTATCCTTTGAGACAGCATGTATGGACCTGGAGAGTATTATGCTAAGCAAAATTGTGACAGAATTTACCAGGCAACCGAAAATACACAGGAGTACTTGGAGTTACAGGAAAAACCCATTTATTTCCAGATGAACTAGTACCCTGACTCAGGGGAGCCTGTTTCCAAATCCTGAGCAAGCCAATATGGGGGCAGCTTTCTCTTTATACCCTTTGGTTTCTTTGTCCCCTAAATATGGATCAGGCTTCCGGACCTTTCGCTGGCTTTGCAACAAGCCCCGTATGTTGGGATAGGGAATGTGAGACCATACCTAAAGGCCTGGCCTGGTGCCAGTGCTGATAACCCCCTCCAGGGGTTGTGTATTGTTCATGGCTTACAGCCTCTGTAAAATGTATTTAGGTAAATAGGTCTTGCAAGACCAGATAATTAAGGAAGGGGCAGTGACTTGATTATAGGCTAACAAGAATGTGCATTAGGGATACTGATTAAATAGGTACAGAGTCAGGCTGCTAGCTCCCCCCCACCCCAACCCCCCCCCACACACACACCCAAATGTCTTATTTTCCTCATCAAAATAAGCCAGTCAGAGAAAGACAAGTATCACATGCTCTCGGTCATATGAGGAATGTAAAGAACAAAATAAAATGATTTAAAAAAATAGATCCAGAGATGTAGAAACATGGAAAAGTCTGATGAATCACAGAGGGAAGGCAGATAGGTGGGAAGAGATCGATGAAAGAACTTGTATACATACTAGTGGCCCAGTGCACGAAATTCATGCACATTAAAAGGGGATTAATAAGAGGAAATATTTTAATATGGCTATTTGTCCTTTCTCTATAATAGAAGTGTCAGAGATAAAGAAAATCAGTAAAATGTATATGAAAATCTTCCTCCTGTCAGAGTCTGGGGCACACCACAGGACCCAGAGTCAAGTCCCCACCCACCCGCGGTGCCTCAAAATCATGCGAGACCCAGACCCAGCCAGCGCCACCCCCATTGGGTGAGATCCAGACCGGGTCAGCCCCACCCTTCTCAATCCCCACCAGGCAGGGGGCACAGCCTCTGGTCCCCCAGTACACCCTCAGGCCCCCCATCCCAGTGCCAGTACAGGAGGCACATCCTGAGGTCCCCAGCCTGGCACCAGGGCGGGTGAGGCAGCTTGAGGTCCCCCATCAAGCCCCGCTGTGGGGGGGGGGCAGAGCCTCAGGTCCCCTGTCTAGCCCAGCTGGGCAGGCGGCACAGCCTCAGGTTCCCCTGCTAGGTGCCGGGGTGTGGGGCACAGCCTGAGGTCCCCTGGCCTGGCACTGGGGTGGGGGTGTGGCCTGAGGTCCCCTGGCCTGGCGCCAGGGCAGCGGGCACGGCCTGAGATCCCTTGTAAAGCCCCACCAGGTGGGGGACACAGCCTCAGGTCCCCTGCCCTAGCCCAGCACCACACAGCCTCAGAACCCTGCTGATTGCTCTTTAAGGCTCGTTACAGGAACTCGGTCTCCACTGTGGGTGCCACCATCTTTGTGATGGCATTATGGTCAATTTGCATATTCCCTCTTTATTAGATAGGATATGCATAACCCATAGACACAGACAATAGTGTAGTGAAGGCCTGGGGTGGGGGGAGGGGGCAAGCTAGAAGAGATTAATGGGGGAAAAAGGGGACATCTGTAATACTTTCAACAATAAAGGTAAGTTAAATAATAATGATAAATAAATAAATTAATTAATTAATTAATGAAACAAAAAAGCAATTACTGCAACCCTTAAAAAAAAGAAAAGAAACAAACTATAGTTATTTGAAAATTGTTAAAAACTAGTTGAGATGTAATTATTACTATTTTAAAAATATGCCTCTGATTTATCTTCATAGAAAAGAAACAGCATGTGGCCAGGCAGCTGCTGAATTTCCCCAGAGCAAACAGGATGTGGGGGTGGGGAGAGAGGATGAGACCTGTGCATGTGGCTGATAGCACATGTCCTAGGATGATTACTCTAGACAAAGGGAGGTGGAGGCAACTAGAGAAGTCCCCAGCCCATTTTTTTTTTAATAACTCAATGGGAGGCTGCAAGACCTAGGTTACCTATTAGGAAATAGGTGACCAAATAGTCCTCAGCCAATGAGGAACTGGAGAAGGTCTAAAAAAATAGGCTATGCTCCTTGTGTGAACCTGTAAAATGGATGCCTCTCGAGAATGTTATTAAAAGTCTCATTTTCACCATGCTTCTGCTTCCTAGTCCATCATTTGAAATTTGAACAGGTGAGCCATTTCTCATACTATTAAAGTTAAATGGCCAATGAATGCAAAATGCCTCTTAACAATAGCAGCCAGGGTACTGAATGGCAGACACTCTTGGGCCTTCTGTTCTTCTGAAAATGGATAGTGTTTGGATATTGGTTCAACTTTTATTTTTTCTAGTGATGAATTATTTTGTTTTATTGCTAAAAGTATTACAAAGGGTATTACATATGTGTCCTTCCCGCCCCCACCCCCCCCGCCCTTGACAATCCCCTGGCCTCCCTTACCCCCCAGTGTCTTATGTCCATTGGTTATGCTTATATGCATGCATACAAGTCCTTTGGTTGATCTCTTACCCCCCTCCCTCCTGCCCCCCAACCCCCCTGGCCTTCCTGCTGCAGTATGACAATCAGTTTGAGGCAGCTCTGCCTCTGTATCCATTATTGTTCAAAAGTTTGTAATGGTTTTTATTATCCATGAATGAGTGAGATCATGTGGTATTTTTCCTTCATTGACTGGCTTATTTCACTTAGCATAATGCTCTCCAGTTCCATCCATGCTGTTGCAAATGGTAAGAGTTCCTTTTTTTTTACAGCAGCATAGTGATGAATTATTAAAAGTCATGTTTTTTATTTTTTTACTAATGCAAGATATTAAAAATAGAAAAACTGGGTTTAGGGTATATGGGAACTCTTGGTGAATCTTTTCATTTTTGTAACTCTAAACTGTTCTAAAATATAAAGTCTGTTGTAAAACAGTGATGGTAAAAGAACTGATATCTAAAGTAAACATAGAAGAATTAAAACCCAACAAAAGTAAACAAACAACTCAATTAAAAATAGCAAAGGATCTGAACATAAACCTGATAAAAAAAATATAAACAGATGCAAGCATATGCAAAGATGTTCATCATAATTTTTTTTATCAGGGAGGTGAAAATTAAAACAACATATTTATTAGAATGGCTAAAATCCAAAAACCTGACAATACAAATGCTGACAAGGTTGCGGAGCAACAGGAACTCTCATTCATCATTGTTGAGAATACATAATTAATACAGCTCCTTGACATTTACTCAAATGAATTGACAACGAATGTTTTCACAAAAACCCGCACACAAATATTTATAGCAGCTTTATTGACACTTGAAAAATTGGAAGCATTCGGTAGGTGAATGGACAAACTCTAATACAATACAATGTTAGCATAGGTAGCTAGCTAGTTATTAATAAAGGAAGGGAGCAAATGGAATCAGATGTTAACCCCAATAAACTAGGGAGCTGAGTTTGACATTAAGTCTGATTCACCAGCAAGCCACAGCATTCACAGGCTCCCCAGGGGACAGACACATCCTCCTCTGAGGGGACTTAATCCCCAGTGGGCAGGAAGAATCAGTTTCCCATCTCCCCAGGGAACAAGGGGCCATTGGCTGGGATTACCAAGGGAGAGATAAAGGAAACGTCTGTTGCCAGGCAGTAGAAGCCAAGATTGAGCAGGGGGAGGTAAGCCCAAGCACAGTAGAAACGAGATGAAGTAGCAAAATTTGGGAGCATGCGCAGTAGGAGCCAAAATGGTGACATAAAGGGGCCCTGTCTAGCCTGGGAAAATCTGGGAAAAGGATCCGGTGGATAAGGGAAAATCCAGAAAAAAGATTGGTTAGCTGGAGGATTTAGCACAAGCCTTCGAAAGATTAGGAACCAGATTGGTTAGTTTGAAAGAAAGCCTGCTATCTCCCTAACGGTTAGGGCCTAACCCAAGGTAATATAATCAAAGCTTATGAAGGCCCATCTGGTAGCACACTTTTGCTTGTGCATTTGAGTGTTTCCTCTCCGCAGGGGCTGCATGGACACAGCACAGTGCTGTCAGGGACACCATCAGGCCTTGGTGGAGGATGTGCAGAAGGGGAAATGAGACCCAGAGAAGTTCTGCATCTCGGGGCCTTAGCCCTCAGGGGCTTGGTGAGGACACATGTGGGTCTGAGTGAGGCCCCAGAGGCTGGACTTCTTCCACAGCAGTTTGGAGATGAGCCACTTGGTTGTAGGTGAGAAACTGGGGACCTGGGGACAATTTGTTTTTGCTCCAATAAATCTTACCACTACACCTCATCCTCCTATGCATGGGGTCCCTGACATTTTTTTCTCCAGACTCTGTGAAAGAACCCTATTTCCACCAGCAACACAATTACATAATGAAATATTCTTCTGCAATAAAATAAATGCGCTATATAAGCTAGGGAGAGATATGGAGGGATATTAAATGCATATTGCTAAGTGAAAGTTGTGTGTGTGTGTGCGCACGCGCACGCATGCTTTAAGGCTACATACTTTATAATTCTAACTATATAATATTTTGGAAAAAACTAAACCATGAAGTCAGTTAAAAGCTCAGTGGTTGCCAGGAGTTTGTGTGGAGGGAGAGAGAAATGGAAAGGTGGAACACAGAGAATTTTTAGAGCTGTGGAACTACTCCGTAAGCTATTATAATGGTGGATACATGTCATTTATTATGCATTTGTCAAAATCTATGGAATATACACAAAGAGCATACCCTAATGTAAACTATGGACTTTATTTAATAATAATATATCAATGTCAAATATTATTACACTAATGCAAAAATGTTAATATGCATGAAAGGGGAAGGGATATATAGGAACTATGTACTTACTACTCAATTTTTCAGCAAACTAGAAACTTCTCCAAAAAACAAAGTCTATTAATTAAAAAAATATTTTCTTAGTAAAATTTTCCACTATCAATTTCCTCTTTAAATATCACTGACTTCACAGTTGTACTATGAACCACTCATATGGGAGCTATTATCAAGTTTTAAGTGGAAGCTTTGGCTGAATGTATTAAATGTAAGCCCTAGGATATGAATTGCTGAGGAAAATATTCTAAGTTATGGACAAACATTTTAACTTAATAAAAATTAAAGGAATCCCTTTTACACAGCTCTCAAAATTAATTCCAGGAAAAATAATATAATTAAATGTAGTTTTTATAGCATACAGACTTTTGAATCATGTTTATCTTGTGTGAAGGTGATGAGATCTTTGTTACATACATACATTATGTATCTAAACATACATTATGCACTATTGGTATTTTTATGTTTAACTATGTTATGAAATCATTTGCACTTCCATCTAATTATAATCTTGAGGCTGCAAATAAGCCTAATTCCCTCCAACACCTTCCTTCCCTCAACATCCTAATGAGAAATTTCATGCATTAGTTTGAAGCTGTATGGTCCACTACTTTATATTTATGAATAAATTATTTTTAATATGAGCATATTTTATATTTATAAGAATATATGAGAAGAATGAATTTACCTAACTGACATATGGAACACACAGAGATGTATCCATGAAATGACAATTTACTATCTTGAAAAGTTTTAAGAACTTGATTGTCTAGTATAGAACATGAGGATTTTAGAAATTTAGAATAATGAATAGTTGCTGAAGCTTAAAATACTTCAGTATAGATTTAATAGGAAAAACATCTGTCCAGCAAGAATCTGACATATTGACAATAATGATACAAAACAAAATAAAGTTAAAAACCAAAATAGTAATCATAGTATTAGCAATTGCAATTCACTTTTTCTGTGCTACCCACTTTACATGCATTATCTTTTTAGAATCCTCCCACAATGCCATGTAGCAATAATATTACCTGGTTTTACAAATGAATACATAGGCAATATGTGAAGTGTCAGGCACAGACAATACGTTATGTGCTCTAGGCTCTGCAGCTAGTAAGTGGAGGCCTCAGAGCTGGTACCTGAGTGTCCTAACTGCTGTAATTGTCAGAAAGTGCATGGAGAGATCATAGAGAAATGAGTCAACAATTTGAATAGAGTAGATAGAAAGGACTGAGTACATTCCTGTTTGAGAGTAGAAATAAGGACTGTTTTGAAGAAGACTAAGTCTAACTTAAATTAGCATCCTATATAATAAAAGGCTAATATGCAAATTAACCAAACAGCGGAACGACCGGTCGCTATGATGCACACTGATCACCAGGGGGCAGACGCTCAATGCAGGAGCTTCCCCCTGGTGGTCAGTGCACTCCCACAGGGGGAGTGCCGCTCAGCCAGAAGCCGGGCTCACAGCTGGCAAGCACAGTGGCGGTGGTGGGAGCCTTTCCCGCCTCCGCAGCAGCGCTAAGGACCCCTCGGCGGACATCCCCTGAGGGGTGCCAGACTGAAAGGGCGCAGGCCAGGCTGAGGAACCTCCCACCCCGCAATCCCCAGGGCACGAATGTCATGCACCAGGCCTCTAGTTAGAAAATAATGTTAGCAGCTGAAAGCTATGACTGCTTCAACATTCCCCTTCAGCCTCTTTGGCCTGGTTAACATGTGTGTTATACTTTCTTCTTTCATTAGCTCTTTGAAGCATAGCAAATAAGAAGAAAAACAAGTGTTTTAGAAACCTCTCTAAACTCCTCTTCCTTCATAACTACTTCCTTGCCAATATCCCAGGTTCTTTCCAAATCTACATTTAAATACTACATTGATTCTTTTTTTTTTCTTAAAATTTTTATTGATTTTTAGAGGGAGAGGAAGGGAGAAAGAGAGAAATATCTACGTGGGAGAGAAACATTAATTGCCCCATCTGGGGATCCAAACTGCAACATAGGTATATGCCCTGACCAGGAATCGAACCACAACCTTTTGGTGTACAGAACAATGTTCCAACCAACCAAGCTACCCACTCAGCCAGGGTCAAATATATCAATTATTGTTTCCTTAGGTGACATCATTTTTTTCTGTTTATGTTTGAATGGTCTAGGACATGCACATATGCTCAAAGAGCAAGAGTATTAGAGTCACATCATAGTATAATGTTAGTTAACATTTACTTATTAAACACTTAGATTTTGCTAGAACTTCCAAGAGTTTTTACATGAATAATCTCATGTAATTCTCTGACCTCTTATTCTCTTCATTTAATATTTGAAGTAAGTGAGACACAAAATGGTCAAATCTCTTACTGAAGTCACATAGCTAAAATTCAAACCTAGGTAGCATAACTCAAGAGTTCCCATGTTTAATCAATAAATGACCACCCCCCGCAACCTCCAGCACTGTATTTTATTTATATTATTATTATTATTATTTACTTCTTATATCCCAGTTGTCTTTAAAATCTGGCTCTGTATGCCTACCAGCACTGAATCAGTTAAAGTAGTGTTACCAAGTCTCCTAACTATGAATGTAGAAGAGAAATCTTAGGACAGAACCTGCATTAGTTTTATTGATCTGCTTTTGCAGAATTGAAAACAAAAAGCCATCTTGAAGCACATCAATAGAATTATGGTTTCCCCTGTGAGAATTTACTGCATTGGCGTTCTGATTTGTTCTCTTCTAAAGAAGGCGCACAGAAAAAATTATTAGGTGCTAAAATAGGCTGGCCCTGATGAATTACTGACAGCTCCACATATCTTTCTAGTGTTTTGTTTTCCTCAACTCTTGCTAACATTACTCATCCTGCACTTTAACAAATTATAAAAGGTTTATTCAGATTTACTTTTTAAAAAATTGAGGCCCTAGGACATCAAAGCCGCAAACAAATTACAAGTCATTAAAGTGAGGTTCTGGGATTAATATATATTTTACACTGTCACTATTTTTTTTCTCTTGTCTACTCTACCTTAAATCCATCTCTGCTCATGAAAAGATTGGCTATGACTATTATGTATCCTAGTTATTTATGGGTGATATTGAGTCTATAATGGTGAAATGTTAATGCGTTCAAGGAAAATTTTCTGGGATGTAACATTATACATAATACATATGTGCATTACACATATGTGCGCATATGTACATACACAGACACACACTCAAACACAGGGAGGGAGAGAGAGAGAGAGAGAGAGAGAGAGAGAGAGAGAGAGAGAGAATATGAGAGAGAGATTTCAGAGCCCAATCTCATGCTTGCCACAGTTAAATGTTGTTGTTTTTTTAATATATATATATATATTTGTTTTATTTCAGAGAGGAAAGGAGAGAGAGAGAGATAGAAACATCAATGATGAGAGAATCATTGATCCGCTGCCTCCTGCATGTCCTCTACTAGGGATTGAGCCCACAACCCGGGCATGTGCCCTGGACTGGAATCTAACCCAGGAACCTTCAGTCCGAAGGCCGACACTCTATCCACTGAGCCAAACTGGCCAGGGCAACACAATGAAATGTTTTTATGCTGATCAGTTTTAACCACATTTTGCTGAAAAATGAGTCTTAGGGAAAGTAACATTTCAAATTTCCACATGTTGAAATAAATCATATCATCTTAAAATGTACCTTTCTCAAAAAGATTTGAAGAAGAAATAGCCTCTATATTAATAGCAACAACAAGTTTGTATCCTGAATGTTTTTTCTTTTGGGCAGGTTTGGATTATATTTCTTTTTAAAATTTTTATTTTGTTGAATTTATTGGGATGACCATATAGGTTTCAAGTGTACAATTCAATAAAACATCATCTACAAACTGTACTGTGGGCCCATCACCCCAAGCAAAGTCTCTTTGCTCACCTCCACCTATCCACCTCCCTTTCCCTCTAGTTATAACTGTTCTCTGTATCTATGTGTTTTATGGTGTGTGTGTGTGTGTGTGTGTGTGTTTTGCTTAATCCCTTTACCTCCTTTCATCCAGTCCCCTAACCCCCTTCCCGTTGTCAGTCTGTTCCCTATACCATGCTTTTATTTGTTTGCTTGTTTTTTTTTAAACTGATTTTTAGACAGAGGAAGGGAGAAAAGAAAGAAACAGTGATAGGCTTGCCTCACACATGTGCCCCAATCAAGGATTCAACCCCCAACCTGAGTATATGCCCTGACCTGGAATCGAACCTGCAACCGTTTTTGGAGTATAGGATGATGCTCCAACCACTGAACAACACCGGCCAAGGCTCTGATTCTGTTTTGTTTGTGGAGATAATACCTTTTGTGACAGCTTGGATGGACCTGGAGATTATTACACTGAGTGTTTTCCTGTTATGGTCTTCTCTCTCAACGACACCTTGCAGTTTGTTACATTGCACTGTGGAAGAAAAGATGTTAGACTTCTTTGTAGACAGTTGGTGCCTCTTAAGTCACTTGGATTCAGTGATCTCCTTACGTGTGTGTCTACACAGCTTGACCAGCTCTCACTGCTACCTTGGGGCCTTATTTTCTAGGTAGATTCTGAAAGCCATCATTTCCACTGGGAACAAAGCATTAGGCTGAGGGACAATGCAATCACTGACTGAGGACCACAGACATTCTCGCCAAACAGAGCTCCTGTTCCCAGTTGATGGGGTACAACATGCCAAAGAGAAGTAGAAGCAGCATCATTGCTTGGTTACAAAGTATTGAGAGGAGAGGAGATTTGGGAAGTAACATAGGATTTCTTTAAAGTTTTGACATTCTGTTTGAAATGCATTTTGTCCTTGATGTCAAGTCAACCACTCCATTTTAAGCATTAGAATAGAAGTGGAAACCTTTCTTTGCTTAACTTTTTCTCTGTTCAAAAGGGCCTTATTGACTAAAGTCAGAGTATTTTTTGAGAAGAGGCTATGAAATTACAAGTCCTTCTAAATTGACTTTTTTTGGCGAAGCAGTGACCTGATGCCACTGGGTAAGAGTAAAATGGTTTTATGCTTTGTGCTTTTAAAATGGGTTATAAACGACATGAGGTTGACTTTATTAAATTACATTTTTTTTAAAACCAACACCATCTGTTTGGGCTTGGCAAGTTTCCCACAGGAAAAAAGAAAAATATAATGATATCCTGAAATAGAAAACAGAGTATAACTTTTTTCTTCATAATTAACCCTGGTAATTTACCTGAGGTTAGGTTATGCTGGTTCAGAAACACAGCTCATAAATTTTCAATATTTAGTTACTTAATGTAGCTACTTAGTACAAAAGTTTTTAAAGATTTTGAAAAAAATTATTTGAAAAGCCATTTCATGTCCATTATCTTACCTTTCCACAGTGACATGAGGGATTAATGACTTTAACAATCTGTCCTCCCATTTTATAGGTTAGGAACTGGAGGGAGAGATGTTGCAGCTCTTTAAAAGCGCAAACAATAGAGCTAATTCTCAAATTCAAATTTTCTGCCTACCAATCCCATATTATTTCCATTCCACTCCAGTTTCTAGCAAGCAAAAATGACATGAGCTTTACTGGACACAGTAAAGATGTGTGGTAACCTTTTGTAACCCAGAGTGCTAAGTTGGATGGAGTAAGAAGCATCAACTACTCTACAACTATGGGCTATGTAGCGCTTTATGCACTTCACTAGGGTTCAGGTAGGCATGGTAAAGGGATAATGGCAAAATGGATACTTCCTAATAAAAATTTTCTAAAGCCACTTGATAGAAACAGTCCAACCATTTTGGAATGTTTGACCAATAGCCTGGATATTGGCAGGTTGAGAAAGTTAGCAAATGTAAAACCACAGCTGCTCTGGATTTTGATGAAATGACTTCTTTCAGCAGCATCAGTTATTGGAAGTGAGCAGACTTCAGTCGTGAAAGAAATGAGGCTAACACCAAACGAAATTATAAGCAGGCAAAAGAACAATTCAGATGAAAGTAATATTCCATGGTGTTATCATGATCTGGGTGACTGCTTGCCAAATGTATTTTTTAACTTTGTAAACAGTTTAAAGTAATTGTCAATGGTTCTGTCTGAGATGCTTACAACAGGATTATCCTTGGCCAGAGTTCAACTTGCTGATTTGGAGGATTTCTGTCCAGGGTCTAACAAATTGGATGGAGGCACAGTTAGAGTAGCCTCAAGCCAGGGATTCTGTATCTATGTGGGCTTATTACTGGGGCTCTGCTTTGCCTTGGGATACAACTAGGAAATTCAAAGATCTATTGGCACCCAAACTGATATTGTGCTGATTTCTAATAAGTTCTCTTTAAGTTAAAACTGTGGCAATATTTGAAATTAAACTTTCCATTTGCCTTTCTGAGTGCTGCTCTTGGAAGAATTCAGACATGACAAAGATTGGTGTGCCAGGTGACCAGGGTAAGGGGGCATTCATAGAGAAGATGCATTTTGTCTGGGTCTGCTGAACATCTTCAGCTGGCTATGGTTCTAACTCTTCACTGCGTATAAAGTAATCTTTCTTTAAGCTTTTTACTTCTCTTCCTAAATTCCTTAATGAGCAACACAGAGCTCAGTAATATTGCTTAAAATAGCTCAAGAGGAAATAAAATGGTTTATTGAGTACAATTTCAGCTTCAAGGACAAAAGTGTATGAATTAATAGGAATGTATTTCAAAGTTCACTTCTAAAGCTTCCCATTTCATCTCTGTCTTGGCCAAAGTACGAAGTGATAATGGTCTTTAACTCCAGGAGAGCTGCCATAAAGTTACCAATATTATTTTTTTTTAAAGTAGCTTATCCTGAATTTTTTTTTCAATCTGCCCCTTTGAAAGACAAAGTGCTACCTTTCTTTTCTGCTGTCCATCCTCTGGTCCTTATGTCTCTATCCCCATTCTCTTCCTTTTGTCTTCTTCTCTCAATCTCCCTACACTTCTCCTCCCCAGTTTCTCTCCCTCTGACTTTTCCTTTTGTCTTTATATATTTGTGATGTTTACTGTGAACCACTTAGATCTAGAAAAGGAAATGTCATGTTTTCAAATAAATACAATATAACTGGTAAAAGTATGGGAAGAATTTGGCCATGTGGCCATATCAGGGAAAAAGGAACTGTATGAGCAAATGCATAAATGTGAGATGAAATTCAATAGTTGTAGTAGTTCATTCTGTTCAGTTGAATAATAAATACATGGAAAGAATGGGAAATGAAAATGTAAGGTCAGAATCAGATAATGAAGAATTTTAAATAATACATTGATTAATTTAAAACTTATTCATTAGGTAAGGGAAACTCAATTTTAAAAGTAATATATTTTTATTTTTCAATTACTGTTGACATAATATATTAGTTTCAGGTTTACAACCCAGTGATTAGACATTTATATAACTTATGACTTGTTTACCCCAATAAATCTAGTACTCATCTGACACCATACATAGTTATTACTATGCTAGGGGCACAGTGCATGAATTTGTGCACCTTGAAAGGAACTGTGAGCCATGAGGCTGCAGTAGGCATAAGGGCAGGTCTCGGCCCATCCTCCATGCCCCCGCCCTGCCCCTCCTACCATGGCCCCCTGTCTTCCCACATCCCCGCTCCTGCCACTGCTCCCCTGCACTGACAGTGCTGGTCCCTCTTGCACCCGCTGACAGCGCGGAGTGATTGGGGCTGGTGCCAGCAGCAGGTGCGAGTGGGGCCAGTGCTATCAATGGGTGCAAGCAGTGGCTGCTGCCCCAATCGCCCCTCAGGAGCAGGGGGAGGTGGAGAAGCCCTCAGGGGCGATCAGAGCTGGCAGCTGCCACTTGCACCCACTGATGGTGCTGAGCCATTTGGGCCGGCTCTGGGCGCCAGCAGCAGGTACAAGCAGGGCCAGTGCTGGCAGCAGTTGCGAGTGCCCAGTGGGATCGCAGCACACAGGAGCAAAGAATTTTCAGTAACCACCAGAAGCTCACCCCGATGACAGTGACCAGCGCTCAGCCTTGGTCTGGTGCCCCTGCTTGCCTGCTCCACCAGCCCCCCACAGATGGTGCCCGCCATGGTCCGTGCTCAGCCACCTGCTGCCAATGCCTGCCATGTTCTGCGCATGCCCCTGGTGGTCAGCGCATGTCGTAGCAGCTGGTTGTTTGGTTTTTCTGCCTTTTGGTCTATTTGGATATTAGGGTTTTATATATATAGATTACTGACTATATCCCTTATGCTATACTTTACATCCCCAAGACTATTCTGTAACTACCATTTTGTAATTCTTAATCCCCTTACCTTTTTCACCCATCTACCCAGTCCCCCTCCATCTGGCAACCTTCAAAATGTTCTCTGTATCTCTGAGTCAGTTTCTGTACTGCTTGTTCATTCATTTTGTTTTTTTTTTAGATTCCACATATAATTGAAATCATATGGCATTTGTCTTTCTCTTTTGACTTATTTCACTCAGCACAATATCCTCTAGGTTCAACCATGTTGTTGCATATGGATTCACCTGAGGATGTGTTTTTATTGAGAAAGAAGAAGGGAGAAGGGAAGAGAGAGAGAGAGACAGAAACATTTATGTGAGAGAGAAACTGCATGTGTCCTGACTGGTGATCCAACCCACAATCTGGATATGTGTCCTGACTGGGAATCAAACCCACAACCTTTCAGTGCATAAGATGACACTCCAACCATCTGAGCCACACTAGTCAGGGCTGTCGTTCATATTTTTTTATCTTTTTCTCCTTCTTCTTAAATAAGTTTCTTTAACATTTCTTATAATATTTGTTTAGTGGTGATAAACTCCTTTAGCTTTTGCTTGCCTGGGAAGTTCTTTATCTGTCCTTCAATTATAAATGATAGCTTTTCTGGGTAGAAAAACCTTGGTTGTAGGTCCTTGCTTTTTATCACTTTGAATATTTTGTGCCAATCCCTTTTGGACTGCAAAATTTCTGTTGAGAAATTAGCTGACATTGTTATGGAAACTTCCTTACAGGTAACTAACAGCTTTTCTCTTGCTGCTTTTAAGATTCTCTTTTTGTCTTCAACCTTTGACATTTTGATTATGTGTCTTGGTGTGGACCTCTTTGGGTTCCTCTTGTTTTGGACTCTGTGCTTCCTGAGCTTCTATGTCTATTTGGCAGGTTATTTCTTTATATGTCTATCATTATTTCTTCAAATAGTTTTTCTGTTCCTTGATCTATCTCTTCTCCTTCTGGTACTCTTATGATGTCAATGTTAGTATTCTTAATGTTGTCTCATATGCCCATTAAACTATCCTCAATTTTTTGGAAATCTTTTTTACTTTTTGCTGTTCTAATTGGACATTTTCTGCTACTTTATCTTCCAAATCACTGATTCTTCCTCTGCTTTATTTAGTCTACTATTGTTTCCCTGTAATGTATCCTTCATTTTAGTTATTGTATTTTTTTCTGACTGATTCTTTTTTATCTCTATCTTTATGTTTCCTATCACTTTGTTGAAGTTCTTCTACTACTCTTCCCCTAAGTTTATTGAGCATACTTATAACCAGTGTTTTGAACTCTGTGTCTGGTAGATCGCTTGTCTCCATTTTGTTTAGTTCTTGTTCTGTTCTTTAATTTGGTACATATTTCTTTGTCTCCTCATTTTGACTGCCTCCCTATGTTTGTTTCTATGTATTAGGTAGATTTACTATGTCTCCCAGTCTTGGTAGAGTGGCTTATGTAGCAGGTGTCCTGTAGAGCCCAGTGATGCAACCTCTCTGGTCACCCAAGCTGGGTGCTCTAGGTGTGCCACCCCTCATGTGGACTGTGTGTACTCTTCTGTTGTAGTTGATCCTTGCTTGCTGTTGGCATGTCAGTAGGAGGAATTGATACCCAGGCCAAGGAAATGCTATTCAGGAGCCAAACCCATGGAGTAGGACTTGCCTCAGTGGGGCTCTAGTATCCTCCAAGCCTGCCTCTTGAATGTGTTGCTTGTAGAGGTGGTTGGATGGTGCTCCAGTGTGTTTGAAGCTTTCCACCAGGTGTACTGACTCTGGGATTTCTCAGGAGGTGCAGGCTAAGGTCATCCACTACCTCTTCCCTGCCCAAGACCACCCAATATAAGCTATAAAACAATGTGCAGATGGCTGCTATTTGGAAGTGCCTGAAAGAGGCTAAGCTGTGAGCCAAAGCTGGCTGCTGCTAGTGCTGGAACTGGGGCCACTTAGCAAGAAGTACAGGGCATACTGAGGCCATATATTGCTTGTTTAGAATTTGGGGAATGTTAAGGGAGTTTAGGAAAGTTCAAATCATGAGCCAAGGCAGGTCATTTGTATGAAAAATCTCTGGAAGTACCTTGGGTGGGCCCAAAAGTTGAATGGTGTGGAAGTCTGAGGGCATTACCATGGTGAGGCAAATGGTGTTAGACTGATTGACAGAAACTCAGATATGGTGTCACCTATGCCTGTAGGGTGAGGGCACAGCAAAGGAACAATGGCTACTTCCAGCACTTCTGTCTGGGAGAAAGTCGCCCCTCCAGCCTCTGCCTTGAAGCTAGATAATTCAGTTTCTCCCCATATGCCCTGGTGCCTTTTGAAGTGCTGTCCTAGTACTGGAGCTCAGAGTGAATTATCCCAAGTAAATCCATGTGTGGGCCCTTTAAGAGGAATGGTTGGGACTCCAGCAGTCCTCATCTCATTCAGCCACAATGCCTCCTATTTTTCACAGCCAGAAGTTATGGAGTCTTCTCTTCCTGGCCCTGGAAAGCTGGGATAGAAAGCTTGGAGGATGGCTGGGACCCCTTGCTCCTCAAGGTAGACCTCCACAACAGAGGTATTCCTCTCAATTTTTAAATGCCACACATAGGCTGGAGATCCTCCCCATTCCACATCTCCATCCCTACCAGTCTCCAGGTGGCTTCTTCTGTATATCCTTAGTTATAGGACTTCTGTTCAGCTAGACTAGAGGCATTCTGTAGTTTAGTTGTAATTTTGAAGTGGTCATGGGACGAGGAGAGCATAGCATTTAGCTACTTTGATCAGACGCCCTCTGGAAACTTGAATTTTTTTGAGAAGATCAGTTCTGTTACTCATGGATATTAATATGACAATGATGTGTAGGATGGTTTGAAATGGCTTCTGCAACAACTCTTATTAACTTAACAAGGTCCTTTTTTTTCCATTTAATGACTGACTGTTGCACTTTGGGTTTCCTGGAAAGTAGATTCATAGGTCAAGATTAACACACAAGTTTATTAGGGAGTACACCTGTGGAAAGATTGGGAAGAGGTACAATTGAATAGAGATAAAAGTCTCCAAAAAAGATCTCAGCTGACATTTATTTTGTCTCTCAAATTTTTATTTTGTAAACAAAATAGGCAATACAAACCAGTTGACATAAAAAAATTCATATAAATAACTGCTTATAAACTTTATGAGGAAAAATACCTGTGAGCATAGAGTGGAGACCAATCAGACGATTCTGCTTTCAGGAGAGGAGGCAGGAGCCCAGCAGCTGAAGGGATGACTGGGAGGAGCTGCTCTGAATGGAAGGGATCAGTCACTCCCTAAATAAAACAAACTTGTAAAAACACTTAAGGAGTCTCATTCAGTCTCCCTTGAATTGGCTATTTAGAATTGGGCCAGTCATTGAATATGGGCTGCCCTGGGAAGGGGCCATGGTCTCATGCCAGGTGACTCTTTAGGGGATGTAACTCCTAAAAAAAAGCTTGACGGTTGAGTGCTGTCTGACAACAGTACTCCCTGCCTGAAGGAAGTATTCCCTAACTGAACTCCTTTAGTTCTAGCAAGAAATCTGGACAAAACATCATAGTATCTAATACAATTGACTATCTTATCTCTTAATGTCCAAAGTATGTTCCAATAGAACCTTGAATATTCCTCTCTCATAACACTTATTGCACTCAATTTTCATTAGAAGCTTATTTATTTTTGCAACTAGACGATAACCTTTATGTGGGCAAGAATTGGGTTCTATGTATCATTCTATACATAGCATCTGGGATTATAGGAAATAGGTGTTCAAGAGATAATTTTTGAATGAAAGATAAAAGAATTAACTGCTTTAATAAAATCTTGCCTTCTCCAAATGTAGCATGACAGACTATTTCAAAAATACAAAGACAATTCAATGATGCTTTAGTACCTCAAATCAACCATAAGTGTCTCAAATCAAATACAGGGAAAATATTTTCTCTCAAGGTGAATGATAGATTCAGGTCTCCAGTATTTGAAGTCTGCATTTATTTTAAGTATCTGATAGGAACAAATTAGACTTTTTCTGATTCCAAAACTGTTGAACACTGTAATACATTTATGAATTAGTGATTCCTGGCTTGTTAAGTAAAAAGATAATTATATTCCCATTTTTAACCTTTTTTGGGGAGTTCTTGGTTTAGTTAGGCTGTCTTGAAATGTACATTGGTATGTATCCAACATTTCCTAATCTCTTAAACTAGTCCTCGTTTTTAAAGTTGTTAACCATTGATGCCAGTGCACAGGCACTTTTGTTTAAAGATACTGCTAAATAGTTAAGCTTATTGAATGAACTATCAAAGTATAAGGATAGTTCCATGTTAGAAATTATTTGAAGACACAAATGAAAGGAAGATATGACCTTTTAGTGTACTGAAGGATGCTCTGACCAACTGAGCCACATCAGCCAGGGCAAAATGTGATATATTAAAATAGAACCTAAAAATTATTTAACTACTAGAGACCCGGTGCACGAAATTCGTGCATGGGGGTGTGTGACCATCAGCCCAGCCGGTACCTTCTCCAATCTGGGACCCCTCAAGGGATGTCCAACTGCCTGGGATCAGGCCTGAACAGGCAGTCAGACATCCCTCTCACAATCCAGAACTGCTGTCTCCCAACCGCTTGCCTGCCTGCCTGATTGCCCCTGACCGCTTTTTCCTGCCAGCCTGATCACCCCCTAACCGCTCCCCTGCCAGCCTAATTGATGCCTAACTTCTCCCCTGCCAGCCCAATTGCCTCCAACTGCCCTCCCCTGCCAGCCAGGTTTCTCCCAACTGCCCTCCCCTGCAGGCCTGGTCCCTCCACAACTTCCCTCCCCTGCTGGCCTGATTGCCCGCAACTGCCCTCCCCTGCCAGCCATCTTGTGTCCACAAGGGGATGGCCATCTTGTGTGTTGGAGTGGTGGTCAAATTGCATATTACTTCTTTATTATATAGGATTTTTGCAAAGAAAGATGAAGTCTATGTCTCCTTCCCTTGAATCTGAAAGGATTGTGACTACTCTGAGCCAAGAGAGTGCAACTGAGCGATCACTATGTGACTTCAAGGCTAGATCAGAAAAGGTAATGCATCTTCCACTTGATTCTTTTGAAACACTTGCTCCACGGTAGTTCTCTGTCATAACACAGCCACCATGCTGTGAAGAATCCAAACTACATGGAGAGGCATGTTTCAGTGCTTTGGTTAAAAGTCCCAATTCAGCCACACTTATGAACAAAATGACCTCTTAGGAGTGGCACCTCCAGACAGCTGTTATATCCTCCCATTATTTGAGTCTTTCCAGCTGAGTCCCCAAACATTGAAAAGCAAAAAGAGTCAATCCTACTGTACTTTTGAAGATATCTCACCTATGAATTTTATAATCATAATTAAATGTTTGTTGCCTTAGGCCACCAAGTTTGGCAAAAACAGTAAAGATAAGGGTAACAAAAACACTTTTTGAGAAATTGTGTTTTTTAAAATTGTCTGTTCTCATTATGTTCTTAAACATTATTTAAATCACTTTTACTATTCTGTTGTTCAGAGGAGCAAATGGTTGCAATGGGGTGAATTTCCCAGGAACAACTTCCTCATACTAATAAACAACAGATGTAGCAATTATTAGAATTAATCGTACATGTAATGACATATTTTGAGAGCTTCCTTTGTGTCAGGTATTGTGCTAGCTGCATTATATATGTATTATTAACTTATTTTTTTTATCTTCACATTATTCTTCTAAGGTAGAAATTATCATTGTATTTTACATATAAATGTAATGAGGTTTAAATACCACTCAAGTAATTGGGCCAAGTGCATTCCTTCTTTCCTTCAGAGAGAGCTGGGAAGTAAAGCTAAATTGGGTTGACACCAAAACTCATTGTCTTAACTACAATGAAATAGAGCTATTATTCTTGAGATGAAGTAGGAAAAAATACAAAAGGAAGACACTGAAATGGCTTCTGGTAATACTTCCACTCTATGGGAAAATAATGAGTGTGCCATAATATCTTACTAACTTTTAATATATTAATGCAAAATTTGGTGCAGAAAACTCACGCTTGGTATTTCCTCCACATTTAGAGTAAGAGGAGAATCTTTAATTGCTATATGGGCTGCATAAATTCAGGATGATAATCTGGAAAGAATTCAACCAAGCAGTGGCCCTTGAAAGTAAAGATTTCTCAGGAAGTAAAACGAATTATTGTCCTTGCCTATTGCACTAAAACTCTAATATGACAGTAACCAGAAAGCTGAAAAAAAAAATCATTTCAAGTAGGCCCTGTTTTCTGACTCTGGCCCCACAGATTGATTTTATATGCAGGTTTAGCACTCGGCAGCTGCCAAAAGCCATCAGTGCAATAGCCCATTCAGAGGAAAACAAAATTTGAAAAGAGGACAGCCGGCAAGGACATGCTGTAAAAGGCAAAGGACAGATATGAAAAAGATCTGCTGGCCCATGCTCTCAATCTGCACATTTATAATATCTAAGAATAGAAAAGAAGACTGAGAAAAGGCTAAATAACAAGTTTAATCAGCTGCTCATTAAGTCTTAGGCATTTCCATGAGAACTGGGGCTGAAGAGGACTTGCTGAAATTATATCTATTAAAGTAAGAAATCCCATTTAGTGCAGATGATGAAACTCTAGGAACTAAATATATTGAGAAGTGATGATATTCCAGGACAATTTGAACATAGCCCTCTTTTAGAGGTGGCTTAAGTTTGTGGTCGGGAAGCAATAGATGATTGGGATGATCACTGGGTATCATTTTAACACCTTTGTCTTGTGTTGTGGTTTCTAGGTGTTCAAGAATTATGAAGTACCTACATTGAGAGGACCCTGTGATCTTAACTTGGGATCTAACAGGACTTTTACAATGTGAATCATTAAATACAGCATTCTTGGGTGGATTTGTTTCCTAACTTCTCAAGGTAATTGCATGTAGCTCCAGGAAGGATCCACCTTTTTCAAATTTTTAAAAATTGAAATATACCATGAGATAAACATAGATTTAGATGCAAGATTTTGGAAGTAAAGGAAAATTGAATACACCATTATTTACACTTTTATTTCTATAATTATAATTCTATAATTCAGTACTCTTAACATTGTTGGTTTTATTTATTAAGACGTCAGCTATAGCTTTAAGAAGAGATAATTCAAAGCAAATTAAGCTCAAGAAAAATAGAGTATAACTGAGCAGGGTGCCAGTGCCCTAGCCAGGGCTCTGTGATGCTGGAGCAGGGGCCACTTTCAATGATGGGCATCTGGGTGGTCTTCTGAAGTGGCATTAGGGAACGGACTGTGCAGCTGCTGATGTGGCTTGGATCCCACCATGCTCCACAGGCTTCAGTAAAGCTTGAAAAAACATGCTGCTGCATGCAGGTTCAGGTGTGCTTAAAGATCTAAGCAATGTGAGCTTTGGAGTGACTGTGTAGCAAGGTGGAATAAGAATTACAGATTTCCTTTCAATGATTTCTTATTTGGAATTATTTTACAATATCTATCTGTTTGTTGCCAATCAATGCAAAAGCATCTTGGAAGTCCAATAAGGTGTCCAGTATTTGAATCAATATAGCATAATTATTGAGTAACTAGAGGCCTGGTGATTGAAATTTGTGCACAGGAAGGGTCCTTAGGCCTGGCCGGTGATCAAGGCTAATCTGCGGGACAACTGTTAGGGTGATTGGGGGACCCCCACTGGCACCCATCTTGGCTGGCCTGGCACCGCCCACTCGTCAGCCCCATCCCCCACCTCCGCCGCCGGTTGGGGTCTGCAGGCTAGGGGCAGCTCCTGCATTGAGTGTCTGCCCCCTGATGGTTAGTGCATATCATAGCAACTGGTCATTGTGAGTGGTTGTTCCGCCATTCGGTCCATTTGCATATTAGGCTTTTATATATAGGACTAGAGGCCCGGTGCACAAAAATTTGTGCACTCGGGGAGGGGGTGAGGGGGGTCCCCCAGCCCGGCCTGTACCCTCTCGCAGGCTGGGACCCCTCGGGAGATAACGACCTGCTGGCTTAGGCCTGCTCCCGGGTGGCAGAGGGCAGGCCCAATCCCTAGGTGCAGCCCCTGGTCAGGCTCAGAACAGGGCCGATTGGGGAGTGGGAGCGCCGCCCCCTGTCATGCACAGAGCAGGGCGGATTGGGAGGTTGCGATGCCACCCTCAGTCATGCTCAGGGTAGGTCCGATTGGGGGGTTGGGGCACCGCCCCCTGTCACACTCAAGGCAGGGTCGATGGGGAGGTTGTGGCGCCACCCCCTGTCACACACAGAGCAGGGCTGATCAGGGGCTTGGGGCGCTGCCCCCTGTCACTCACAGAGCAGGGCCAATCAGGGGGTTGGGGCGCTGCCCCCTGTCACTCACAGAGCAGGGCCGATCAGGGGTTTGGGGAGCTCCCCCTGTCATGCACAGAGCAGGGCCAATCGGGGTTGAGGAGCTCCCCCCTGTCACTCACAGAGTAGGGCCGATAGAGGAGCTGGGGCATCGCCCCCTGTCACACACAGAGCAGGGCGGATCAGGGGGTTGGGGCACTGCACCCTGTCACACTCAGGGCAGGGCCAATGGGGAGGTTATGGCTCTACCCTGTCACACACACAGCAAGGCCGGTGGAGGGGGGTTGGGGTGCCACCCTCTATCACCCACAGAGCAGGGCCAATCAGGTGGTTGGGGCGCCACCACTGTCACACTCAGGGCAGGGCTGATGGAGAGGTTATGTCTCTACCCTGTCACACACAGAGCAGGACCCGTTGTGGGGGGGGGGGCGTTGGGGCGCCGCACCCTGTCACACACAGAGCAGGGCAGATCAGGGGGTTAGTGCGCCGCACCCTGTCAAACACAGAGCCGCAGGGCAATCAGGGGATTGGGGAGCTCCCCCCTATCAGGCACAGAGCAGGGCTGATCAGGGATTACAGTATTTTCCAAAGAAGTTGGACAATATGGAATTTTGGTGGTAAATAATGAATGATATTAACTTAAAACAATAGGAAATGCTTGGTGGGGGGCGGGGGTAGAATACTATAATAAGGGAAGCTTCCAGCAGAAATATTGAAATCAATGCATTTTTTAAATTTCAATTCTAGATCAAGGAAAGAGAGAAATTTGATATCAGAGCAATTCATTCCAAGACTGAGTTTATCAAATATGTGCCTATCTTATTACTAGTAATGGCCCTTAAAAACTATTGACTACAGGTAGACCAGATTTCCCTCCAGATCTTTTTAAATTTTAGTTTAGCAATAACTGAAAAAAGTGTGCTCACCCAGTGTCTGACAACTCTGTGAAGTGATAAGCTAAATGATTTAGAGGCCTCTCCTCAGTGACATTTCTTTCTTGTCTTTGTTAATATTACAGGTAATTGTGATGACAATCCCTATTCCAATGAATTGAAGCTGTTTTAATTTATTGTAACTTACTATGCACAGTATTTTAGCTGATTTTAGCATTCAAGAAAGCTATGTTTTACTATTGAAAAGGGAAACCGTTTTTAACATCCTTATAGATTTCCTTTGGAAAGGATTGAGTTCACAGGGTATTCACTTCAAGTAGTCACTTCAATCTGCCCTTGTTTCTAGTTAGTGCTTTGGAAACAGAGGTTATCATTTTTCTCAAAAATTTAAGAATTTATCATTTACCTTAGTAATATTTTCTTCAGTTTTAAAATGTTGATAAGTAAGATACTCTTTCTAAAAACCTTTGCCTGCAATTTCAGTTCCTCTCTCTCCATCTCTCTCTCTCTCTCTCTCTCTCTCTCTCTCTCTCTCTCTCTCTCCTCCTTCTTCCATTTTTCCCTTTTCCTCCTTCTCCCCCTCTCCCTTTTTCCTTAGAAATAGAGGAAAATTGTCCACCATCATTTCTAAAAAATATCATAGTCTGTCTGAAAAAAGAATACACTTTAGAAGCTAAATAAGCTGAGTTTGAGCTCTGTGTCATAAAACTTTCTCAACCAATATACACTCCTATTTTCCATGTATTCATTTCCATATATGCTTGTATTGTGAGACTCTTGACAAAATACAGCCACTTGAAGAATGTGCTTAGACAGTACATTTTATTTGATTTATCCACATGTGCCCTCACATTTATTTCCTTAAATGAAAAGTACTACAAAAATCTGAGCCTTGAAGACAAATATATACAGACTAGGATTATGTTACAGAAATTCTAATACAACATGGGGCAAGGATTCTCAGCTCATACTTTGGGAATGTCTACATACTCAGTAGCTGCAGATTATGTTCTTTCTCATTATGTGTGTTCATTCATCACACAATCCTTATTTACAATGTTCTCACCAATTATTTTTCCCTAAACAAATGTCACCCAGAACTAATAGTTCATCCCTTCCTGGAGTTCTTTGCTAATTAGCAAAATATCTATTAAACATTCTCATCCCCTGAAATTCTTCCAGGAATCCCTTAATTATCTAATGCATTGTTATGTTGTTCTATATATGTATTTATTTTATATGAATTTCCAAATAAACTCTTAAACTCTTTGAGAGTTAGTGATTTGTCTTAAACTTCACTTGTATATGAACTCTTGTTGATCAAATCACACAATCAGTTGCAAACCAAAGTTCCCCAGTTGATTTTTGCAGTTACATATTTTTAGACAGAGAGCTCTAGCATCACTTGGAGTGTCAGAAACTCTGTCAGAATTCAGATTCTAGGACTCCTTAAAACCAAGTTGCAGTTAGGATTTGTTGAGCAGATTCTATCAACCTCTCAATTTGTAGCTCTATATTTTTAAAAAGCAAGCAAGCAAGCAAGCAAGCAAACAAGCAAACAAACAAACAAAAAATACCACCAAATTTCAGGCTTTCATACCCAAATTCTGATTGTTAGCAGTCCCAACTTTCTAAAGAAGTCTATAGAATGAAGTCAAAATTCCGATTATTATATGAGCACCTGTAAACTTTGGGAATCATATTATCTTCAGTACAATAATACTCTTAATTTCTAAATTCTTCTTTTGCACCTTATAATTGGAATATTCTAAAGAACTGTATTACTAGGTAAAAATCCTGGTACTAGGAGAGTTCCTGTAAAACAATCTCTTTCAGGTTTTTTTTGTTTGTTTTTGTTTTTGTATTGCAAATAATTTGTTTCAGAACAAAGCTGAAGTACTGAATAAAGACTGTCCCACTCAACTTCATAAGCACCAGATCAGAAATTGTTGACATTTCATGTTTTGATGGCTGACTGTAAATTTCAGAAGGACAGTGCTCTCAGGTTCTCTGTTGCTCTATCTCCAGGGCTTAAACAGTCCCAGAACAACTCAAACATTGATTTCTTAAGTGTCTTTATTTATATTTCTTTGAGATTCTAATTATATTATAACTTTGTGATTTTGTTAGGCAAAGACAAAGCCAGTGAATCTTGAGAGACAATGAGCACATATTTCCCCTGCTTTAACATAATCTCAGTAATATTAGTTACTTCAATTCTCTGTCAATCTTGAAGAAGTAACACTTTTTTAAATAATATAATTTTGAATCTTATACAAACCTAATTTTACAGTTTGTATAAAAAGTTAAAGATTTTTAGTTACCTGCATTGTAATTTGCCATATTTATTTTCCTTTTTTTTAATATGGAGCCCACAACCTGGGCATGTGTCCTGACTGAGAATTGAACTAGTGACCTCTTGGTGAATGGACTGATGCTCAATCAACTGAGCTATACTGGCTGGGCTTATTTTCCTTTTTTGTTAACACCTGTGCTATAGACTAATGCCAATAAAGGCCAACATATTGCCTAATAAAAGCCAACATATTCCAAATATTGTACAGTAATGAAACTATGGCAATTAACTAATGCTTTCAATGTTCTTGGTAAAACTTTGTAGAACTTAGCAGCTGTCTTTTAACTTGCTGCACTTCAGAATTAATGACTTTGGTTTCAAAAGGCAATACTTTTTTCTTTTGCTATAAACTCTTAATTGAGTAGGAAATTCATCACACCCGGGAGGAAAATTGCACAATGTCAATGGAGGACTATCAACACTCCCCATATTCTCCATTACCCACTATGCCCAAGACATGTCAAATAAAAAAAAATGTACTCTAAACTAAAAAAAAGTGCTCTTACTATGTCACTATAGTTTCAGAACACATTTTCTAGAATTGTTATTACAACCAGATATCTCTGCCCATGCTCTTCTTATTTAGAAATTTTGAACTTTTCCTGTTTGAAGGAATTGTGCAGTCACTGATTTGTAGCAATAATAATTAAACACTTTTCACGTGCTAAGCATTATGAAAAGAAATTAGCATATCTAATCACATTTTAATTTTTACAGTGACCTTTAGAGATAGGTATTATTTTCTCTTTTTTTTTTTTTAAATATATTTTATTGATCTTTTACAGAGAGGAAGGGAGAGAGATAGAGAGCTAGAAACATCAATGAGAGAGAAACATCGATCAGCTGCCTCCTGCACATCTCCTACCGGGGATGTGCCCGCAACCCAAGTACATGCCCTTGACCGGAATCGAACCTGGGACCTTTCAGTCCGCAGGCCAACGCTCTATCCACTGAGCCAAACCAGTTTCGGCTATTTTTCCATTTTTAAGTGTGTAAATTGAGGCTTAGAAAGGTTAAATAACTTGCCTTAGGTCATAAGTAATTGTGTCAAATTCATGCTGAAATTTGAAGCCAGTCTGTTTTATAATAACTTTGTGCATCTTGTTCAGCAATACCATATTGCCTCTGTCTACTCTGGGCAGTTATTTTATACATCACTAACAAAGGGATGCAAATATATCCTATCTAATAATAGACAAACATGGTAATTGACCGTACCTTCGCTACACCTCCCATCGGCTAATCAGCGAGATATGCAAATTAAGTGCCAACAAAGATGACGGTTAATTTGCATACGTAGGCGTGAAGTGGTGGAGCAAAGACTGAAGGCAGCTCCGGCTGGAGCAGCAAAGGCTTGAAGGCAGCTCTGGCCGGAGCAGCAAAGACTGAAGGCAGCTCCGGCCAGAGCGAAGGCCTGGGTCCCGGGTGCCGGGGGAAAACTGGTGCCAGCAGCCAGGGGAAGGGAAGGCCTATTGCCCGAATCTTTTCATACAACAGGTCTCTAGTATATATATTTTTTCTCAATTTACTTTATTGGAAAAGAAACTGTATAGATGATGTTGTTAAAAGAGAAGAGTCATTAAATAAATTTATCTCTCAAAAATTAAAAATCATCCAACTTACAATGAAAAGTAATTTGAATAGTAACATAGATTTAAGAGATTTTAGAGACTGGGAAAACATAGTCACTTAATCATTCAATTAGTAGATAGTTTGAGTGCCTACTAAGTACTACCACTGAAATCAGGCACTAGATTTATAGTATGATATGGTTAAAGCAGAGGTTTCTTCAGTGAAAATTATCCTATATACTAAAGAAGTAACATGCAAATTGACCCTCACACTGTAATGCCATCACAAGATGGCTGCGCCCGCAGCAGAGGCGGGGTTCCCGTAACAAAAAATGGCTGCGCCCACAGCAGAGGTGAGGTTCCCATAATGAGCTATAATGAGTGATCAGCAGGGACCTGAGTCTGCATAGTGCTGGGCCGGGCAGGGGGGGACCTGAGGCTGTACCCCCTGCCTGGCAGGGCTTGAGGGGGAACCTCAGGCTGTGTCCCCCACCCGGCAGGGCTTGACAGGGGACCTCAGGCTGCACCCCCTGCCCGATGGGGCTTGACAGGGGACGTCAAGGTGCACCCCCTTCTCCGGTCTGGGCCGGGGGACCTCAGGTCACACCCTCGACCCCAGTGCCAGGCCGGGGGACCTGAGGCTGTGTCCCCCACCTGGCACCAGACCAGGGAACTTCAGGCTGTGCTCCCTGCCTGGCGGGGCTTGACGGGGGACCTGAGACTGCGCTCCCTGCCCAGCGCAGAGCTGGGGGCCCTGAGGCTGCACCCCCTACCCAGTGGGGCTTGACAGGGGACCTGAGGCTGCACTCCCCGCCCAGCACTCAATGCAGGAGCTGCTCCCTGGTGGTTATTGTGCTCCCACAGCCAACCTCCTGCTGTCCCTCCCCTTGGCCAGCCAACATCCTGCGGTCCCTTCCCTCCCACTGGCCGGCCCCAATCACCGGTCAGGCTGAGGGACCCAACCTGTGCACGAATTTGTGCACCGGGCCTCTAGTATATGTATATTGTATTTGCCATCTTTTTTATCCATTCATTCCTTGATGGACATTTAGTTTGTTTCCATACCTTGCCTATTGTGGATAACACTGCAATGAACATGGGAGTACATATATCTTTTCAGTATTCTCTTTTCATTTCCTCTGAATATATACTCAGAAGTGGAATTGCTGGATCATATGGTTATCTAATTTTTTAATTTTTTGAGAAAACAAGCTTGTACCCTTCTTCCTTCTGTTTTTTAGTGACTTCAGGCCTGCCTTATAACAAGATTTTAAAATTCTACCTACCAACACAGGTATAGGGCAGGGCCTGATACACTGTAAACATTCAATACATTCATTCATTACTGTATATAGCTGATATACCAGTACTATGACTTGAAGAATGTCAACATAAATAACATTCAATTTTTGCTTCAAAGAAAGTGTCAAGTGGACATATAAGCAAAACATAACAACTGAGTCTTATATAGGAGCTGCAGTTTACAAAACACATTTACATAGTTCTTTCATTTAAGCCTTACAACACTGTGCTGTGAAGAGAGCAGGTGTTTGGCCAGATGTAAACTTGGAGAGGTTAAATAATTTGCCCAAATGGGACAACTGTGTATCAAAGCCCAGCTTTCAGGCTTTGAAACTGTTTTTTTTAGTCACACTAGACTGAATTTTCTTCGAACTTTGGGGGGATAAACTAAAAGAATGATGAAATAAATTCTATGCCTATAGTACATTTGAAGTCTTTATGAGTTATAGCTGTAGCATGAGAAACGAATCCCATGACACTGAGTTTCCACAGGTTAGTTTATAATCTTTAAAATGAAAATCATGCATACACAATTACCTTTGGTACACTGCAAAGATTAATGAGGCTATGTTTATGAAAAATATTTAAATTATATATAGAAAAGCATTATCTTCAGTAAAGGAACCATTCATAACCCATATTTTTCATATGTATGTATGTTTAAAATATTGCTTTGTGGAAGGAAATCCATGACTGTTTCATTCTAACTTTGAAAATTATTATTTAAAAAGTAGCATGTGCCCTAACCGGTATGGCTGAATGGATAGAGCATCGGCCTGCGGACTCAAGGGTCCCAGGTTCGATTCTGGTCAAGGGCATATACCTTGGTTGTGGCATATACCCAGTAGGGAGTGTGCATGAGGCAGCTGATCAATATTTCTCTCTCATTGATGTTTCTAAATCTCTATCCCTCTCCCTTCTTCTCTGTAAAAAATTAATAAAATATATTTTTAAAAAGTAACATGTGATTTGATAATCTAAATATTGATTAAGTTTATGATTAAAAAAAGAAGGGCAAACTTTTTCTAATGGAATTCAAGTTTGTAGACCATCCATTCTACTATTAGGAGACTGAAAAAAATTAAGGATCTCTAAGTTCTTAAACTCTGTGATGGTTGGACTTTTGAAAGAAGAGTATGAGAGATATGAGAATGAGCAATTAAAACAACATTGAACAAAATAATTAATAGATAACTTTTATTTGTTATCTCATCTGGAGAAATTGTATGGTTAAAAAAGATCATTAATGTATGAGAAATGGCATTTAATTAATAAAAGCTACAAAGTGACTAAGAAATTAGTCTCCTTAGGAACATTAATTTTATGACTACACTTTTTTTATAAGTAGACTTATGAAAAGTGATAAAGCAGTGTTGTTTATATAAAATATTTTTAAAATTTGAATGGTGCATAAAGTACTTGGGAAATATTCACTAAAGTAATGCTTAGCAAGGTTTAAAATAATAATTAAAGAAGAAGTGCTGGCTTTTAAGCTTACTAAAATGTGTTTTCTAATAAAACTGATTTAGCTCCACATTCAAAATAGATATTTCATATGTAGCCACTGAAATTTACTTTTATAAAATGTATGAAAAATTAAGATAATGCAAAGAAGATTATAAAATAAATGTTCAGCATTAAGAAAACATTTTTACAAGTTAAAGTTAGTTTTGAGGGCATATCTTAATAAATATAATTTACTTCTCTTACAGGAATTTTGTGAGATTTTCTGCTTGAGAAATATTGCTAGTCATTTTTCATTTTCATGCATTTACTGAAAGTTTAATACTATTAGGATTCTTAAATAATATTTTAGCAATGATAGTTTTATATTCAAAATGCATATTCCCCCAAACATTTCATGCCACTGTATTTTTTATAATAAAAAATGATGCAATGCAATTCAAGTGAAATAGTTTCTGGTCACTTGAAATGAAAAGGAACTCTTGATGAAGGAAAATGTGATGGTTAAGTTTATGTATCAACTTGGTTTGGCTATAGTGGCCAGTTGTTTGGTCAAAGACCAGACTAGATGTTACTGTTTAGTCATTTTTTGGCAGGATTAACATTTGAATCAGCAGACTTTGAATAAAGTCAATTACCCTCCATAATGTGGGAGGCCTTCTCCAGACAGCTGAAGGATTTAGGAAAAAAGACTAAGATACCCCAAAGAGGAAGGACTGTTGCATCCATACTACCTTCAGATTAAAGACTGAACAACTCAACATATTTATGGTCTTTGGGCCTGCCCTACAAATTTCAAATTTGCCAACCCCCATTATCTCATGAACCAATTTCTTAAACACACACACACACATTTATATCCTATATAATAAAGAGATAATATGCAAATTGACCATCATGCCCTCACACAAGATGGCCACCCCCATGTGGTCACAAGATGGCCACACCCATGTCATCACAAGATGGCCACCACAAGATGGCTGGCAAGGGAGGGCAGTTGGGGGCGAACAGGCCAGCAGGGGATGGCAGTTAGGGATGACCAGGCCAGCAGGGGAGGGCAGTTAGGGGCAACCAGGCCAGCAGGGGAGCAGTTAGGCATTGATCAGGCTGGCAGGGGAGTTGTTAGGGGGTGATCAGGTTGGCAGGCAGAAGCGGTTAGGGGCAATCAGGCAGACAGGTAGGCGAGCGGTTGAGAGCCAACAGTACACACACAATAGTAGCCAGATTATTATGACCACCCCATCAGTACTTCGTTGGGCCACCTTTTGCCTTCAATACTGCGGCGATTCTTCTTGGCATTGACTCCATGAGATGTTGAAAGGTGATGCGAGGAATTTGACACCATGCCTGATGAATAGCACTGTCCAGTTCTGTGAGATTTGATGGTTGTGGAACCAGCTGCCTGATGGCTCTTTTAACTTCATCCCACAAATGCTCAATTGGATTGAGATCTGGTGATTGTGGGGGCCACCTAAGCAAGGTAAAGTCTCCCTCATCTTCTTGAAACCACTCCTGCACAATACGAGCACCGTGGCATGGTGCATTGTCTTGTTGGAAGAAGCCATCTCCATTGGGATATGCCATCAACATGATAGGATGAACTTGATCAGCAATGATACTTAGGTATGTTGTACTATTCAGATGTTGTTCCACACAAATTAAAGGGCCCAAATCATGCCAGGAAAACATGCCCCAAACCATAACACTGCCCCCACCAGCTTGAAGGGTTGTAGTCATGCATGTGGGGTGCATGCTTTCATGCTGTTTCCACCAAATTCTCACTCTACCATCTGCATGATGCAACTGGAAACATGATTCATTGGACCACAGGACTTTTTTCCAATACTGGACTGTCCAATCCTTGTGTTCCTGTGTGAATTGGAGATGTTTTATCTTGGTAACTGCAGACAGCAAAGGTGTTCAAACAGGCCTTTGGCTTCCATATCCCATATGATGCAGTGTATGGCTAATTTTCCTACAAACACCAGGTGGTCATAATAATATGGCCACTAATTGTGTGTGTGTGTGTGTGTGTATGTTTATATATATAAATATATCTTATTGGTTCTGTGTGGAGATCCCTGACTAATACAGAAAACACCCATTCCAAACTCCCAAGCAAAACAACAGTCACTTAATTCTACAGAAATCATGTTAGCATAAGAACAAACAACAAAACTTTAGATGGAATAAAAGAAACAGTAGGGAAAGGCACACAGCTGTTTTCTATTCTTGAATTTTGTTTTTAAGTAGAGTAACAGTTTTGATAAAATGTGCCTTAAAGTTTTGCTTGAAAAATTAATTAGATTTGGCTCGGCTGAAAACAACCACATTGTCAGTACTAAAAACTGTCTTAAGATCATAACTTAAAATAGGGAAAAAAATTCCCTTAAAATAGAGAAGAACGTTTAGAAAAGAGACTGAAAGTCAATGGTATTTTCATATGAATAATATTTGTTATTACCTCCCAGGAAAGGGGGTGATAAATCTGTTCAACATGATTTCAGAGATAGGTAGTTGGAATTCTGGAAATATGTAAAATAGCTGATGTTCTAAGCAGAATGGATATAAATTGGGTTTTATGACTTGAAGCTGCTGTATGAGAACATCTTTGGTTAACTAAATATTCCTTACTCTTCTACACTAAGGAGAAACATAAAAGTCAATAGAGAGAGAACTTGAGAAATACTGAAGGGAGGACAGAACTATAAGTTCCCTAGGTTTCTGCCATGGCCTATCAGTCTTTGTGTTCATTCTGGAAGGTAACCACTCAAGAATATGTTTGCAACAACATGGATGAACCTTGAGAACATCATGCTAAGTGAAATAAATCAGTCAGAAAAAGTTAAGAACCATATGTTTTCACTCATATGTGGGCTATATAAAACTGGAACTCATGAACACAAACAGCAATGTGGTGATTGCCAGAGGGAAGGAGGTGGAGGGAGAAGGGAGAAGATTTGACATTGAGTGGTGGGTACACGGTGCAATATTCACATCTTCTAACATATAAACTCACATCTGAAAACTATATGTTCATGTTGACCAATGTCACCCCAATCAATTCAATAAATAATAAAAAAAGAACAAACTTGAAGCATGTTAAGCTTCTAGTCAATCAAATAAAATAAGAATTAAGGTCATCACGTGAACTTCACAACTAATGAGATACTGTTAAAAGGCTGGTGACCAGCTCAGGGAACATTAGAAAATGTGATCAGACTGCAATTAAAGGACTTTGTTTTGTCATAAACACAGACTTTTTTTCAGAACTGTTTCTGGCTATGCATTCTTTGTAACAGGTAAGAAGTTGGACAAACTGGCACTTAGGGAGTCTTACAGTTTTCATTTCTCATAATGTATGTGCTGGTCATTTGCCTGTTTGGTTTTTATTTCTCAAATTCCCTTGCTTTCCTCTGTATCACAGATTTTTGTGTCTGCTGACTTCTGGTTACATTCAGCAAATTATAGGCATTGGTGGGTGTGAGAAGGGGATAAATCAGGACATTTCTCCCCCTCTTATTCTGCTTACAATTACATTTCTGGCAGTGACTGTGCCCATATTGGTTCTAGCTTCTGATAGAAAGCCCTTGTCCCATTGTCCCTGCCTGTCAAACAGTAGATTCAATGCCCATGAAACAAGGCTACCTTTTTGCTCTGGTTGCACTACTCTCTCTTATTGTCCCTTTTGTCCTGGGACAGTTGGTGTCTTCCTGCTGTTGCCAATATTTGTTGTGCTTCATAGTACTCATTTTGGCTAATCAACTTTTTTTAAAAATCACTTTCTTAACCAATTCTCTATGTTAAATTTCCTCTGTATGAAAGAACCAAATGGATTTCTATTTTCCTTATTACATACAGTTCTTAAAAGTGGTTACATGATTCTCTCCTGAGAGAACAGAGTTTTTCCTAAGTCAATTTAGGCATATCCTCAAATGAAGGCACAGAATTGAGCTTTCTGATTTCTCAACATCTCTCTAAGAATTGTCATGACATGTAATCCAAATAATTCATATTCTTATTGTTGTTTGTGACATTTTGCATTCCATCACTTCTAAAACAAATACCCTCCCCTTGCTCCCCTCAAAATGCTTTTTTATTATTTCAGGTTTAAATAGGGGATTTGAAAATGTATTGTTGGTGAAGAATTGTAGTCACAGCTGGGACCTTTCTATTTTTGATATGGATCTTAGCTATTTTAAAACTAATTATGTTTTTGGCATGACTAATTACTCTGGAAATATCCCTAGGCTAAGTGTAAGTGCCAGTGGTTAGGAGAAAATTTATAAAGACAGTGTATCTTCCAATTGAGTTCTGTGGAACAATATTCCACTACTCACTAAGTGAATACATTACAGATTCCGTATTGTATTGCCCTTGATTGAGATCCTTGCCATGAGCCCATCTCATAGGTAAGACTGGGAAACAATAACCACATTCTAATAAAGTCACTTCAATTACTGAAATTATTGTAATTGTTTACTTAGAGACTATATCTATAGAAAGCCTTTTTTATTGTGCAGTTCCAGGGCTTGTTCCTTTGATCTGTATGTGACTCATTACCCAAATTTTAAACATTAATATAGCTCACAATATCCTCAAGAGTGTCAGAAATCTTGCCACTGTGCTGAGCTGGACTGTGAGTGTAACCTGGCTAGACCCTAGGGAGAGAGTGAATATTAAAAGCACCATGTACTAAAAAAGAAATCCATTGGGAGAGGAGCAACATTCTGTTCTGCCTGGATCTGAGCTCAGTGACCCAGATGCAGCAGTGACCTAAGAACTCCCAAAACAATTCTCTAACTTCCAGAGTAAATGGCAGCTAGGTCTTCAAACTCAGAAAATAATAGTTTACATGTATGAAAAATCTGAAATGTTGGCAAATCATATGAAGCATAGTTATGCGGAATGTACTTACATATATGGTTGAAAATTTAAATTTAAAACAAATTAATGTATAGTAAGAAAAGTAAGCACCTAAGTGTGTGTGTGTGTATATATATATATATATATATATATATATATATATATCCTGTGTTCATATCAATTTACCTGTGAGTTAGTTAATCTCAGCATATTCGCAATCTTTGAGAATTCTTTCAATCTGTTTATGGCATTTTCTCCAATTATACAGCTGAATATAGTATATGTCAGAAAGCCATAAGTTGCTTCAAAGTGAAATTCAAAGAAAATGAAAGATCCTCTTTATGCTTTTCTTCAAATAGTCAGTCTGTCTTCGGGTACTTATTATTGACTCTATTCAACATTAAAATTCTTCTCAACAAAGTAGCTGAAAATCTCCAGACTTTTATAAAAAATACACAAAACTCCTTCAAATATGATATTTCTTTTATGGCACAGAAAGAATCAATAAGAGCTCTTTAGGATTAGAAGATTCACCAAATACTGGAGGGATTTAAAGGATAGATTTTGTTCCATTCTGCCTGCCAAAAGGTCAGTTCAATTTGATGCCACGCTTTTGTTTTTGTTGTTGTGGTTATCTTAAAGCTTTCACATAGTTGTAACTCAGAAGTGGAATTCCAAACAGCAAAAGGATAAGGGGAAAAGTTTCACAAAAATTCTAAAGGCTTCTAAGAAGAAAGATTTCTCCAAAAAATAAAAAATATATAAAGTGAAACTAGGGCAAGGGAGTTTTAGAACTTTTGGTTTTGAATTTTAAACACCACAGGAAAAATATTTTGTCAACTTTGATCTTAATTTTACAGAGAGTATGCAGGTGGTAAAGCATTTTGTCAACTACCTGTGGGGGAATGAAGCTTCTCTCAACTACACTTGAGTTTGCAGATTTCTAACTATATGCCAGGAATTCTATATCTAAATTGAAACTAGTATCTGTTATTTTACTTATTCTCAGTGATAGTTAAGTAACTAAACCTTAATGAGGAATTTACCTACATTTTTAAAAGTAAAATACAATTGTTAAAGTATTATTTTAATTTATAAAGACCAACAAGATAATTTCTTGTTATGGGGGTTTATTTAGTGTTCAATTCACCCCTTGGAAATTATCCTTCCTGTGATATGAAGAGATTTCAACAACACTACTTAGATTTGACATGGCTTAAAACTATCTACACTAATAAAAGAGAAACATGGTAATTAGTGTACAACCGCTACCCTTCCCATTGGCTAATCAGCATATCCTTATGCAAATTAACTGCCAGTCAGGATGGCGGCCGGCAGCCATGCACTGAAGCAAACAGGGAGGCTTGCTTGCTCCAGTCACTGCGACTCCAACGTTCCCCTCCTGAGTTGCCAGCCTCTCAGCTGCAACTCTAAGCAACTATGTTGCAAATATAGAAGCTAAACAAAACCCCAGAAACCGGCTTTCAGTCAGCCGGGCTTCAGCCAGCCAGACCACAACATTGTATCAAATATAGAAGGTAAAGGCCAGAAACCTGCTTTCAGCAGCGAGGCCTCAGAACTAAAGCTGGCCTAGAATAAAAAAAAGAAAAAAAGAAAAAAAGGAGTGGTTGGAGCTTCAGTCACCCACCAGCTTGAAAACGGCCCTCAGCCCCTCACCCAGACTGGCCAGGCACCCCAGTGGGGACCCCCACCCTGATCCAGGACACCCTTCAGGGCAAACCAGCCAGCCCCCACTCATGCACCAGGCCTCTATTCTATATAGTAAAAGGGTAATATGCCTCCCGGCACCGGGATCAGCATGACAGGGGGCAGCGCCCAAACCCCCTGATCGCCCTGCGGCTCTGTGTGTGACAAGGGAAGGCGCCCCAACCCCCTGATCAGCCCTGCTGTGTGCCTGATAGAGGGGAGCTCCCCAACCCCCTGATCGCCCTGCAGCTCTGTGTGTGACAGGGTGCAGCGCCCTAACCCCCTGATCGCCCTGCGGCACTGTGTGTGACAGGGTGCGGCGCCCCAACCCCCTGATCGGTCCTGCTCTGTGTGTGACAGGGTAGAGCCATAACCTCCCCATCGGCCCTGCCCTGAGTGTGACAGTGGCGGCACCCCAACCCCCTGATCGGCCCTGCTCTGTGGGTGATAGAGAGCGGCACCCCAACCCCCCTCCACGGGCCTTGCTCTGTGTGTGACGGGGGAGAGCCATAACCTCCCCATTGGCCCTGCCCTGAGTGTGACAGGGTGCAGCGCCCCAACCTCCTGATCCGCCCTGCTCTGTGTGTGACAGGGTACGGAGCCCCAACCCCCTGATGGGCCCTGCTCTGTGCATGACAGGGGTTGGCGTCGCATCCTCCCCATCGACCCTGCCTTGAGTGTGACAGGGGGCGGTGCCCCAACCCCCCAATCGGCCCTACCCTGAGCGTGACTGAGGGTGGCATCGCAACCTCCCAATCCGCCCTGCTCTGTGCATGACAGGGGGGCGGTGCCCCAACTCCCCAATCGGCCCTGCTCTGAGCCTGACCAGGGGCTACACTTAGGGATTGGGCCTGCCCTCTGCCACCCGGGAGCAGGCCTAAGCCAGTAGGTCGTTATCTCCTGAGGGGTCTCAGACTGTGAGAGGGCACAGGCCGGGCTGGGGGGCCCCCCCTCCCTTCCCCCCCTGCCCCCGAGTGCACAAATTTTTGTGCACCGGGCCTCTAGTATTTTTATAACAGTCATATGGCATGACTGTCCCTAGGAAACTATTTCTCCCTCTAATTCCTTTATGAATTGCTACAGTTTAGTGACAATGAGATAATATTACTGTTCTCAGCATATTCAGCAAAAGTCAAGATGTCCTATTGACTCAAACAATAACATAGTGGTATCTAGTAGATTGTCATTTGACAAGGTCAACCTTGCTCTACACAACAAGGCTTGTTTTGACCTCTTCACATAATGATGGCAAAATGTACCAGAATTATTCTGTTTCATTTGCCTCAAGTCCAAAATGAAAGTTGCTCTCTTTCTCTCAAAGTATTTCATCTTCTTCAGCACAGTGGCTGAAAAAGTAGATCTGGAGCTACACAGTCTGATTGTGAATCCTGGCCCTGCCATTAGCTAAGCGAGTGACCTTGGGCAAATTAGTTATCTCCTTTTAGCCTCAATTTTTCATTGGTCAACCTGTAATGATGATACAAGCCACCTTATGGCATTGTTATGAAGATTAAATTAGTTAATATGTTTAAACCAATGTTGCTACCTAATAAATAATGGCACCACCAGCCTCTTTGTCCCAAGAATCTTGGGGTCATTAGATCTCCCTCTCTTTTCTAATGATGACCACATCCTACCAATTTTTCTTTTATTTTCTCCTTAAAATCTATTTGTCTTTGAAACTTCTTTCCCCATTAACCTTAAACGTGGGCTATTGCAATTGATGTCTCTGTTCTATCTTTTACATTCCTGGCAAAGTATTCATGGAATGTCCAAGTTTCAGTCTGTTTACTGGTTCCCTATTGATTGCTAAGGTGGTTGCCAAGTTATTTGAGAAAGCTTTACATCTTTATACAAAGGAATATTTCATGGGAGTTCAATATATACAAAAAGGTAAAAACTAAAATCCTCTAGTTGCAATGGGAAGTGGGGATAGGAATCTTCCCATTAACTCTAATTTTACATCCTCTTGGTCTAAACCGTGGTCGGCAAACTGCAGCTCGCGAGCCACATGCGGCTCTTCGGCCCCTTGAGTGTGGCTCTTCCTAAGCCTTAGGAGTACCCTAATTAAGTTAATAACAATGTACCTACCTATATAGTTTAAGTTTAAAAAATTTGGCTCTCAAAAGAAATTTCAATCGTTGTACTGTTGATATTTGGCTCTGTTGACTAATGAGTTTGCCTACCACTGGAAGCCCATAGGCCTAGTAATCTTACTTCTTCACATTCCCATCCTCACTATTCTCTCATTGTTAAACACTCTCACTTATCATCATAGACTCTATGAGTCCTTGAGTGGATATGTAGAACTCACAGTTACACTATTTAAAGCATGCTCACATTTCTACTACTTTATAACACTTATGCTCTTGTCTTTCCTTACCTGGACTCTGCACTTAAGATCATGCATTGAGTTTACTTTTGTATGTTTCTTGAACTTCTAAAGTAGAATTATGTATGGTAGTTCCCCCTTACCTGTGGTTTGCTTTCTGTGGTTTCAGTTAACTACGCTCAACCATGGTCCATAAGTATTAAATAGAAAATTCCACAAATAAGCAATTTATAAGTTTTAAACTGCTCGCTGTTCTGAATGGCATGATGACATCTTGTGCCATTCTGCTGCCTTCTGCCTGGGACATGAATCATCCCTCTGTCTAGCAAGCTCATGCTGTACATGCTGCCCTCCCATTAGTCACTTAGTAGCCATTTAGATGATCAAATCGACTGACCCAGTGCTTGTGTTTAAGTAGCCCTTATTTTACTTAATAATGGCCCCAAAGTGCAAAAGTATTGATTCTGGTAATTCAGATATGCCAAAGAAAAGCTATTAAGTGCTATCTCCATGGTTTCAGGCATCCACTGGTCATCTTAGAATGTATACTCTGAGGTAAGGGGGCACTACTGTATATAATAGATGCTTAATAATATGTGAGCAATAGATTAATTATGCTTAATGCCAAGAATCACCCTCTTTCATTCCTCATATCCTCCCTATATCTCATGTTCCCTGGCCACCAAGTGACTTCCTATAGTGGTAACCCACCTGGTCTGCCTTTTATACTTGGAGACTGAATGTGTAGGAACTACTTCAGGCTAATATTACACAGCTTAGTGCCTGGTGTATTAATTTCCTATTGGTGCTGACATTACTATAAGCTTAGTTATAGTTGTTTAGGTTAGAAGTTCAACACAGGGCTAAACTTGAGGTGTCAGAGGGCTAATTTCTTCATGGAGGATCTAGGGGTGAGTCTGTTTTTGTAATTTTTCTGGCTTCTAGAGGCCATCCACACTCCTTGGCCCCTTTTCTCCACCTTGAAAGCCAGCAGCCAAATCAACATATCATCATTCTGATCTCCTTTTCTGCCTCCCTGTGCTCTTTTGATTACTTTGGCTCACTGAGATAATCCAGGATAGTCTCCTCATCACACACTCTTTAATTTAAACAAACCTGCAAAGCCCCTTTTGTAATGCAGGTAACACATTCACAGGTTCCGGGGGTCAGGACATGGGTGTCTTTGAGGGTCATTATTCTGGCTACTACCCTATGATTATTTACTAGAATTATGTTGATGATAATACTTTGCATTTGCATAATATGTGTACCATTTTGAAATTCCTTCTAGTTCTTTTTAATTTGATCTAAACAATATTTGACAAGGGCATTTCTCATATAATTTTCCTTATACTGGTTTTACAAATTTTAATTTATATTGCTAGTATTTATACAGGTATTTTTAAATTTCTATCTGAGTCTCTATTGTGTCATAACTTGAAGGTGTAGCTTGTGTTTTGCTCATTTCCAGACAACCTGTAACTCATTGTTTTCATCAGTCAAATTAGTGAGGGAAAAAAATGATGTTCAAGGGGGTTATGTGACTTACCCAAACCAGTGTTTAAAATTGTAGAAGCAATAGAACTCACATCTTTTGAATTACCAACCAATATTGTTTCCACTTTATTCCAGTGTTGACAATATACTAGTTGACCACATATCTTATCTTCTTCATAGTGTTATAGATATCATAAAAGGCATGCTTATAAATACACTGAAAAATCTGTAGCAATATGGGTTGCCTACCATTGTTGTGGTAATTTTAATATAAATTTTCTAGATTTAAAAATTTTCCTAGAAAGAAATGAAGGTGTTTGACAAAGAAAGGTATATCAAAATCCTCAACACAACCATCATTTGTAGATTATTTCAGAATAAATTATATTTTTGTCAGTAATAACTGTGCTGAATTATTGTTATTTGGGGCATAAAATATCTGATGCAAATAATTGAATAATCAAGAAAATGGAGGATCCAGAAATTTTATTCTGTTCTATCTAATAATTTGGTGGATGTTGAAGAAATAATTTAATGTTGTGTAATGGGGTCTTAGAGAAAATGTAGATTTGGAAAAACTGAGGATAGGACAATTGCAGTACCCTTACCGGAGCTGACAATTAAAAATCAAGAAACCATGCCCCAGCCAATTTTTCTCAGTGGTTAGAGCATCATCCAGAGGACTGAAGGTTCCTGGGTTTGATTCTGGTCAAGGGCATGTACCTTGGTTGCAGGCATGATCTCTGGCCCTGGTTGAGGAGTGTGCAGGAGTCAACCAACTGATGTGTCTTTCTCACATTGATGTTTCTCTCTCTCTCTCTCTCTCTCTCTCTCTCTCTCTTCCCCCCCCCCCCCGCCCTTTCTTCCATTTTCTCTAAAGATCAATGGAAAAAATGTCCCCGGGTGAGGATTTACCAAAAAAAAAAAAAGCAGGAAACCTTTATATTAAGAATATTACATTCATATTGTCTTTATGTGTACCCATCTATAAATTCTGGGCTAAAGAAGGCATAATTTGAGATGCAAAATTTATGGAGAATGACTGGATTAGAATTGCAAGACCATTGGTATTGGTGACTTAAATGTCACTTGGTGGAACCAGCTAGTGAATGTTTTATTTTGTCTTCATTTCCACTTTAACTACACAAAAAAACATCATACAATGGAGAATTGTGTGCTTTTTCTGAAGACAAATAAGACTAGTCTTCATTCTAGGAAGGAGTCTCTCTGGAGTTCCATTTAAACTTGTGTTTTTCATCAGGATGCTATTAGGGCCTAGGGTACAACAAATTGGGTATAATGACCCCAGGCTCTGCTGCTCACAGCAAGGAAATCCCTGTTGGGAAGGATAAAATGTCTTTGTCATTTAAATAAGTGAAAGAAAAGAAAAGAATAGAAAAAAAAGAAGAACCCTATTAATTTTACGTAATATGCCAATAAGACACATGGTAGAATATCTCCAAGCTTTTACACATGCTTTCTCTGCCTGATTTTATTGACTTCTCACCTTCAAGATTAGTAACTTCTATTTCATTTACAACCTAATTCTGCCAGTGTAAAAGAGTCCACTCTTAGATTTTCTGGGTGCCTGGAACTCTTGAGAAATATCATATCTAATAAGTAAGAGTATCTATGAAGTATGTATAATGAAAACCTAAAGTTAAGTATGATGCATAAGACATTTGTTTTTCCCTTCTGAAGAAAATGATCCAAGATTGACACAAAGTAGCTCTCCAAGGTTAACATTCCAGAAAGTTGAGAGACTAACAGAGAGCCCAGCAACAATAGCATGCCATAAGGATATGACTTTAATAGAATGACCAAAGTTGAAATGGCATCATCTTAATAAGTTTAGAACAAACGAAGACATTGCAAGCTTCATCCCTTCTATTTTTCACTTGTGCCTGGAGATGGTATATAAATCTGAACAGGTCTCTGCAGATCATTTTCAAGAAATACTTAACATGGAGGGACACATATCAAGCAGAATTTAGGATCAGGAATGCAACTTTTATTAACTTAATAATGTCATCATTTGTTTGAAACCAAGGTGTTCGTTTTCTGTTGCATAGATTTCATTCTGACCTTAATAAGAAAATTGCATATTCCTCTGTGTATGTGTTTTCTCCTCTGAAGCTATAATATAAAAAAACATAAATCAAAGCTGTTTTAACAGATGAACAACACAATTTTGTAACAGGATAGATTTTTTTAAAGGAGTGAATAGCTGATAAAAGATGAGTTGAACTAAGAGAACTGATGTTAGGGCTGAAGGTAGCATTAACAATTGGATGCTCATTGGCTTTTCAGCAGGCCTGGTGACTCATTCTACGCAAATGGAGTTTGTGATATGTAATAAAAAGCTTTCTATCTTCACTGCAAGCAAATTAGCAGGTATTTTGTGGCAGGAATGTTAATGTTATCTTGCATTTGTTTCTGAGCAGGAACACATTAACTGAGCAGGTTTGAAAAGAATTTCACTTTTATAACATCAGGTGCCAAAGGTATTAGAACAAGGTCACCTCTATAAAGTAATGAGGGAAAATTAGGTTATAAACATGCAGTGCCTAAAAATATATTCTGTCTGCTTTGCAGAGTGAATGAAATATAGGTTCGTTCCAAATTGCTAATTTTCTTTTATTCCAAATTACACTTGGACCCTAAACTAAATCCAAAGAATTAAGTAATAAAACAAGACAGAGTGGAGGAGAATCACTGAGGGTCACAATAAGCAACTAAACCAAATCAATAATGTCTAAATACCTGTCCATATATACAACCCTTTTTATAATTTATAAATCAGGACATTTGGAATATTTTATTCAATATACCACAGAGGTCCACCTTACCTTTATAATAGAAATACTATAGCATAGAAGGGAAAATCAAAGAGAATGATAAAACATTGCTTATTTTGGAGGATGTTAAAATATGAGAGTTGATTTATTGCTTTTAATCTTTTAATAAAGATGGAAAGAAATGTGCTATAAGATAAAAGGAAATACCGTTCTTGAAAAGTGGGATGATGAGAATGTGAATTATTCTATTCCTTTTACAAATACATATCAAAAGACAGGATAGGTAATATGTATATGGGAGACCCACCAGATCTGGGTAATTGGTTCTTGGTCAGGATATCATATTCTATGATGGACCCTTAAGGCACCAATGACATGACTTTCACTATTTGAATAATATACTTGCAGCTTCTCATGGACTAAAACAAGATAGGCTGACGTAGTTACTCTTCTTGCCCTAAATATCATTGACCCACTTGCCTAACCTCCTATCTCCTGGGCCATAGTTTCTGCCTTATTATTCATTTATGCAACTAAATTAAAGCTTCTTGTGATCCACTTCATTCTACCCAAATATGGGGAGACTATCGGTGATTAAAAAATAACAAACCAACTCTGATCTCAACTACAGAAATCCTTCAGAGTACTATAACAATTTAATTACTTAATTAGGCAATTAACTATAAGCAGAAAGGTGAAAGAAAGTGTGTTTGGAAATGGAGTTAATTTTGTTGAGTTACACATTTATTTTAGTGAAAATTCAATTGTAAATGAAAATGCAGTGTTGGTTATGATAGCCACTTCTTGAAATCTATGGACCAGTGTCAATGACTGGTACATACTGATTGCATCCGACCTGGTACTTAGTGAGTCTGGAATTTAGTATGTAAAAAGTGTCACCCTAATGAAGGATTAAATCATCTCATGTAAACTTTTTATTTTACAGGTAAAAATCCTGAGAATTGGGAAGATAAAATGACTTGCCAAATTCACAAGGTAATTTCTGGCAGAGTTATAAAGGACTTGAACCTAGGTCTTTAGATACTTATTGCTTTAAAACCAAAGCAAAACTAAACAAAACAAAAAATCTTTTCTGATATTGTCTAGTGCAGCATGCTTCTCAAGGAACTACTTCAGGTCAATTAACTTCAGAATCTCTGGGGGTAAAGTGCATCATGCAATTTTTTATAGCTCTTCTTTAGTAATATAATGCGGAGTCAGGACTGAGAAATACTCAGTCGTTGGAGATTCTATTAGAAAATGCTGCAGTTCCTTTAGCCCAGGTGTATAGTGCTGTTTTACCCAAGGTAATTTTGAGAGGAAAAACATAACAGGGTCCTTTTAATAATTAGCATAGAAAGTGCCCTGTGTATGTTTGCAATGATTTTGACACGTATTCAGTTAACTGCAGGACATGTATCAAGGAAAGAGCCAGTATTAAGATAATGCAGACCTCATTTTTAAAGCAATCTTTAAAATGAGAGGTCTAGCAAGATGAAACTCAGAAAAATAAATCAATGCTTGTCTAAAGGTTATAGAGTAACTTGGGAACTATTTGATCTCTAGTGATTACAAGATCAGAAGATTAAAAAATAACCCTGAGAGTGTGGTGTAGGAACCATTCCCTCTGAAGATATATGGGTGATTTATGATTGAGTTAAAATTATTTTTGATTGGAAATAACTCCAACCCAGGAAGAACATTAGTAAAGCAGAAATGGCAGGAGGGACATTTTCATAAACAACATGGTATTTATTCACATACTAAAAACTAACCATTTTGCCCTGACCGGTTTGGCTCAGTGGATAGAGCGTCAGCCTGTGGACTGAAGGGTCCTGGGTTTGATTCCAGTCAGGGGCATATACCTTGGTTGTGGGCACATCCCCAGTGGGTGGTGTGCAGGAGGCAGCTGATCGATGTTTCTTTCTCATTGATGTTTCTAACTCTCTATCCCTCTCCCTTCCTCTCTGTAAAAAATCAATAAAATATATTTTTTAAAAAACTAACCATTTATCACTGAAAGAATAGGAATCATCTAATAAATTAACAAAACAATTAATGGGAAGTCTAGCAACCAAACAAGTACTGACTATAATCAAGACAGTAGAAGGGATGGGGTCAGACTATAAAGAAAATCAAGGTAGTCCTGGAACTCAAAGGCTTAGATAAGACTCAAATATGATAAATGTTTGAAAAGTTAAAGAGCAAAAGAGATAATTTACAGTCTAATGTTAAAATACATGGTCACTTATGAGGCACATATATAGACAAGTGAATGTTTAGAAAGTAAGTATCTTGAGGGTTCAGAGGCAAAGAGAACAAAGGTTCTCAAATGACCATCTTCCAGATAAAATCTAAATCCCTTAACATGGACAATATGAGTCCTTATTCATCTTTCTGTTGCTTACTTTTTAAGCCTTATTGTTTAACTGGGGGCCCAGTGCACGAATTCGTGCACCTTGAAAGGAATTGTGGGCTACAAAGCTATGGTGGGCACAGGGGCAGGTCTCGGCCCCTCCTCTGCACCCCCACCTGGACCCTCCCACCATGGCCCCCCATCCCCTGTCTGCCGGCAGCCCCGCTCCTGCCACAGCTTCTCCCATGCCCTGACAGCGCCAGTCCTGCTCACACCTGCTGACAGTGCGGAGCAATTGGGGCCGGCGCCAGCAGCAGGTGAGAGTGGAGCCGGCATTGTCAGCGGGTGCAAGCCTCAGCTACTGCCCTGATCACCCATCAGGAGCAGGGTGAGGTAGAGAAACCCTCAGGGGCGATCAAGGCCGGCTGCCACTGCTCTCACCTGCTGATGGCGCCAAGCAATTGGGACTAGCACCAGGTGCTGGCAGCGGGTGCAAGTGACGGCAGCAGGTGCGAGTGCCCAGCTGAATTTTCTGTATTCACCAGAGGCTTGCCCCAATGACAGCAACTGGTGCCGCGCCTTGGTCTGGTGCCCCTGCTCATCCCACTGCAGCCAATGCCTGCCATGTTCCACGCTCTGCTGCCTGCTGCCGACTCCCGCCACGTTCTGCACATGCCCTGTGGTAGTTAGTGCATGTCATAGCAACCTGTTGTTCCACTGTTTGGATTATTTGCGTATTAGGGTGTATATATATATATATATATATATAATTTTTTTCCCAATTAATATAGCTTTTAATGCTGGGGATGCAAGAGAGAAAGGTCATTGAGTATTGAAATTGGCCTTTCTGGCCTAGCCCTCCCTATAAGAAAAAAGATGCACTCAGTCGCCTCTCTATTTATTCTATTTATTAATATAATTTCCTCACCCCCTCTCTTTTGATTGAAAACTTCCTCTATCTATGTGAGATTATAGATGCTAACTCAACTTATTGCAGTAATCATTTCACAATATATGTAAGTCAAACCATTATACTGTATATCTTAAACTTACACAGTGATGCATATCAATTATATCTCAATAAAACTAGAAAAAAAACACCAAAAATTTCCTTTGAAAGGCGGGTACATTATTGCAAACAATTATACAGCTGATCAAAGATTCAGAATTTTGACTTTTAAAGAAGGTTCCTAGAAATGATAATGGTGAATATAAAGGAAAATATTGTAATAGCATATGTATAGGCACTGAATACATGGCTGTTTATTTGCTTATTTATTCACTCAGTCACTCCACAAAAGTAGGTCCAGCACAATAAATAAGTAAAAAAGGTCCTTAACAACATTGTTTTAGATGATGTTAAGTGAGGACTGACTGTACTACTATGAGTCAGGCATGACAATGGCTCTAAGGTAAAGACTTGATTTTCCATTGAGAAGAACAATAATATTGTGATGGGGAATAATAGAAGCCCTGAAATAAGTAAAATATAAGTTATACTATTAATGTCATAGGAGTGGTAAAAAAAGCTCAGCATTTTTTAAACCTGGTCTTCTTTTCGTGGTTCTTATTAGAGAGAATAGGAATCATCCACTTACTTTTGTATGTTAGATGCACTAAAAGCAATATTAATGTCCAACTGCACCCCAAACTTAATTCTTAGCCATTGGCAAGTTGTTCATAATTAATATTTACATGTTATTTCTATTATTATGACTTACTCCTATCTCATGTGTTTCTGAACAAGTTAAATTGAGGTTCATCTCTCTTACCTGCATTTTCATAGTAGGCACCTAACTAGTATCCTTCCTTATGCTTCAGTGAGAATGATCCTTTCAAAACACAGTCTGGTCACATTGCTGCTTAAACTTCATGAGGGCAGAGTTTATGTCACTGCAGTTCATCATATCCCCAACAACAAACACAGTAGTGTCAGACACAATAAATAATATCAATGAATAAATAAAAGAATTGTAAAGTTGGGGGAAATATTTTGATGGAAGAGTTCTCAAATATTATAAAACTTCACCCCAAATGAGAAAGACTGTTCTGCTCATCCTGGAGTGCATTAATCACACAAAGAGCCTTCCAGACCTTAGATAACTGACAAAAATACCATTAATGGCTCATAATGTGTCCTAGGAATATATGTGTGTATGTGTGTATATATATATATACATATATATATATATATTATAAATATGTGGATTTGTAGATATGTCTGTGAGGACAATATTTTCTAAATAAATATTTATTCAAGTTTTTATACAAAGTTCACCTAAAAAGGAATAGATGAAAATTATGTCATAAAGAAGGTTATTAACATGGCAAACTCCTAGTGAAATAAGAAAGAAGCTTTTCGGTGTATAATGTAGCAGTCATTTATATATTTTATATATTACCTCTTTCCCTCCAAAATACTAGTAGCACCCAGACTTCCCGCAGCGAGCCACCCTGCTGCTTCTTTCAGTCCTTGATGATTTGATGCTTGTTGATTCCTTTCCAATTTCTAGAATTAGGCAATGCATTTTCTTGGCCAGAGTAATTGTTTCAAGAAGGGGCACCTGACACAGCCACAGCTAATGAGTTGTAATCAGATATCTACTGGGAATGTAGAATTTGAATTCAGAGGATATGAAGCTGAAATCATTGCATCCATTTTGGCACCATGAAGGAATTCCTGTCAAAACAGAGCCAATACAGAGAACTCAGAGCTAAGTGTTTGAGAGAGGGTAAGTCTTGGTGCCATTATATGAGGATCAAGGCAAGTTCTGTATGTGAGATAATAAAGTCCTTTTTGAATAAACATCTTTGGGTTGACTTTCCGCTACTGGTAAACAAGAGAGCCCAGCCTGATACTTATAGTATCACGTAACTTCCATATTCCCTGGGTGGCTGGGATGTAACAGTTCATTCCAGGCAACTGCCTTCAGCCTTGAAATGTGATAGAGTGTCTTCTTGGCCGGGACAGGGTTTCTCGGGGAGTCAGAGAGGCTGAAGAAGTGTGTGTAGGCTGTCACCACAGAATTGACGCTAGCCTCTGAGTTACAGGCTATGCAGTGGCACTTATCTAATTTCACTGATAATAGGCTGCACCTGTTACTGAGAAATGTCTCCTGGCCTAAGAGAGTTTCATAGTGAGCACCTGCCCAAGGTTTTTCTTTTAAGTGACAGAAATCTAAACTGACAAAGCATAATTATGCTTAGCAGAAACCATCGACTTTATGACCTTTGTTAACTAAACAGTCAAATTCGGGCCTCTATACACATTCAACAACTGTATAAGAAACAGGACTTTAACCTTTTATGATTATTTTAGGGAAGAATCCAACCCCCTTTTTATTCTCCAGTTCATCCTTTTTATTATTTCACCTATTGAGTATTTTTTCTTTGCTCCTATACAGACAGAGGGACCAGCTGGGGGCAGTCCCTACCATGACTCGAGGACCCGAAGAAGGTAAGAAGTGTTCTGACAGCTTCCAAGCTAATCCTAGCCAGCTGCCTTTGACACTCAAAATGGTGCAAAGATCAAGACAGCAGTTATGTAACCATAATCACCTACAAGTGGTTCTTTATGCGTGAAATGATGTCTAAAGGGGGCCCATTGGTCAAAGGAATTTAGAACATGGGTGGACAAGGGAAAAACCTCAGCCTGGTGAAAAAGCAGAAGAAGAAGCTTGGCTGTTTGTTAACTGCTCCACGGAGCTGCAGTGCCTTGTTAGACGAGAAGCGCCTGCCAGTACGTCCTCCAGACTGCTGCGTGCATGGGCTGCAGAAGCCATGTGTATGGTCATGTCAGTTCCCTACTCAAAGTACTGGGCATAAGTGAAATAACAGACATTATTGCTATCCCCTTGGGTCTTATTCTTGAACTATAAATGATAATTACAAATAACCTGAGCACGGCCAAGTGAGAAATACAAGAACAATGTGACATAAAAATCAGTAAAGTGCACATTTCAGTTGGGGAATTTTTCATGACAGAATTCAAAATGTTACTTAAAGAAAAGGTAGGGATTAAATACCTTGAGAAGAGAGAAAAGGATTTCTGGTTGAACCCCTGCATAAACAAAGCTCAGGGGAAAACAACTAAGACAGTTGTCAAATGGGAAAGATAAAGAAGAGAATTTGTGAAATAATACCTCTTTACCAAATCTATAAAGTATCTTTTTGGAAAGAATCACATACATATTTTTTCTGCTATAATTTACCTCATAACAATAATTTCTTGTAAATAAATTATCTGAGGGAAAATGTACGTTTTAATTCACACTTGGATATTTTTTAGAAATTAAAAAAAAAGAGAGAATTAACATTCCTTTTGATGATCTGTAAAAGTTACCAGGCCCAGAGGAATTTCAATTATTCTATTAAATTACTCTATAATTGAACTAACATCTTCACTCTCAGTAAAACAGGTCTAATGTCCAAAGCAGTGTGTGAGCTATTGCTGAGTGCCTTAATGGCTCCTATGTTTGCCTACATGCGCTCATACTAGTCCCCAACTAATTACTTTGTAAAGCACTTTGGGATAATTTGGTTGTGAATAGTATGGTATAAAGCAAACACGTTTCTTTTCGCAAACATTGGCTCATGTTGGGAGCTGAAGAACTATAAGTACTTTTCATTTTGCCTTACCACTAGATATGTTACATTAGTCGTAAATGCATTTTCAGGTCCTTTTTAGAATGATGTGTTTTCAGGTACAGGACACAAAGACCTTTCTAAGGAAGATGGACAGTTTGGGGTACAAAGCATATTAAACAAACAACAACAACATTTTCACCTTATATAATTAGTGGACATATTCCTGCTGACATGCCATAACACAAAATATTCATTTTGTAGTAAAGTGTTTTATTAATGAATGTGAAATATGTTTAAAATATATATTTTTATTGATTTTTAGAGAAAGACGAAGGGAGAGGGATAGAGAGATTGACACATCAATGAGAGAGGAACATCATCAATTGGCTGCCTCCTGCACGCCCCCTACTGGAAATCGAGCCCGCAACTCTAACTGGGAATCTAACCAGAGACCTATTTGTTCCTGGGTCCATGCTAAACCACTGATCCACACTAGCTGGGTGAATGTGAAATATTTAATAAATATTTCTCATGAAATAATTGTCTTTTAAATATTATTACCCTTATATGCAGCAGACTTTTAAGGAAAGGAAACATCTTCCATCTCAAAATAAATATCAGCAAAGTAAATTTTCTGAAAATTATTTAAAAATTAATAACTACTGAACTCTGTCTCATCCTGTGATCCCTTCAAGAATCAGTGGACTGCCGAAACCAGTTTGGCTCAGTGGATAGAGCGTTGGCCTGCAGACTGGAGGGTCCCAGGTTCGATTCCGGTCAAGGGCATGTACCTTGGTTGCGGGCACATCCCCGGTGGGAGGTGTGCAGGAGGCAGCTGATCGATGTTTCTCTCTCATCGATGTTTCTAGCTCTCTATCTCTCTCCCTTCCTCTCTGTAAAAAATCAATAAAATATATTTTTTAAAAAAAAGAATCAGTGGACTTATTCCAGATTTATGCCCACCTCTCATTGACAATCCTCTTTTCCAGGTGCTGGAAGTGGATTTAAAATGTGTGCCTGGATTGTCTGTTGTGCACATACACAAGGAAATACCTGTCTTCCTGAAACTGTATGGCATCCGTGGAACCCATTCTGGTCCCAGGTTAGTTGTGGTCTGCTCCAATATTTTCTATATGACTATTACTGCCTGGGAACTCAATGAAGGTCCTTTCACTACCCTTTAATTACTAATATTCAGTATTATGAATTCTACTCCAATTTACTGTGGAGAAATGATGATTCAAACTTGCAAAAGGTATGTGGAGTGTTTCTTTGTCCATGTCTTAAAGTAATCCTAGAGTTTGGGGAAGCATTAAACTCACTTAAAATTTTCAGATATTTTTAAATGCATCACAATTTATTGATAAAGGCTGGTTAATATTATCTTCCTTAAAACAAACCCAGGCTTTCTGTACTAAAGAAACGAGTAGAATGTAAATTGTGCTCTTTAAATGGAATGGCCATTAATTACACTGTGATCAAAATGCATATGCATATACATGTCTTCCTCATCTGGATGACATATTTGAGAATCTCCATGCTCTGTGAGTCCATTTGGAGACGGAATTAACATTTTTGTTCCTTCGATAAACCACTAACTGCTTTAAATGAAGTTTAATGATCCTTAGTGAGTTATAGTGGATTGTTCCATGGTGTAATGGTAAGATTAGTGAAATCTCATAAAGTATAGTAACTGTATCCAAAGGAATCTGGAAATAGATGCATCTCTACAAAAAGAAGTGATTTCTTTATTCTTCCCAATGCATCTCATTATGTTCTTTTCCTTTTGAAATGTCCCTACTATTATTAAGAGGATATGAGGGTATTATCTAAATTTAAAATGGACCACTCCATGTGAATTGTTTCAGGATATGTGCTTATGTTATTCTGGAGAATAATTATACAAAATCAGCGAGTGTCTTCTGTGCTTGATGTTAAAAATCCCTTAAGATTAGAATTTTTAAATGCAGTTTTAGTTTATGAGGTTTTACATTTGTGGAGGTAAGGGAATTCTCGATGATGTTTCTCCTGCAGCGATCTGTATTTGGGTACATTACAAATATATAACAACTAGTATTGAGGGTCATTTACTGAGTTCAAATTGCATACAAACCAACAGTAGACACCAGCCACTGAGCTGTGTGCATGGTTTGGGAATAAGGTATCCTCATGAACCAGTAAAGTTATACTTCACCCTGAACTGTAGTCAAGGGGGCTTACTTATAATGGCTGTGGTTGTCTTTGAATATCTTGATTTGTAAACATAACATTTCAAGAAATATTTTTATTGCTATATATTGCTACAAATTTGGCGATGGATAAAGAACAAAACATACTGTAAATTAGAGAGGAGAATCAAAGTCAGTGAATGAAAAGAGGAAGTCCAGGGTTTTCTCCTTCAGTCATTATCCAATAGCCCAGAGACTAAACTGCAGCGCTGAAAGGCAAGTTGGGATTTTAACTCAGTATGTCAGTATGGCAAATGTCCAGACCATGATCACAAAACAGCTGTTTTCCTCCATAACTGGGTGAATTATAGAACATAGTGAAGCCAAGAAACCTCTTAGCATTTGTGTAAAAGCTTCTCCTGCCAGCCAGGGAACAGGCATCAACAAGCACTGGCTTTAGAAGAGTTGGCATCTTCTTAACTATTTGTCCATGACACAAGTCTTTCCTATGAGAATTTTTGTTAAACGTTTCCTTAAGGATTTAAGATGGTGATGAGAAAGAGAGCATCATAAGTAAAAACAGGAGCGGCATTTTCACAAAATGCCTTTGGAGTTCTTATTTATGTGATCTAAATGCAGCTGTGAAAGATAACATCATTAGTGCCTGAGATATTTTATATGCATTAGTATAATCAAATTTGAAAACTAGGAGACCATTAGCAGACATCATGATCAAAGTCAGAAAATTTGGTGTCTATATGATGTTGTATTTCTTCTCTGAGAAAGAAACTTAATGACCTTTCATAAAAATATTATGAAGATAAGAGGTCATGCTGATCACACACTAGAAACTTTAAAAAAATGCCATGGTCAAATTAAATAAGAGTTTTGGTTACTAATTGCAGGAAATTTCAAAGAATTGTAAAAATGGGGACACAAGTGTGAAGAAAATATTCTTTCTATAGCAAAATCTGTGAAGGAAAGCTAATAACATGACCTCAGTATGGGGAGTAATTAAGGGTGAGCATTGTGCCTTTCCTTTTGGCAGAGTCTGAGCTATTGGAGCAGGGGCAGTGGGTTGTATTTTATATCCCCCGTGATAGTAACTAGAGTTACTTGAATTGACTTTTCTAAATATATGTATTTCTTTCTCCTAACCCTTTTAAATCTGTAACATTGACATAAAATCCCAAGGCAAATACTCTAATAAAGGTAAAATTGATCAACTTTTTTTCTCAACGAACTTTTTCTCCTAAACTGGTAGTTCTCTGGGCCATCTATGAAACTTTTCAAACATGGATATGTTGGTTCCTACCCTCTAGACATTCTAAATTAGAAAATTTGGCATAGGGTGAGATTTCTTTTTAAAATAAAGAAATCTGCCCTGGCCAGTTTGGCACAGTGGATAGGGCGTCAGCCTGCGGACTCAAGGGTCCCAGGTTCGATTCTGGTCAGAGGCATGTACCTTGGTTTCGGGCACATCCCCAGTGGGGAGTGTGCAGGAGGCAGCTGATCGATGTTTCTCTCTCATCGATGTGTCTGGCTCTCTATCTCTCTCCCTTATTCTCTGTGAAAAATCAATGGAATATATTAAAAAAAAAAAAAAAGAAATCTCATTGACTTTTGAGAGCTACAGCATTAAATGATCCCCAAATTGCAATAATATTTCCTATTTCCTTTAAGAACTCAAGCTCCTTAACAGAAAGGAGCGGTTTAGTGTTCGGAAGGTTTGACCTCTGTAAGAACATGTTGCAACTCCATTGAAGCCAAGCCACAAACGGCAAAAACAACTGCAGGCAGCCTCTGCTCATTTTAGAGCACTTACTTTGAGTCCAGATGCACTTCAAAACCAGTCTTGACTGCACCATGGCTCCATTGCATTCTTGCTCTGTTCATGGGACAACCTGTTGACGTCAGTCTCTTTCAGTGAACAAGTAATTTGCCTATCGTGGCTGGTCATTCTGTTTTTCTATTGAAATTGTACATTTTATCTTGCCTGGATAGATAAATCCTTGGAATAGTGTCTAGGAATCAGATTCCTTTGTTTAATGTTCTTGGGTGCTATTAAATCAAGGCCATGACTTTTTCTCCTATCATGCATTACAGCACCTAGAACAAGTATAAATGTAGTGATTTAAATAGTTTTCTTCAAAATTTCATGTCACATATTCATCTGGAATCTCAGAATATGTGACCTTATTTGTAAATAAGGCCTTTGAAGATGTAATTAATAAAGGATCTAACTATGAAATTATACTGGATCTAGGGCAGGGGTGGGCAACCTTTTTGTGAGTGCGTGCCAAAACCAGCAAAATCTCTGACTCAAAATTCTTCTGCGTGCCAACCCTAATTTTTTGAGAACATGTTACGTACGCCTACTTGATATCTCTTAAGGTGTACGTATGTGAAGAACCTTGAAGAAATAATAAAATTCATTCGAGCGACAAAAACACAGTATATAATGATGAAAAATACATTTGTTTTTTAAAGTATACATGTTATGTAAAATTATTTATTTATCTAAGATGCACCTACACTGAATTTATCTGAAAAATAAAAAAGTCGATATTAAGAAAAAAATTGTAAATGGAAGATTATAAGAGAGGGTTTCGCGTGCCAGCAAAAGTTACTGGAGTGCCATGTATGGCACGCCTGCGAGGGGTTGCCCACCTCTGATCTAGGGCAAGCTCTAAATCTGATGACTGATGTTCCTATAGGAAGAGTAGAGGACTCACATGGAAAGATGAAGTGAAGACAATAACAGAGACTGAGGTAATATTTTATAATCTTACAATATTTTACTTTTCAAACAGTAAGCTGTGACCCATTAGCATATATTTTAATGGGTTTTGAGCAGTATTTTAAAATACAATAGAATAGCCTGACCAGTGTGATTTAGTTGTTGAGCGTCACCCTATGAACCAGGGGGTCATGGTTTGACCCCCAGTTAGGGCACATGTCCAGATTGCAGGGTTGCAGGCTCGATCTTCAGTGGGGGACGAGCAGGAAGCAGCCAATCAATTATTCTCTCTCATCATTGATGTTTCTATCTCTCTCTCCCTTTCCCTTCCTCTCTAAAATCAATAAAAATATATTTAAAAAATAATAGAATAGAATAAAAATTACATAATTCAATATAATAGGAAATACCAGTGTGTCACACAATTTTTAGATAAATGTGTGAAGTTTTTATGTTAGGTATACATGTGCTTGTGTGTGTGTGTGTGTGTGTATACAGTGTTGCAATATAAAATTTATGTCTTACTTTGGGCTACAATAAAACAAAAATATTTGAAAGCCACTGGTCCAGAGATACATTATTCATGTTTAGTGGAACCAGAAAGGTATCTTGAATATTGGAATATATAAAGTATATTACTTTTTCTGTCATAACATTGCAAATTTACTCTGTTTTTATAAATAACAGGAATAGATATTGGAAAGAAGGCAGTAAAACTTTTTTTATTTGAGGATGAAATAATCTTGTACATAGGAAAAAGGAATCTTTAAGAAACTACCAGGCACCCTGAGTTTACAAGGTTACGGGATACAAGGTCAATATACAGAGGCAGATTTATATCCTTTACAAACAGTTGAGATTTGAATTTTTAAAAAATGCCTTTAAAATAGCCCTGGCCGATGGAGCTCAGTTGGCTAGACCATCATCCTGTACACCAAAAGGTTGTGGTTTCAATTCCAAGTTCAGGGCACATACCTCAGTTGAGTGTTTGATCCTCCATTGGGGCATGTGTGGGAGGCAGTTGATCAATGTTTCTCTCTGACATTGATATTTATCTCTCTCTCCCTTCTTCTCTCTAAAAATCAATTAAAAAATAGCATCCAAAAACATGAAAATACTTAGTGATAAACCTAGCAAAATATGTAAATACCTATTCATGGAAAACTAAAAACACTGCTAAGAAAAATTTAAAAGACCTAAATGAATGAAGTGATAAATCATATCATGAGTTGAAAGAATATATGTTAAGACAGTGGTTCTCAACCTTCCTAATGCCACGACCCTTTAATACAGTTCCTCATGTTGTGGTGACCCCCAACCATAAAATTATTTTCGTTGCTACTTCATAACTGTAATTTTGCTACTGTTGTGAATCATCATGTAAATATCTGATATGCAGGATGTATTCATTGTTACAAATTGAACATAATTAAAGCATAGTGATTAATCACAAAAACGATATGTAATTATATATGTGTTTTCTGATGGTCTTAGGCGACCCCTGGGAAAGGGTCATTCGACCCCCAAAGGGGTCGCGACCCACAGGTTGAGAACCGCTGTGTTAAGATGACATTTTTACCCCAAATTGATCTATAAATCAATGCAATCCTACTCAAAATTCCATCAGTCTTTTTGATAGATATTGACAAGCTGATAGTCTAAAATGGATTTAGAAATACAACAAATATAAAGGACTTAGCCTATCTGCTATGTAGTAACCATTTCCTCTCAGTAATCAAAAGAATGTGGTATTGAACTGGGAGCTTTTATTTTAAATGAGTGTTGATTTTTGCCAAATGCCTTTCTTATATATATATTAAAATTTGTATGTATTTATTATAATGTTATAGGGAATTACACTGATTTTTTGGATGTTAAATCAACCTTGTATTCATGAGGTTTACCCCCCATGGATTTAATGTACCATCCTTTTGATAAAATGCTAGACTAAATTTGTTAAATTTTTCATGAGGATTTTAACACCTAAGTTCATGAGGTATATTGTGTTGTAGTTTTTCTTTCTTTATTACTTTTGTCTGGGTTGTTATCAGAGTAAGGCAGTAATCAAAAAATGAATGGAAAAGTTTTCTCTTTTCTATTTTATGTTTCTATGTTTTGCAAAAATAACTAGTGAAATTTTTATTATTCATTTAATCTATACATTTTTTGCATAGGTTTTTATTTTAACATTACTAAGTCTTCTAATTCATGAACATAGCATATATCTCCATTTGTCCAGGTATTATTGAATTTTTCTCAATAACATGTACTGTTTTTCATTGTTGAAGTCTATTATATCATGTATTAAATTTACTTGTAGGTATTTAATAGTTTTTAGGATATTATTTAAAAATTTTTTCTATTTGTTTATTGTTGCCATATAGTAATTTTAAACGGCTTTTGCATATTGAACTTGTGTTTTGCTATCTTGCAAATTTTATTTTTTTTCAATTGTATTCATAGATTTCTTAAGCAGTTTTATTTATTTCTTTATAATTCCTTTTTTTTTTAATTTGCTTTATTGAGTTTGTTAATACTCCCAGAACTACTTTGAATATACATGATGAGAGCAGGCTTTTTTTTTTCTCATTTCCAATCTCAGAGGAATGCTGTCAGAATTTTTCTGATATGTGAGTTCAGTCCTGACCCTCAGAGCGTTTTAGGTAGATTTTTATCCTCCCACCCCCATAAAGATTCATCATTTGGACAGTGTTTTGAAGTGAAAACAGACGTGTATTTGAGGTTTCTGAAGTTGTCAATTGTATCACTTCATCCTCTGTGAATACCAAAATGATTACTGCATTCCCTGTCCCGACAATAGCCTCTGACAGGACCATCTTTGGATTCTTAGCTGCAAACTGCACTGAGGATTGGAACACACTGTGTTATGCAAAGAAGCTGCACAGGCTCAGGATAATCCAGCAACCCTTCACGGGCTCTTCTCTCTTGCCTATTTTTTTAGGCTCCCTTCCTCTAATAGTTGTTCCTTCAGGACTCAATGATTGGAGGATATTTTATTCTGCCTTTCAAAAATTTTCAATAGGGTACTTACCATGAATGGAGCTTGCAGGGCTAAAAGTTGCTCTGGATGAGTCAGTGAGTGAGTAGTGAGCAGATGTGAAGGCCTAAGACATTACTGGACTTTATAAACACTGTCCCACATACCCTCCCCTGCTTCCAACAGAATTAGTAAAGCTATGAATATTGTTCCATGAACAGGGATATGGGCTGGATTGATTAGAAGTATTGAAGACAAACTGGATCAGCATAATAGTGACTGTAAGAAAGGAGTGAAAGGTGGCCTGAGGATTGGACGAATAAGAAATGAGGATGGAGAGATAAATGAACAGAGGAGATTGTTATGGAAATGTGGTGCTAGCAGCTAGCTGTTGCATGTTGGCACATTGGCCAGATTAAGAAACTTTTTGATATTCATTTTAAAAAGTGTTAACATGAAGAGGGTGTAGAACTGAGGACTCAACATTATACTTTAACATCTTGTTTTATTCCATTGATTCTATCTGGCACAAAGGACTCTCTCTGGCATTGAGTTGGTGGAAAACGTAAAACTTATCTCTGCTCTATACCATTATAACCTGAAAATATTTCCAAAGTACATGTACAGGCTGGCTTTACACTGTCACAGAAAGCTTTTACTAAAATGACAGTCACATGACTGTTATCACAGGTCCTGTGGACCTGTGTCTTTGTACAGGGTCCCTGGTTCTCAACAAAGAATTTGCAGCAATGTACTCTGAAGACCATCAAGCTAGCATCCTCTAAATATGTCACACGGGAGGAAGAGGCTCCTTTGTGATGAAACAGGTCAATGGCTGACTGATTAGGAGGTAATCTGTGCACTCAAACTTGAGGTGCCATGAGTGAGAGGGAACTTATTGCCAAGCCCTACAGATAATTGCTCCCATCAGAGAAAAGAAAAATTCTTCTGAACCACATACTCTTTTATTTCTTACAGGAAAGTCAACTTCATTATACTCTTACTAGAGGCCCAGTGCACGAAATTCGTGCACTGTGGGGAGTGTCCCTTGCCCAGCCTGCACCCTCTCCAATCTGGGACCCCTTGGAGGATGTCTGACTGCCGGTTTAGGCCCAATCCCAGTTGGACATCCTTCTCACAATCCAGGACTGCTGGCTCCTAACCGCTTGCCTGCCTGCCTGCCTGATTGCCCCTAATCGCTTCTGTCTACCAGACTGATCACCCCCTAACCACTCCCCTGCCAACCTGATTAACACCTAACTGCTCTCCTACCAGCCCAATTGCCCCCGACTGCCCTCCCCTGCTGGCCTGATCTCACCCCCAACTGCCCTCCTCTGCTGGCCAATTTGGTTCTGATTGGTCAGTTTTTATGCCAGTCAGCATCAAAAGCTCCGCCTCCTAGGCAGCCATTGGCTCCTCACACTTCACCCAGATTTGGTTGTGATTGGTCAGTTTCTATGCCAGTCAACATCAAAAGCTCCACTTCCTAGGCAGCCATTGGCTCCTCACACTTCACCCAGATTTGGTTTTGATTGGTCGGTTTCTATGCCAGTCAGTGTCTCTGGGCCTATCAACGGGGCCTGATCAGAAAAGCGGGGCTGATCAGCACCACAGGTGGAGGCCTGGAGAGAAATGGAAGCACAGCTGCTGGAGAGAAAGAGAGAGGCAAGTGTTGATCAACAGCTGCCACAGAGGCTATGAATCAGATCCTGTTTCTCTCTTCAGGCCTTTCTCAGGGCCCGATTTGAAGCCCCCTCAGCAGTCAGTGCTGGGTCACTGTGCCTGCAGCAGCAACCCAGCACTGACTGCAGGGCTGACTTCCGGTTGGTCGAGCCTCCAGTGTGATGAACTCAGGGTTTTTATATATTAGGATGGGACCACCTTAGTGTAAGTTTTATTGACTGAAATATTATTATGTAGCGCATGACTATAAAAAAGGTCAGAGTTTATATGAATGAAGTAGAGACTAAAAACACAATAGAACGCATTAATGAAACTAAGAGCTGGTTTTTGAAAAAGAAAATAGACAAAACTTAATCTAAACCAGTTGAGAAAAAACAGAGAACAGACTCAAATAAATACAACTAGAGATAAAAGAGGAGACATTAAAAATGATACCTTAAGTTGAAGGGGAATATAAGACATTTGGGGGGCTAGCAATCTGAATCTGTCCCAGTAACCAGTATTCTGGTGCACACTCTTGCTAGTAGATAATTAGCTCCATTCTTATCTGTAATGCTTGTCCTGCCTTGCAGAACCTGTTTCCCAAAATACTCCCATTTTACAGAGACTGTAAACCGTGAACTATACACAGCCCCTGGAGAAGGTTGTCAGTGCTGGTACCACTGGGTGTAATCTCACTTCCCCCATCCCAATCCACAGGGGGCTGCAAAGCCCACAAAAAGTCTGAAAACCTGATCCATATTTGGGGGACAAAGAAACTAAAGGGGATAAAAGGAAGGCTTCCTCCATATTCATCACTCAGGCTTTGGAGACTGATTCCCCTGAGTCGCTGAACTAGTGCATTTGCAATTCTGCATTAAAGGTTCCTCTTCTGAATCCTCTGAGTGCCCCACTGATTATTCTCCCACATCACCTAGCAGCTTATCTACAATGAGGTATACAAAGGGTCATAAGAAACTACTATGAACAATTAAATGCCAACAATTTGGACAGCCTATAAGAAATGGATATGCCTGGCCAGTGTGGCTCAATGATTGAGGGTCAACCTATAAACAGGAGGTCACAATTTGATTCCCAGTCAAGACACATGTCAAGGTTCTGTGCTTGATCCCCAGTAGGGGGCATGCCGGAGGCTGCTGATTAATTATTCTCTCATCATTGATGTTTCTATCTCTCTCTCTCTCTTTCTTTCTTTCTCTCTGAAATCAATAAAAATATATTTTAAAAAAGAAATGGATAAATATTAGAAACATATAACCTACCAAGACTGAATCACAAAGCAATAGAATATTTCAACAGATCAATTACTAATAAGGAGATGGAAACAGTAATAAAAAATGTCTCAACAATGAAAAGTCCTATACCAGATTATTTCACTGGTAAATTCTACCATACACTTTAAGAAGAACTAATAACAATTCTTCTCAAACCTTCCCCCTCTTCCCCCCCCCCCCCCCCGCCAAAAAAAAAAAGAAAAATAAAGAGGAGAGAGGCCAGCATTACCCTGATATGAAAGCCAAACAAGGATACCACAAAACAAGAAAATTGTAGATCAATATCTGGTGGTCATCGACATGAATATCCTCAATGAAATGTCAACAAACCAAATTCAAAAATATGTTTAAAGGATCATACAGCATGATGAAGTGAGGTTTATTCCAAGGATGCAAAGATGGTTCAACATCTGTAAATCAATCTGTGTGATACACCACATCAACAAAATTAAGGATAAATTCATATGATCATTTTAGTAGCTACGGAAAAATATTTGAAAAAAATTCAATATCCGTTCATGATAAAACTCTCAACAAACTGAGTATAGAGAGAATGAACCTCAACATAATAAAGTCTTTATGTGACAAGACCACAGTTAATATACCCAATGGTGAAAAGCTAAAAGCATTTCTCCTAAGATCAGGAATAAGACAAGGATGTCCACTCTTGTCACTTTTATTCAACAGCTTATCAGAAATCCTGGCCAATGGATTAAGGCAAGAAAAAGAAATAAGAGGCATACTTAGATAGTAAGAAGTATAATCATCTCTATTTGCATCTGGAATAATATTATACATAGAAAACCATCAGAACGCCACCAAAAAACTGTTAAAACTAATAAATGAATGCAATAAAGATGTGGGATTCAAAATTTTTATTCAAAAATCTGTTACATTCCTATTTACTCACAACAAAGTATCAGATTAAGAAGTTAAGAAAACAACCCCATTTACAATATTAGCAAAAATAAAATGCTTAACCAAGATAGTGAAAGATCTGTATGCTGAGATTGATGAAAGTAATTGAAGAAATGCATATAAATGGAAAGATATTCTGTGCTAATTAATATTCTTAAAATGTTCATATTACCCAACAATCTACAGATTCTATGCTTTTTTAAATCAAAACTTCTGTGGCATTTTTCAAGTAATTGTAAAAATAAAAACCTCTAAAATTTCTGTGAACCACAAAAGACCTCAAATAACCAAAGCAATCTCCGAGAAAGAAGAACAAAACTGAAGAAAAAATTGAAGAGAAGGGAGGCCACAATCTGCTTTCAAATTTTATTACAAAACTATTGTTATCAAAACAGAATGGTATTGACATAAAAACAGATTAATGGAACAGAATAGAGAGTCAAAATAAACCCACCAATATATATGTCAAATTAATTTAGGAGAGTGGAGCCAAGAACTAAAGAGACAAGTCATCTGTTTTATACATACCCAAATACAACAGCGAAACAAACATTAATGGTGAGAAAGAATAACCATTATACAAGGGGCTAACTCTTGACTCTGACCTTTGGGTTCTTGGTTTGAACCTCTGAGTCTTCCTCTCTTTTTAATGGAAATAGCCTATGTGTTGTAGCTGAGTAGTTCTCTCAGCTTGCTGTCTGCTCTTAGAAATTGAGGGATTAAAGACTTAATTTTGTAGTATCTGTTCAATTCAAACCAATTTGGTGTTTTCCTCTCATACAATTATCTTCAAAAGTCTGTGGTTTTCCTATGAAATGTTATTGAGATTCAACTCATTAGACAAAAAAATGTACCCACATGTTTCATTGAGATAAGCCTTTCCTTTAAGTTGACATCTTTAAGATTCTTATGAGCAAATCCATTTTTAAATCTGTAAATAACTTTATTTAGAGTTTAATTTTCATTAATGAATTATTGGTTTTTTCTTCCATACAGAGTATGTGAAAGGAAGCATTTTAGCCAAGTTTCAAGTTCTAAAATAAAGGAATTGCAGTTAACAATTTGTATACTATCAAATTATATACTTGTATAGATTGCAGAAAAACTATTTCCCAAAAAGGATAGTTCAAATTAAAAAATGATAAAATCTTTTAAAATATTTTTATTATAGATATTGTCAAGTAATTCATAATGTTGTAATGTACCCCGCGAATCACACAAGGACGCTGTTATGCCCAGATTTCAAGATTCCCAAGAAGCCACCAGGGAGCCATCCAATCCGATGCAAAAGCAAAGAGTCTTTTATTTTAAGCCCGGGCTTAGCTCCTCTACCTTCCTTACTGACACAGCAGCAGGTGGCAAAGAGAGAGCAGTCTGCTCGAACCAGGGGTTTCATAGAGGGTTGGAGTAGGGGCGGGAGAGGGGGCTGTGCCCCCCGCCGATTGGCCAGGTGCGAGCTGGTGACCCATTACACAGGATGTGGTCATAGCGATGGCGTGCACTTCCCTTGATTACCATTGGTTAGTCCAGAGAAATGGTGGGTGTGGCTAGCAGAGGCTCCTTCCGAGGGGGAAGGAGCCTTCGCTGAGCACATGGTTCCATACAAAATGGAGGTCCCTTAATGGATGGGAAGCCAGCCACTCGGCTCCCATGCAAGGCCTGCCGCCGTGGGCGTCACCGGGAGGCAGGCCGCCCACCACCCCGCCTGGCCTTTGGGTCGCCCGCTGCTCGGCCCGAAAGTGACTCGGAGGCCGAGGAGGGCGGCCCGGGTCCTTCTGGGCGTCCGCGGGCCTGCGCCTATCTGGTCAGGCGCTGCCTCGGCCATGGCTGCCCGTCATCCTCCCTGCCGGATGCCTGCGGGGCCACGTGCCCCGCCGGCCCTTTCAGACGCCTCAAGAAGTCGAATTAAGGAGTCACATTTATTGCAAATCCGGGACTACGTGGGGCATTTTGTTCTCCAAATCTTGCAGTCCTAAAATGGCTGCAACACCAGGTTTATATAGGCAAAAATCACAAAGGTATTGATTACATCTCAGGGTTTGGAATGAGGAACCTGGTTTGCAAAAAAGCAGTTTACAGAAGCAGAATTTGAGCAAGTTAGTTAAATTATAGTTTTGGGTCTCCGGATCACTGAATCAACGGAAACACATTTCCTGGAGTCATGGGTCTTGGGACCACTGAGTTAATGGAAACACATTATCTGGAGCCATCAAGGCAATTTAGAGTAATTGTGCTGTCCTGGTTCCCAGGTATAGAAGAATGTGCTTTCTAAAACCAGTATGACCACAACCAATGGGATATTCACATTACAATCAATAGGGTATTCAATCAAATGGGATGATTTATATAATTCAGAAAATCAAAATAACTTTTCTATTATTTTAGCAAGCAAATAAGTACAGAAGCCAAACAGCAGGGTTAAAATTAAACTACAGTTTCTACCTGAGATGATTGCTACCATACTTCAATAATTCATTAGGTTAGAGAGAATAGTATAACAAATCCACATGTACTCTACCCATCACCCAGCATCAACAATTAATAATATAGCAAAGGTGGAGATTTATTGAAGAACAAGTACAGACTCCTACATGGGGAGAGGGAAAGCATCCCACAGAATGGACTCCCAAGTAGGGAGGAGGAAAAGGATCCCTCTGAGTGCCTTTTCCCTAAGACTTATAAAGGCTACAGACCCTGGTGCCTTGATATCCCCTCTGATTGGTCACTATTCCCTTAGACTGGTTACTATAGTAACTCCTGGGCTTGAAGGTTGAACTTCACAATGGGACATGTGAGGTTCTCTCCCCGCTCCTTCCTTATTGTTTTCCTATTCCCTTTGGGCTTTCTTCTTCTCCTTCTGGATGAAGGACTTCCTTCTCTTTATTTTGTAAATATACACCTTTTGCTGTTCCCAGCTCCCTCATTCTATGGAAATGTACCTGTTGCAGCTTTTCAGCTTCCCTATTCTATGGAAGTATACCTTCTGGTGCTCTGCAGCCCTGCACTTCCTCCATGGTCCCTTTAATTTCTAAAATTTCCCAAACCTGTCCTATTTTACCCCTAAAATTCCTGTTTCAATATCCAATATTTCCAACCATTTGTTAATAATCCCTTTAGTAAGTGTTTTTTAAAAAAAAATCAGTTAGGGTTTATAAAGTCACACAGTGTCATAATTTAATGAATAACATAAAAATTTGGGTCAAATTTTTGCTGGGAATAGTTCTGACAGATAGAAAATCTGATCATTTCAGAGTAAAGCCCTTTAGCTGCCTTCCTGTTTTAGATCATCATAATTTGCTTGTTTCTTGATATATGCCAATTACAAATTTTACAAGTTTATGTAATTATTTTTATGACCACAAAGGAAAATAAAAGCATGCATATGTTGCAAAATAAATGACTACAACTGTATTATAAGATGGTTGTTTCTAATGATGCTTTGGGTGAGAGATTATAAATATGAGAGAAAGAAAGATCATTATTTCCTGATTAGGTTTGTTAATGTAAAAACATTCAAACCTGTAAATAATTTTTGTGAGTTTATTTGAGCCAAACTGTGGACAATTGCCGTGAAGCAATATTTCAACGGATTGGGATTATGCTCCAGAGAATGGAGGTTTCTCATCTATTTTTATACATTGCAATCAAAGGAAGAGACATAGGTGGGTTACATGAAATCTATTGGTGATAGACTAGAGAGGCCAGAGAAAGCAAAGCGGAGAACTCCCTGGGATTGGATAAAAAGTAAAATGACAGACACATAGGTGGGTGCAGGAACAATTAACATGATAACAATGAAGGAATTTGTGGCATCTTTTCTGGTGCCCAGGCACATTAGGTTGTGCCCCAAGGGGTCCAGAAAAAGGGAAGTTACAAGTTACCCAGACATTTCAAGGATATGTTATTACAGATAGGCTCTTTTAAGGTTAAGGTTGATCTTGTCAGTGAAGATACGGGCCTAGGATGTATCTACCCACCATAACTGCTTTTAGTTAAAGTTTAATTTCAGACCATCCTTTGTGGTTCCTTTAGGTCTCTGAGTTTGCAAGACCACCATGCAGGCCTCCCCTGAGCTTGTCAGGTTAGCATGTGGCCCCTTTCGTCCATAGGTTCAAGGACACCATTTTCTCCCCACCACTCATCCTCCACTTTATAAAGGAGGACATCTATAAGGCATGCATGCTTTTAACATTTTAAAAGGACTTTTTAAAGTATGGTAGCAATCATTTCAGATTGAAACTGTAGTTTAACTCTAACCCTGTTGTTTGGCTTAACAATAGAAAGGTTACTTTGGTTTTCTAAATTGTATAAATCATCCCATTCAATTGAATGCCTTATTGATTGTGACGTGACTATTCCATTGATTGTTATCTTACTGGTTTTAGAGAGCACATTCTTCTGTACCTGGAAACAGGACAGCACAATGATCCTAAATTGTTTTAGTGGCCACAGATGGTGTGTTCCAGTTGACTCAGTGGTCCTAAGACCAGGACAGCACAATTACTCTAAATTGCCTCGATGGCTCTAGATAATGACTTCCTGCCAACTCAGTGGTTCGAGACCCAAGGGCTCTAGATAATGTGTTCCTGTCAACCCAGCGGTCCCAGATGATGTGTTTCTGTCAACTCAGTGATCTGGAGACCCGAAACTGTAATTAACATGCTTAATTCTGCTTCTGTAAACTGGGTTTTTTTGGGAACCAGGTTCCTCATTCCAAACCCTGAGATGTAATCAATACCTTTGTAATTTTTGCCTATATAAACCTGAAGTTACGACCATCTGATCACTATGAGATTTGGGAATGGCCCCTCATAGTCTCGATTGCAATAAATGTGACTCTTTAATTCGACTTCTTGAGGCGTCCTTCTGTGATTCGCGGGGTACATTACACTTTAATATGGCCGAATTGATCTCTGAGACATTACCTTATGTCTTTCTCTGATTATAACTGTGAATCTTACCTTCTCTCTCTGGATGAATTTTTGCTTGGAAACTCCTCCTTAATTTGGGAATCTTGGAGAGGCTGAAAATGAGTAGTAGTTTTGTCTTCAAGCACAAGGAGTTTTGGTTTCTTTTTATAAATGTTATTAAATTTATTGAGGTGTGGATGAATAGGGGTCACGTGCTAACCTGACTAGCTCAGGGAAGGCCTGTGTAGCTGCCTTGTGAACTCAGAGACCAAAAGTAACCACAAAGGATGGTCTGAAATTAAAACTTTTTAAATTAAAAAGCAGTTTATGGTGGTGAAATAGGAATTTTTAGGGGTGAAATAGGCAGTTTTAGAAAATTTTTAGAATTGGGGGTTCAGGAAGAAAAAAACACAGGGCTACAGAGTTGCAAAAGAGTACATTTCCATAAGAAAAGGTAACAGGGAGCCAGCAGCAGCTACATTTCCATAAGATAAGGGAGCTGGGAGTAGCAAAAGGTCTGTACTTACAAAATAAAGAAGGAGGAAGAAAGCCCAGAGGGGATAGGAGAACCGTGAGGGAGGAGGGCCTCACATGTCTCATGTGATGTTTAACCTTTGAGCTCAGGAGTTTCTATAGTAACCAATTCAAAAGAGAACATTGACCAATCAGAAGGGATATCAGGACACAGAGACAGGTAGCCTTTATAAACTGTGAAAATAGAAGCTCAGTGGTACTCTTTCCCCCTCCTGACGTGGGAGTCTGTGCTATGAGATTCTTTCCCCTTTCCCATGTGGAAGTCTGTACTTGTTCTTCAATAAATGTCCACCTTTACCATCTTCCATCCGTGAATTCATTCTTCGACTCTGATGGCCAAAGAATCCGGGGAACCATCCTGTCCGGGGGAACACCACATGTTCCAGTCCAAAAATCCCGTATCAGTGGGTAGTCATGTCCTAGGCCAGTATCTTCTCTGACAAAGGTCAATCTTTACCTTAACTGAGCCTATTGTCTTTTTGCATATATGATAACATATCATTGGAATGTCAAAGTGATTTTCCTTTTTTTCAGACCCCTAAAAATATTAGGGCAAAAATAGAATATTGGAGACTAGCTATAGTTATGGGAAATATTAACCATGATCTATTAGCCATGATTGCCTTGTTCTGGTTAAAGAAAGGACATTCTAACTTGGCTGGAAGTTGTATGCCCCCAGGACCAGAGAGTCAACCTTGGACCTGAGAGTCAACCTTGGAATGCAGTTCATTCTCATTCAAGAACTGCCTAATATCATGGAAAGCTTAACAATCTTGTTGCCTAAGCAATGGAATCCCACCCCAGCCTGAATTTCCTACTTCTCCATTCCTGTAATCCCTACTTCCCCATTTAATCTTTGTTCAACCTATATAGCAGCTGGCTTATGCGGGGCTGCAGAGCAGATTTTTGTGGATCACCTGCTGCTCTCCCATACTGCTGGAAGAATTGGAATAAACGCTCATATATGATTCAACCCTGTTTCTGCTTAATTGACTCAAGTAGTGACATGCAGCACATTCCCATTGATTGTCCAGTTACAAAAGCACAAACACTGCTCTATGGAGACTACAAGTTCCCTCATTGTTATTGAGTTAATTGTTCACTGTTAACTATCCTGCACCCACCTAAGTAAAAGAACTATGTGTCTATCATTTTACTTTTTATCCATTCCCAGAGGTTTCCCTGCCTTGCTTTCTCCCACCTCCCTAATCTATCACCAGTGGATTTTGAAAGGATGAGGGCTAGGCCCTCCATCTTGCCCCAGGGTAAGGGCTACACCCTCCATCTTGCCCCAGGATAAGGGCTACGCCCTCCATCTTACCTTGGCAAGGAGCTTCTTCCCGGAAGTCTAAGAGTCTGCTAGCCACACCCAGGAACAAGACACCGACTTTCGCCTGGCCAATTGGCAAAGCACAGTCCTTTCTCCTCCCCTTACTCCAACCCCCTATAAAACCCGTCTCCATACAGAGTTTTCTCTCTCTCTGCTTCCTGTCGCTGAGTTGGCAAGGTGGGAGAGCCGAGCTAGCTCGAATACAGACTCTTATGCTTTTGCATCGGACTGGATGGCTCCCTGATGTGGTTTCTTGGGGATCCTGAAATCTGGGCATAACAGATTTTAATGTATGTTCTATTGTAATGTATAAAACAAGGTGAAAAACCGCCATTCTCCAGAGCATTACCTTAATTCAGTGGTTCTCAACCTTCCTAATGCCGCGACCCTTTAATACAGTTCCTCATGTTGTGGTGACCCCCAATTTCATTGTTACAAATTGAACATAATTAAAGCATAGTGATTAATCACTATGTTTTCCGATGGTCTTAGGTGACCTGTGTGAAAGGGTCGTTCGACCCCCAAAGGGGTTGCGACCCACAGGTTGAGAACCGCTGCCTTAATTTGTTGAGATTCTGCTTCTGGACAATTGTCTACAGTTTGACTCAAATAAACTGACAAAAACTCTTTACAGGTTTGAATGTTTCTTACGTTAGCAGAGGTGACATTGGTTAATAAAATTATATAGTTTTCAAGTGTATAGTTCTATAATCTGTGTATTGCATTGTGTGTTCACCACGCAAAGTCAAGTCTCCTTCTGTCATCATATATTTGACCCCCTTTACCCTTTTCTACCCACCCCTTTTCCTGTGGAACCCACCATACTCTTATCTGTGTCTATGAGGTTTTGTTTATCTTTTGTTTATTCATTACTTTCAGTTTTATGTCTGACATATTAGTGAAATCATATGGTTCTTGACCTTTTCTGTCTGACTTATTTAGCTTAACATGATAGTCTCAAGATCCATCCATGTCATCACAAATGGCAGTGTTTCATCTTTTCTTATTATTTTCTTTCTATTCACCTATCTTTTCCTTCTCACCTTTGCTATAGGCTGGTAAGATTTTCTCCATTATATAAAAGACCCCATTTCTTCCAGTTCCCAATAATCCTCACTTTCCTCTGAGCCCCCACTGACAAGCTCCTTGAAGGCCATTGGGTTTTTACTAGTGTTGTGGCAGAATGCACAGGAGGATGATCAGCCAGCACTCTGAAGGAGGAAAGTTTAACCTTTATTTCACAGATCTGCTAGTCCAGGGGAATTCCGAATCCAAAGCCTGAACTTAACTCGTGGGGAGGCTCTGACCTATATATCTCCTCCTGTGGGCGGCCTCTGAGGGTCCCCACAGCTCCACCCAAGTCAGTCAGAGTGGGGAAGCAAGACTACAATTTTAACCAGATTCTGAGCTAGGTTGCAAGCCCTCCCCCCCATTTTCCTTTTCACTAGCACCCTCTTTACAGTCATTCTAACCCACCACCTACTTCTGAAACCACATGTTCCAAATTTTGTTTTAATGACTCTACTTCTAAATAGCAGAATCTGCCCCAGTTTTCAATTTCTGCATAACAAACAACCCCATAATTAATGTCTCCAAGCAATGACAGAACTTGTTTTACTCATGAATCTACATTTGGTCAGGGCTCAACAGGGCTGGGCCGAGGTAGCTTATCTCTGTTTCACTCAGTGGGAGCTGGACAGTTTGAAGGCTGGAGTCAGAAGAAGGCTTGTTCATTTGCATGTCTGGTGCTTCGTGATGGCTTTGACTGGTACTTCAGCTAGAACTAAACATCTGCATGTGTCCTAGGCTGTTTCATAATATGGTGAGTGTGTTTCAGTGATAAGCATCTTTACATGGGGAGAGGAAATCAGGTATAAGTTGTGTTATCAATTATGACTGTGTCTTGAAAATCACACATCACTGCTGTCATATTCTATACATTGAAAGATGTGAGGCAGCCACAAAGTAAATGAAAAGGGTAAGTGAATCCCACCAATTGATGAGAAGATGGCACATTTCTGAAAAAGTATATGGGTCTGGAAATATTGCTGTAGCAATACTGTATTTTGGGAAAATACAATTTATCTCATTCACATTATTTAAGTGTGCTCATTACTTATCATAGTTCTCTTATCTGTAATGATGACTACATATTTGTTTTTTAATTTTGTTTCTTGATTCTTTCTTTTTAGTTTATCACATATATGTGCTTTCTAAAAACATATTATTTACTCATTCAAGGTTTTCAATTTTGTATGTTAAATTATACTTGATGTATTCTGACACTTGCTTTAGTAATTCAATATTTTTCTTTTGAGAGTATTCCAAGTTGATGGTGTAGTTGTGATTTATCCATTTTTATAGTTCTAAGGTGCTCATTTATACCAGTAACACAATTTAACTTGTATTATTGATAAACACTTAGGTAATTTCCATTTTTGCAGTTATGAATAATACATTTAGGCAAATTCTCATACATATCTCATAGGTACATATGAAAGCATTTTTCTGGGGTGTAAATCTTTGAGTGAAACTGTTGGGTCATACATACATGCTCAAATTTACTAGCTAATCACAACTATTTTCCTTAGGGATGGCATCAATTTATGTAACTACAAATAGTGCAAGAGCTATTCTCTAGATTCATACCTGCCAACAAATGCTATTGTTGTACTCTTAATTTTTGCTAATCTGGTATCTCATATTTGTATTATCTTGTTTTGTAATTGATGGATATGACTTTTAAATATACATTTTGTATATTAATTTTTGTCCATGTGTGATAAATATCTTGTCATTGAGCTGTCTTTTCATTTTCTTTACTATGTTCTTGAATGTGTAATTATATAATTCTAATTCCAAGTTAGTCTAATTAATCACAATTTTTTATAGTTTGTGCTTATGGTGTCTTTAAAAAAACATTTCCCTGTCTCAAGCTCTTAAAAATATTGTCACATTGTATTTTCTCAAGGTTTTAAAATTGCACTACATTTACCAATTTATAAGTTGGGAACTGATTTTTTAAAAATATGATGTTAGGAAAGTATGGTAGTTAGTTTTATGTGTCAACCTGATTGAATTAAGGGATTCCAAGATAGCTGGTAAAGCTTTATTTCTGGATGTATCTGTGAGGGTGGTTTTAGAAGCATTTGATTTAGTAGGCTGAATAAAAAGATACCCTTGTCAATGGTCAGAGCATCATCCAATCTTTTGAGGGACCAGATGGAACAAACAGGTGAAGGAAGGGTAATTTGTTCTCTCTCCCTGAGGTGGGACATCCATCTTTTCCAGCCATTGGACATTGAAACTCCTGGTTCTAGGGCCTTTTGACTCAGACTGATTTATACTACCAGCTCTCCTTTGTTATCCAGCTTATAGATGGCAACCATGTGAGCCAATTCCTATAATAAATTTCTTAACATGCACACACACACACACACACACACACACACTATTGGTTCTGTTTCTCTGGAGAATCCTAATACAGAAAGTATCCATATTCATATTTCCTCCCACATATTCCTGAAAAGAATCGTAGAATAGTTTTGAGTGCAGTACCTATATATATATAAAAGCCTAATATGCAAATTGTCCCCGTGGGAGTTCAATCAGGATATCAATCACTTGCTATAACAGGCTCTGACCACCAGGGGTTAGTGAGGAATGAAGGAAGACCCCTGCCGGCAGCCAGCAGCTGGGGAAGGGAGGCCCCAGCCAGCAGCCAGAAGGAAAGCCCTGGTCAGCAGCCAGAAGGCCCCGATCGGCCCTGATTGCCAGCCAGGCCTAGGGACCCTACCCATGCACAAATGTTGTGCACTGAGCCCTAGTTTTTATATACATCCATTAGATTAAACATGTTGACTTGTATTATTCTCATCATTTATTAATTTACAGATTATTTGGATAATTAATCTATTAATTGCTAAAATACGTGAAAAAATCTCTTTAAAGGTCAGTTTCTAATTTTATGCATTTAGTTTGGTTACTTTTCACTTTATATATTTTGAAATTAGGTTATTAGATACAACATTAAATTTGTTATACTTTCAAGTGAATTTAACCTTTCATCTGAGTTGTATATACTGTGGAAAGCACTTCTCTCTCTAGATATAATGTCTTTTTTAAAATTCTAATACATGACTATAAATATCACCTCTTTGCAGATGACTCCCTCATCTGTATTCTAAATTCTGACCTCCCCCTAGAGATATGTTGCTGCAAAATTCTAACAACTTGCTAGACGTTTTCACCAGTTCATCCCATTAGAATTTCAGATACAGTCTTCGCTGCAATTAAATAATCTTGTATCTTCTTAAACCTGTTCCTCTATTTTTTCAGTTTCTTTTATTAGTGCCATTTTGTGCAAGATACTCATGCTTGCAACATGACTTTTTCACTGTTCCTTATCTTATATTTGTGTGTAACAATTTGGTTGTTATATACTGTTGCTTCTGCCTTTCCAGTATAATTGTGATCAATCCATACATACCACAACAATAGTTGCAGGTTCTCAATACTCTCTCTTTGATCTTTGCAAATCAACCTGATTTTTCCACTTCCAGCATCAACTCCATCCTCTTTTTCATATATTAGCTTACAGATCAAACTTTCTGAACAAATATTCATAACATATAATGTCTGTTTTTTAAATAGTTTAATAACAGTGATTTCAAATATGTCTTTGGAACCTGATGGTCTTCTTCTACTGCATATCTTCTATCTGTTTTCTATTCTATCAAGATCCACTCTTATTTTTATCTTGTTTTATTCTGAAGCAAGAGGCTGAAGTGTTATGAACTACAGTCATATCCCTTTTGCTCTCTCACTTCTTGTAGATTGTTTATTCACCTTGTCTTGTTTTGGGATGACCATGCTCTATAGCCAGAAGCCATAGCTCCCTTTAATGTGTTTTTTCCCCAGTGCCCATAGCAATTTCTTTCCCATACTCCTTCAGACATAGAGATGGGACTACCTCCTACCCCAACCCCAAAACTATTACTGGGGCATTGCGCAATCTCTAGTGGTTTTCCTACATAATATCTTTATAGATAATCCCTCCATTAAACTTTCCTTATTATACTAATTTTATTGTACCATCTTTTTCCTGATTGCAAACTTGTCAAGTCCTGGTCTTGGCACTTGCTACTAGATAAAATTGGGGGATTTCGTTAATGTTGTTGAGTTTCATTTTGGTCATCTGAAATGTAGACTAAATAATATCTAGAAAAGTTGTTACGGTATATACAATACTCAATGAATAATATATTAGTATTTATGAAATAAAATTGAAACTCCTTAGCTTGGAATTAGACACATCACAGAAAAAGGAAAGGCAAAAAATATTATATGTTTCCAAATAACAGGCAGACAATTCTGGTACACATTCTACACAGATATCCAAAGTTTTTCCAGTGGAATGGAGCCTCAGTTATCTATTATAGAAACCAGTTCATTAAAGGATCCTATGACTGGCTTTTTTTCTTTGCTTGTGTCACTATTATAATTCCACTCCTCCATACTAGATTACTTCTCCAAACAAATACTCATTACCCGAACTCTAACTTTGGGCTCTTTTCTCAAGGGAATTTCAAGCTATCACAGAATTTACTGGGATTAATATTTTGGTATGGGACCAAAAGATTTTTTGGCTATAAGATCAAGCTCTAGTCACCGGCACATATTATCTAAGAATTACTGAAGCTAATATTTTAAACTCTTCTACAAAAAGTATTTCTTTTTCCTTAAACTTTATGATCAATGTTTTATCAACATTTCTCACCAACTTTTGGGACCAGGAGGAAATAAAAGCTGCATATGTCTATATATAGTCCTATTGACTTTGTGGTAAAGGTAAAATAAGAAATATATAAAACTTGGTGGAAAACTACACTAAGTAGATTATAAAATAACTTGGTATTGGATGTTACTATTTAATTCTATTTATTTTATATAGTTGTTTCATTTGGAAATATGTAATTTTGTATTATTTAATTTATTGTGTGGTACATATTTTCTAGTATTTTATGAATTTTTATCTATATTTATAAGAGCCTAAGTGACCAGTTGACTGAACGACTGGAATGACCGGTCGTTATGACGCTCACTGACCACCAGGGGGCAGACGCTCAATGCAGGAGCTGCCCTCTGGTGGTCAGTGCGCTCCCACAGCAGGAGCACCGCTCAGCCAGAAGCCAGGCTCATGGCTGGCAAGCACAGCTGCGGGAGTGCAAGCCTCTTCCGCCTCCATAGCAATGCTACTACACAGCGGTGGCAGTGGTGGCAGGTACAGTGGTGCTGAGCCCCTGCTTCGGCTCCTCCTCAGCTGCCTGCTGCTCAGTGCACTGCTACATCCCTTGGGGAATGTCAGACAGCCAGTTTGGGCCCAAACAGGCAGTCTGACATCCCCTGAGGGGTTCCGGATTGCAAGAGGGCACAGGCCAGGCTGAGGGACCCCACCAGTGCATGAATCCATGCACCGGGCCACTAGTACACACATAAAATGCTGAGTACTCTAAGTCACAGCAAAAAAATTCATATTAAAATATTACTCTTAAAATGTGTACCTCATTTTTGCTAAGTTTTTACGTATTTTACTCTACATGCATTTTAATAAATATTTACAAAGTGAAAGTGCAATGTAACTGGATGCTCAAACTTCAACATTTTTTAATCTCTGAACTCAAAAGCTGGTTTGTGAAAGCTGAGCATCTGATTTTTAAAAAAGATATCATTGAGTATAATAAAAACATAAAGTTCTAATAGGCCAAGACCCAGGTTTTTAAAAGTCTAATGATGCAATAACAATAGAATATCACTGTAATACAGAAAAAAATTATTTTAACATTTCAAGTAGACTGTAATGATTTACATATTTCCCTTTCCAAGCCTCGGAGTATAAAATACTCTGGGATCCTCCAGTGTGGCAAATATCCTAATCTCAAAAAAATATTAATGTACTCCCATAAGCAACTAGACATACATTGAGAAACTATGTTTCTTTGCTCATTTGTAGCTTTTGCTTGTGTATTTTTTTCACTCCTTGGTTGCTGGTTCAATGCTATAGCAAATCAAAGTGAAAGATATAACTAGTCTTTCCTATTAGTCTTTGGAATGGTAATTACCTTTGGAGACGGAGAGATGAAAAATTGATGGCTGGGTAAAGGATGATTCAGTAGTATCTATAATACTTTGTTTCAAAAATCTGAAGTAAATTTGGTAAAAGTTAATGTTTAAAAATTTAGCATTGGGTATATAGGGGTAAACATTAGAATATAAACTAATTATGTGAAAACTGGATCCCCAAAAAAGAAGCTAAAAGCAAGATAGAAGCTTATTTTCACTACATTTCATGATAGTATAGAGGTACACAGTTCTGCTTCAGAAGGTCAAGAGGGAATCTGAATTCTCTATTTAAGCTCACCATGCAAATGGGTGTTTGCCTGAATTGCATGGTTGGAACTAGCACATCAGCAACACTTCCATCTCTAGCCTATGGGAAGTGAACTGGAGAGGCAATGGAAATCAGGTCATGGGAAGTGATGTGGAGATTGTATACAGCACTTCTCATATTCCATTTGCAAAGACTGAGTCCTTTTCCACATGCAGTACAAGGAGACTATGAAATACATTTTTTAAATGAGCAGCTATGTACACTGCTAAAGCTCTGAAAAGAAGAATTACAAAAAGAAAGGTCAGGCCCAGTCAGTGTGGCTTCGTGGTTGAGTGTCAACCTATTAACAAGGAAGTCACAGTTCAATTCTGTCAGGGCACATGTCTGGGTTTCAGGCTCAATCCCCAGTGAGGGGTGTGTAGGAGGCAGCCAATCGATGATTCTCTCTCATCATTGATCTTTCTCTCTTCCTTCTCTCTATCTCTGTCTCTCTCTCTCTCCCCCTTCCTCTCTATAGTAAAATCGATAAAAAACATTAAAAAAGAAAAAAAAGTGAAAGGAGGTCAGAATAAACTCTAGGGGGAAATTATTTACTGATATAGCACATGTCTATTACATTTTTTGTTGTTATATGGTATACATTTCTCTCTGTTTTTCCTATTTTTGAAATTTAAAGCTTGAAGACAAAAGAAAGTAATTTGTTAATCATTTAGGGAGCTTGAATTTAGTAAGAACAAATTTTTCCATCTAATATACTTTGTGGTTTTTGCTTTTTTATTATTACTAAGGTGATAGAAGAGGTAAACAGTATAGACATAATATATCTGAATTTTTGTAAGGCATTAAACAAATTCTACTGCAATATATTTAAAACAATGGTAGAGTATAGACTGAATGAATTATGGGTTGATGTATTAAGAGTTAATTAATCACCACTCCCAAGTATATTGTTACTAGATCATGGTGAATCTAGAGGGCAGTTATTGGTGGTAATTTACAGAGCTTCAACTTGAATTATTCAATAAATGTTGCAAGAGATGAGGATGAGGCAGGGAGAAGAAAGTGAATTGATAGTTGTTAAATGTCTACTATGTAGTTATTGCTGAACTTTAAATGTGGGGAGAACTCAGGAACAGGACTGTATGAATATCTTTTGATAGTGTCAAAGCTGGGTGGGATTCTTCACATGGAGTGGAAATTTTCTCCCATTTAGGTGAAGTTGTCAACAGCTTTATGCTTCCTTGAGGGACTTAGGAAGGACTTGAAATGTGTACTTTCACCTGGTAATATGCTGCATCACCTCCTCATTATCCACTTAAAGATCTCTCTAAGTTTCTTTATATTTTTCCTAAAAAATGTATATCCTTAAATTATGTCTACTGGTGTCTTTTCATTATCACATAACTGTCCCTCTAAATAAACTGAAGTACTTATAGGAAAACTAACAGAATCAATGTAAAGACATTTTAGAAGGCGAAGTTTCTTTGAAAACACAAGTAAATGTCTGTGAAATTATATTGGAAATATTAATTTAATAAATTCCAATTATCGATTCTACCTTGTTCATTTGATAGAGACCAGGACTGCGATTCAGAAAGAATGTGTCCTATCACTATCAATTTGATCTCTGGAAAATTATTCAAATACCTTTAATACTTCTTTGACTCAGTCAAATCATTTTAACATAGAGATAATTAATAATTGTTAAATTTTTAAATAAAAATCAAGATATTTATGATAGAATTTTAAAAACATTTTAAGATTGTTCAGAATAATTTAACAGATATTTAGTGGTTTTGCTTTCTCATTTCAAGATGCCAAATGTGTAAATAAAACTCCCCAGAATTATGAGACTATCCTATAATTTCAGGTATTGTTGTAAAAAAGAACCACATCGCTAGTAATTCACATAAACTAGTCCAATAAAAGAAAGTAAAAATTAATGGGCATTAAATCCACTAACCTTGGGCTTTCTCCCCTAACAAGCAACACACACACAACACATACACACACACACAGGCACAAAGCTTATTACACTTCAAAACTCTCATTGAAATTCAGATTATAATAGTAAATAGTACAGAACAAACCAATGTAATCCATTCAGAGCACAGAAAAACAAATAAACAAAACACCAGGCTCCAGCAATGTCAAAACTGTACTGCTGAGTTAAGAAGTCAGGCAAGAAAATTGATTTTCTCTAACAGATGAATTAAATGAACAAAACCCAATATGAAGACAAAGGAAAACTAACCCATCATTCCTAAACCAACCTTAAAATGCCCATATAAAGGGAGGGAGAAACACTGTTCATTTGTATGTTTTTACTTATTAATTCAATAGACATTTATTAAGTAAATGCCAATGACTATAAATAGTATTGGGCATTTTGAAATGCAGAGCTCCCTCTAATATGCAGCTCCTATTTTACTGGAAGCGCAAACATATGAACAGATACAATGAGACAGATGTTTTGATAAAGTATAAGGTGCACAGGAAACAATATTTAGAAGTACCTAATCTATATTGGGAGGCCTGGGGAAGGATTCTTGGAAGAGGTGACATCTATGTTAAATTGTGAAAGCTGCCATAACTGGTTTGGCTCAGTGGATAGAGCGTCGGCCTGCGGACTGAAAGGTCCCAGGTTCGATTCCGGTCAAGGGCATGTACCTTGGTTGCGGGCACATCCCCAGTAGAAGGCAGCTGAATCGATGTTTCTAACTCTCTATCCCTCTTCCTTCCTCTCTGTAAAAAAAATCAATAAAATATATTTTTAAAAAATTGTGAAAACTAAGAATGCAATAGGTGAAGTGGTATAAGAGCATCAAGCAGACAAAACAAGTACACAGATGGGAGGTGAGACCTGGGCTGACTTGAAATAATTCAATATGATCAAAGCATAGGATGGAAGCCTAGCAAGAGATGAGGTTAAAGGTGCCCATAGATCATGATGTGTGTCTTTCTGAGTTCTGTGAAGTTGATGGTGAGTCAGGCATTTAAGGATCATTAGCCAGGAATTGATCTTGTTAGATAAAGCAGTGGTCACAATCTTGGAACAATTGACATAAAGATTTTCCAGGTATTGCATGTAAATCTTATTTAGAATAAAAATAATAGTAAATAGGGGAGTTAAAAGCTTCATTTTGGTCCTACCTGTGTTTTGAGGATAGGTATAATATAAAGTTGGAAATCAAGGTGTTCATATGTATGACTGACTACTGCTAACACAAACTATGAGGTGATGGAAAATATTACACAGTATGTTCTTTGAATTATTAATCCTTTTTTCCTAGATCGTCACCCCCAGAAAAATTTGCAATTTCATGTGTAAAATTTTGTGAAGCCATACTGATCTCTTTCAATCTAGAGTAGCAGTAAGGTTAATATGACAATGACTTGATTAGCTAGTAGCCATAAATATACATCTCAGAACTTATGGGCAACTTGTTTACTGAGATAGATGTAGAATATTGATAACCTTACAACTTAGTGGATGTTATGAGGTATACAAATACAACCTACTCCTCCTATAAATAGAGTAGAATTCATGGTAAAGCCTACTCATGCCTCTTTGGGGGCCAGTGATCTACAATGAAAAGGATTTTGCAAACGTTGCTTTGGAATCCTGAATAAACATTTCTGCCCACCGTGTTTGTGACAAGATCTTTGTAGTTAGAGCTAAGTATTGGATACCTCTAATAGAAATTATACTTAGACATTTTTAAAGAGCTAAAAATAAACAGCAAAGAACAAAACAGTTTGTAAATTCATGCCGGCTTACTAAATTCCTTACCAGTCTGTTTTTCACTCACGTGACTACCTTCCCATGTGCCCTTCATTATGCATGGCCCACTTGTCTTCCCCTCCTCTTTCCCCTACCTGCTTCATGATTCCAGAAGTTTTGTTGTATCCTCCAAGACACAGTCAGATGCTTTTTTTCTTTCTCCCTTTCTTCTTATTGGACCTATTTTTCCTTCTTCTTTAGACCGTGACCTTCTTAAGGTTTGTTCACTGTGAAAGAAATAATAACTAGAACATACATGTGTTTAAAAATATTTGTAGAGCCTAGTTTGATTAAGACATATGTCTCTTGATAATCAAGAATCGCCAGGAATGTTTCTCCTTTCCACACTATTTGTCAAAGACAAACCACAGCTTGTCACTGTCTAAAACCATGATGAGTCTCAAATCCCATACACTCTAACTACTGCTTCATTCATTTTAAGAAATATGTTTGTGCTTTGAAAGAAACATGCCAGATGAAATGAATGATGGTTAACCAAAATGTTTAAGAGAAGTGATTTCAAATGTTGGGATTCCTGGCTTTTCTTCCATCCACAAATGATACACTATTTTTGTTTAAGGCCTTATTATGAGTGATTTGAAGTTTTATCGGCCAACCCTTCTGGTCCCGCCTATACGGGACAATAATCCATAGTGAAGCATTATTTGTCTCTTCACTATCTGTTAGGCTCCATGATCAGAGATTGGGCTAAATCACACCAAACCTAAAATATACATTAGATCAGCGGTTCTCAACCTGTAGGTCACTACCCCTTTGGGGGTCGAACAACCCTTTCACAGGGGTCACCTAAGACCATCGGAAAACACATATATAATTACATATTGTTTTTGTGATTAATCACATTAATTATGTTCAATTTGTAACAATGAAATTGGGGGTCACCACAACATGAGGAGCTGTAAAAGGGTCGTGGCATTAGGAAGGTTGAGAACCACTCCACTAGATTCTTCTTTTAAGGAGGCATTATGAATTTTGTTGCCATTTGTTTGCTTGTTTTAATTTTAGCTGTCACTATTCTCTACTTAATTTTGAGTATTGATCTAATCTTTTTTTTTTAAATATATTTTATTGATTTTACACAGAGAGGAAGGGAGAGGGACAGAGAGTTAGAAACATCGATGATGAGAGAGAAACATCGATCAGCTGCCTCCTGCACACTCCCTACTGGAGTTGTGCCCGCAACCAAGGCATATGCCCTTGACCGGAATCGAACCTGGGACCTTCCAGTCCGCAGGCCGACGCTCCATCCACTGAGCCAAACCGCCTACGGCTGATCTAATCTTTTAAGTATGTTTTTTTGGCTGTCCTATATAGATTTGTTACTTAAAATAATAGACACACAGCTTGCCTATAATAATTCATAGAAATAATTTAAGGAAAATATGATAGTCATACTCTAGAATTGCTGATAGAAATCACTTAAAGAGATGATTTGCTTTCATAGCTCTCTGGATTTTAAGAGGTAAATATCCACTAAATTTGAGATGCTCTTTTCTTGCTCAGAAGAAGGTATGTCTAGGAAAGTCTTTTGTGGAATTAAAGAGATTGTGCTGCCTCTTTAGGAAGGACCATTTTTGAATCAGCTATCAACCCTCTCGAAGAACTTCTTATCTAGACTGTGCTGACACAAGAGTAGAACATTACATAGTTGCTATGTGAGATTGTTGATCCCCCATGACATGGTGACTTTTGTGTTTGCAAGCATTGTGAAGCAAGTTGAGTACCTTTTCATGAAAATGTAGTTTATTTAGAATTATCAGCACTGGCTATCTCATACCATTTTATAACTCTTGTATGTATGCAGATTTTGCCATATTTTTCATTCCAACCAGTAAGATCCAGATCTTTCTATTGTGCTACCACATTACCATCCCTAGGTATCTAACTTAAAAGAAAATGACTAAAAGTAAATAAAGAAAATAAAGTAAGCATTTAGATAAAATCAGACCAGAGTTTCCTGTAATTTTATAGTCATATAAAATGCCAATACAGATTTTAAGAACAAATTCTTTTCTTTGCACACAAGGACTGATAGCTTATAAATGTTTTAAATAGAGACACTCCCCATCCTTTTGGAAAGATTGCCATAGGTGCTGGGATATGTGGGGATTTGGGGAGCTTATCCACCAGCGGTTCTCAACCTGTGGGCCGCGACCCCTTTGGGGGTCAAACAACCCTTTCACAGGGGTCGCCTAAGACCATCGGAAAACACATATATAATTACATATTGTTTTTGTGATTAATCACTGTGCTTTAATTATGTTCAATTTGTAACAATGAAAATATATCCTGCATATCAGATATTTACATGATGATTCATCACAGTAGCAAAATTACAGTTATGGCCCTGGCCGGTTTGGCTCAGTGGATGGAGCGTCGGCCTGCGGACTCAAGGGTCCCAGGTTTGATTCCGGTCAAGGGCATGTACCTTGGTTGCGGGCACATCCCCAGTAGGGAGTGTGCAGGAGGCAGCTGATCGATGTTTCTCTCTCATCGATGTTTCTAACTCTCTATTCCTCTCCCTTCCTCTCTGTAAAAAAATCAATAAAATATATTTAAAAAAAATTACAGTTATGAAGTAGCAACGAAAATAATTTTATGGTTGGGGGTCACCACAATATGAGGAACTGTATTAAAGGGTCGCGGCATTAGGAAGGTTGAGAACCACTGTTATCCACAAATAGATAGAGTAATCTCTTCTTTAGTATTTCTTACATGAACATGTGCTAAGGGATGTAGAGCCTTATGTCAAAGGATAATAATACAAATTTAGAGCTGAGCAAAGTTATAATTTAAATAAGCAATCAAACAGTATATTTTAAGGAAAAGAGAATCATGCCTCTGACCGAGAACTAGTTCATCATGAAAAATGTGGGCTTTTTCACTTTACTCACATAAACAAATTTTATCATTCATAATAAAATATGCAGAAAATATATGATGAGAGCTGGTTCATTTTGAAAGAGCAATAAATAACTTTTTATTGTGCAATAAAAAAAATGAAGACAGTTCATCAGGAAGAGGTACTTTCAATGACATATTGTAGGGAGAAAAACACAAAAAAACCAGCTTGTTTTCTATAGCTACTTCACCTGCTACAGACTAATTTATTATTACATTATTTCTGTCAAGAATTTGAAATAGTATGGTTGAAAAAAACTTTATACTTATCAGGAGTTCTAAATCCTTAAATTTTTCAGAACTTTGCATTTTCAATTTTTTATATACTAAGAGGAATAAAATGTTCCAAGATCCCTCCTTATTTTTATTTCTGTTCAGAGATGCTGCAGAAGCTGTCACAAAGAAGATTATCCAAACATGTGCTGAATTTAAAGCATGTATATGGATGGATAAAGAGATATATGACTCAAGAAGAAAGAACAATTCCTCCTGCATGAATGTGTTTTTATCACTATAACTGATTCTATGCAATTATTATTATGCAGATGAAATGGAATCAACTAAATATTGTGAGCTTCTAGCACAACATAATTAAATAAACACATTGTCCTCTGTGTTTCCAGGAAAGTGGCTGCAGAGCTGCAGCCTTTGGCAGTTCTCCAGGGCTGGTAGGCATCTGTGGCAGGATAGTTTTGTTCTTTGATGAATGAAAACTACATTTGACGAATGGTTTCACACTCTGAAGTGTGAGGGGAGGGGGAGATGATATGGGTCAGTGTGCATTATTTCAAATCCGTTCTTTGTTAAGCATTGATATGTTATTCAAACAATATTTTCTGAAATATCACAACTGTATAATGAGGAGCATGTTTGCAATTGTCATACCCCATGTTGGGATATAGAAGAACACAGTTCAAGGGTTTTTCCAGATCAAAATTATTTATTGTGTCTCAAGATGCAACAGTTGAGACAAAAGTGTGACATCAGGTAAAAAGAAATGAAGGTGAGACTGTGTTGGAAGTAGGAGGCAGGCTGTAAAGTGGGGACAATTTTGTAGGAAGAGAACAGATTTATTTCCAAAGAGAGTTCAGCAATATGACCAGAAAATGTGTCAGTCTCCAGACAGGAGGGAAGAGGGAACATTTTGAATAATGGCCGTGTAAGCACATGAATATAGGTTGTTTCTCAGTGATTTACATGATAAAACATAAAATGAAACTTAAATCCAATAAGAATAACCCTGAATACATGGGAATGATAAATCCTCCGCCTACTCTTCATTTTTCTTGCAACTGTGGCCATTTGTCCATTATTTAGAAGAGTTTCTTGACTGTGATGATATCATTGTGGTGCAGAAACACTTTGTTGTGAGGAGCTAGCTGTTCTGTGCACTGTTGGATGTTTAGTAGCATCTGTGGTTCTACTCAGTAGATGCCAGTGGCACACCCCCTAGTTCTGACAGCAAAAACCCTCTGCAGACATTGTTAATGTTCCCACAAAACAACTGCACTCTCAGTTGAGAGTCTTTATAAAAAATTACTTTTCCTGAGATAGAAAGGCTTAAGGGATTGTGTATCAGCATCATTGATTTAAGCATCAAATCATGTTTCCATATAGACTAATCTTGAACCTATGTTTAACTCCACAAGAATCAAGACTCCAACCTGTGCTTCATTTTCTTTTCAAAAAAATATATTTTATTGATTATTTACAGAGAGTAAGGGAGAGGGATAGAGAGTTAGAAACATCAATGAGAGGAAACATCGATTCAGCTGCCTCCTGTACACCCCCTACTGGGGATGTGCCCGAAACCAAGGTACATGCCCTTGATCGGAATCGAACCTGGGACCCTTCAGTCTGCAGGCCAACGCTCTAAGCCAAACTGGTTAGGGCTCATTTTCTTTTTCTTTCTTTTTTTTTTTTTTTAAGTGGAATTCTCCAGAATCCCTTATGCCCGTGTCTTCATATTGTTAATCTGAAAACTATTCCACCATTCTGGTAAACAGATCATACATTAGTCTTATCAGGTGTTCTTTCTTTCCAGGGACATAGTAGCTCTTTCTTTTTTTGCCCTTGTACTCCAGTCTAATAGTCACCATTTAAATATTTATAATAAATTTAGCTAACATTGCTGGCTTGTTTAGCTAAGAACCAAAGTAAAGTAGGACATGTATTTCATAGATATGACTGAGTAGAGTTTTATGAGAAATATGGAAAGCTTTATTGTCAAGGTCCAAGTGAGGAATGAGGTCATTTAGCCTGGCCAAGGCAGAGTCTTAAGGCACTCAAGCACAGGTTGCATTAGGGTGTAAATGCTACCTTTTGGAATCATAAATAAAATTATTGAGCTAATTTATTATTATTATTACGACAGATGTACAGGAAACTGCTTGTCACACAATTTCCTTGTGGTGACTCTGGTGTTTTTGTTAAAAGGACTAGTGGGGAACCATATATGTGTTTTCATTATGAGCCCTTGATTTTATCATCTGCAATTATTCCTTCTGCCCAGTGAATGTACATCTTCTGGAGGAATACTTGTTGACCAAAGTGGATCTTTGGATCATTTGTTGCCTGATTTCTGTGAGAACAGATACCAAAAAAAAAGTTTGTTTCACATATTTTATCAGATTTATTACTGTTTATGTAAAATATCCACTAGGCTCCAAAACAACTATTGATACCATCTTATTTTCTCTGCATGTTCTATTCCTGCCTCCCTCTCTACTTTGCCCTCCACCAATGACCAAACTTTGCACTTAATTGAGAAATAATCTCTCTATATAAAAGGCTAATTGTCCAACCAGCCTTTAGCTCTGATGTGCAATGACCACCAGGGAGCAGACGCTCCCAATGGTACGTTAGCTTGTTGCTGGGGTCTGGCCAATCAGGACTAGGTGAGATGGGCTGGACATGCCCTGGAGCGCTCCCGTGATCCCTCCCCATCTTCGATAGTGCACTGGTGGGGTCCCTCGGCCTGGCCTGCACCCTCTTGCAATCTGGAACCCCTCAGGGGATATTGGAGAACCAGTTTCAGCCAATCCCCATAGGCCAGGCCGAGAGACCCCACAGTGCAAGAATCTGTGCGCTGAGCCTCTAGTTTAAAAATAAACGGCACCACAGACCTGGCGCTGACAAACCAACACTCAGCTTCCCCCAAGTGGGACACAGGCCCTGCCACCACCCCAGAGCAACAGCCCACCAAATTGAAGCCAACGCTGCCAAGACCCCATGGTGCAAATTGCAGCCCACAGCCCAGCCCAGCCCAGCTGGGAAACAGTCGCTGTGGGCACTAGGTAATGACATCACATAGCAATGCCTGGCTTCCTCTTCCTAGTGACTAGCCTCCGTGTTCTTCAGCCTAGGAGCACAACTTGCATTATAGCAGCGGATCTCAACCTGTGGGTCGCAACCCCTTTGGCGGTCGAACGACCCTTTCACAGGGGTCGCCTAAGACCATCCTGCATATCAGATATTTACATTATGATTCATAACAGTAGCAACATTACAGTTATGAAGTAGCAACACAAATAATTTTGTGGTTGGGTCACAACATGAGGAACTCCATTTAAAGTGCCAGAAGGTTGAGAACCACTGCTTTATAGCCAGTGCAAATGTTTCATACTTTAGCCAAATGTTTGTGACGCGTTTTCCCATGCCTCATCTCATTTGATCCTCACAGAAGTCCTGGAGTAGGTAAATAGGAGACTTGGTAGAATCCTATTTTCTTTTCATTAGCCAGAAAACAGAGATTTAGAAAGTTTAGAAACTTGACCCAACTGAAAAGAAGTAAGAAATGGTGGAAATGGAAAATGATTTCAGGTTTTCTCACTGCGCAGAATATAGTCAAACACTGCTGCAGTTAAATATTTTACCCTTTGTTCTCCCTGCGTGATCTACAATAACAATCTGCTTCATGTTGATATTTATTGCTGAGCTGCTGACAATGACCTGAAAGAGAAGTTGGGGTGCTTCACTGGGCTGGAAAAAGTTTAGCTAAATCAGAAAGCAGGACTAATTAAGCAAGTTTATATATATAAAATGCTAAGTTGACTTGCTCATGCGCGATACATATAAAGCTCTCGCTGGTGCCAATTATACACATGTGTTTCAATCTGTCATCATCGATCATGCATTTGGTTGACACTTCTATTATAGAGAAAGGGCGAATAGCAATATTAAAATATTTCTTTTAATTAATTTCCTTCCAATGTGCATGAATCTGTGCACCAGAACACTAGTATATAATAAAACTTGTACTCTCTTCACCTTCCCATCATAAAACTCTCAACTCACCTGCACCTGTAACCACCTACACTTTCTGATTTTTCCACTGTTAAATTGGATGAAGTATTAATGTGTCAGGTCTGCCCTGAATTCCACCTTCTTCACGTGACCTCTGAAATTATCCATCTTTTTCCTCCCAGCCCCCCCCCCCCCCCCCCCCCCCCCCCGCCCAGGGAGGTAAAAACAGTCTCAACTAAGATTATCTGTGGGATCACAAAAAGTGGATAGTTAAGAAATGTGGGGGAGGAACACCAATAAGAATTATTGATCTCATTTGAAAAATAAAGGAGGAAACAGTGAAGATTATAACACATTTTTAAAAAAATACAGAGATGCATTGATTGTACCTTAAGAAATAATTGGAGGGAAATGTGAACTTTGATTGAGTCACACTTAAAAATTACTTTCTAATTTTCCCAGGTGGGGTTTGGAGAAATAGTTGTGGTGTTCTATGCACTATGAGCTTGCTTCTATATCAGCGGTTCTCAACCTGTGGGTCGCGACCCCTTTGGGGGTCGAATGACCCTTTCACAGGGGTCGCCTAAGACCATCGGAAAGCACATATATAATTACATATTGTTTTTGTGATTAATCACTGTGCTTTAATTATGTTCAATTTGTAACAATGAAATTGGGGGTCACCACAACATGAGGAACTGTATTAAAAGGTGGAGGCATTAGGAAGGTTGAGAACCACTGTTCTATAAATTGCCAATGATGTTATTTCTGGCCGAAACCAGTTTGGCTCAGTGGATAGAGCGTCGGCCTGCGGACTGAAGGGTCCCAGGTTCGATTCCGGTCAAGGGCATGTACCTGGGTTGCGGGCACATCCCCAGTGGAAGATGTGCAGGAGGCGGCTGATCGATGTTCCTCTCTCATCGATGTTTCTAACTCTCTATCTCTCTCCCTTCCTCTCTGTAAAAAATCAATAAAATATATTTTTAAAAAAATGATGTTATTTCTGGAAGGATCCTTTTACTACTCCTATCTTTCACAGAACATCTTTATATTCTAGTTAAAATTGTGCTCTATGCATATATTCACCTTGATATTGGAGTCTTAGTGTTTTCTCTTTAAAATGGTGGTTGTTTTATTTTGCTTTACTATGTTATCATAATAAGGGCCTTGGAAGGAAAAATATTTTTAAAAAATCTAAGTTGAACTCATATGGTTGTGATTAAATTTCACATGTTCCAGTGATTATTAATTCTTCCACTATGGAGTTTGATAATATTTCTTCCCCTCCTCATTGAATTTATTATCTGAAAATATTAGAATTGCTTTCCATTTTCCTAGAGCTTTTTCTTTGAATAAAATTCACTTATCAATGCATAACTTTTATTTCCAAAATTCCAAGTGTTACAACTGATGTAATCTACTGGGTTCTTCTCTGAAATTGATAGATAGCCATGATCTCTATTCTGATTTGAAACACAAGCAGAATTTAAATCTGTTGCTTTCCACTAGTTGTCAGTGTCTATTGATTTAACAACCTTGAAGGTATAACATTGCTTCATCACACACACACAAAGATTAACATTGCTTCTACACACACACACACACACACACACAGAATGATTATAAATTTTTATAAATGAAGACTGTCACAAAGTGATAGGATTTATAAGGTATTTTCCATGATATTACTTCTTCACATATAATGATTTGTGTTTATACACTTATTTTTTGTCAGCTATTCATTATGGACTTGGGAAAGTGTATTAAAAAAGGGCCAATGAAAGGTGTGAGTGGAGGTAAGCCAACAATTAATATTGTAATAAGTTAGTGTAAGAAAACCTTAAAAATTGAGTATCCACTCCTACTTGACCTGTTTCTATGGATGAATGATCATATCTTAATTTCCTGGGGCAGTATTTGTTTAAAATTATGTATGCATTCCCCATGAGCATACTTATATCAAATTAATAGTTGAAGGTTTGATTTAGAATCTATATCTACTCTATCTCAAATGAACTCAAAGTCAAATTTTTAAAGTTTCTATAATCAAAAATATTCTGAGTCTACATTTCAAAATAATTAGAAGTAACTAAACACTTTAATAAAGCCACCACAATGTGTGGAATGAACTCTTTTTTTTACATTTCCTTATGCTAAAACATACATGCATGCTGTTCTCAATTTGAAACACAAACATAAAACTGTGAACAATTCTCTTTGTAAATCTTATAGAAAAAAGTGAAATAACCACAATTCCTAAAGGAACGGCATTTGCTTTTAGGCTTGTCTAGAGTAGAGATTATCACACCATGGCTAACAAAGTTTTGTAGGTCTTTTTTAAATTGAATTTATTGGGGTACAGGTTTCAAGTGTACAACTCAATAAAACCTCATCTGCACACAGCATCATGTATCCATCATCCAAGCAAATTCACTTGTACTTAACTCTCCCTCCAAGCTTTTTATTTGCCCTTCACTTCTATGTTCAGGAAATTTATATTTACATATATATAGGGTGTTCCAAAAAATGTATACACATTTTGAATGATTATAAAGTCAATGTTTATTAACATACAGTTCATTTTCAAAATTTAAAAGAATCTACAGAAATGAATCATTTTTATTTTTGTTCAAAGCTTAATTTGGCTTTACCCATTATTTTAAATCAGTTAAACCTGAAAAAGAGTGAAAATTAAGTGATTTATTAGCTATTAAAGTGTATATACATTTTTTTGGAATACATATATATATGTAATTTTTCAATCCTTGAATTGTTTCTGTTTTTAAAATTAGTTTAATTCTCTTCTTTGAAATTTTCTCAATAACAAAGCAATCATCTGCGTCTTTGTAAACCTATGTTTTGTCTCAAATTTTCACTTTTGGTTTGACACAGAAGCTTCCTGGAATAAGTCTGTAAAACATGAATTCCTTGGAAGTTTCCTTAAATGCAGTGAATTATAACAATAATTTCAAATTATGTCACAACCCCAAATTTTCCAGTACTATCAACTACAGATTTAGTTATAATCACAAAAGAGTCTGCTGTAATAATATGTTAAAAGAATCACATTTTTATAATTGTATTTATTAAATTTTATTTATTTATTTATTTATTTTCCTAACTACTAAGAGGCCTAGAGATTATGGTTCTTAGTTGTGGTTGTTATGCAGAATAATTTCTTGTATCCCCAACTCCACATGAAAAAAAAGCATCAAAAATAGAAATTCTATTAATTTCCATTCTCTCAGTCATCCTGTTAAAATAGCATGGATTGTCCTTGGAGTTTGCCACACAAGGATTTTCACATATCCTTATTGGTCCCAGCAAAGCAACAAGAGGGCTTAGCATGTGGCAGTGACCTGACAATTAGAAAATATAGAATTTGTTTCTATAGTCATCACTTGCTCATTTTGTCACTTGGACATTACTCCTTTATGACCCTGAGCTTTTCTATCCACAAAGTAACTTGCATAAAACAAATATGATAAATGGTATGTAATGGCAAACCTGCCTCTTACCTGTTGACTATGGAATTTACTGTGTGATTGAATAAATGAAATGTTTTGAAATTAAGGATGAGGCTTTTTTTTTCCTTTTCCTAGAAGTATTCAGTGCATTATTCTCTGTTTAATTATGAGTTGGGCATAGAAGAAAATATACTCAGAGACAGTGGAAATCTATATTGTTCCCTGCTGTGCTTACTGTTTAAACTAATCTTCAGTCTCTTTTGTTCTTACAGGCTTCGGGAGTATAGCAAATACAAAGTAAAATATATTGTAAAGTTTCAAATACTGTAATGTTATTCTAAAATTGTCTTTCTTTAATAATATTTTTTGAACTTCTCTATAATTTTTATTTAATTTCTCTCCAGATGTACTTTAGACATGGCACATATTTTATGAGTACTTTATTTACTTATTTATTTATTTATTGCATTGCTCTTATGGAACACAAAATAGTATTCTAAATGGCTTGAAAAAAAGAATTAATCTTTCTCAAACAAGAATTAAGTTCATATTTGATGAATATGATTGTCTTTTTCATAAGTAAAGTTATTTTAAAGATAAGTTGCTAGGCAAGCCATTACTGGTAAACTTAGCACTTCTCTGAAATTTAAGCCACATTTTAAAGTAAATCTATTGATTTCAAAATGTGAAAAGATTTAAATCTCTATTAAAATAACCATCTATTTTGCTGTTTTATGTGAAGTTACTCTTTCAGTCTTACTTTATACTCTCACATTATCAAGATAATGGGTTCCATCTTTTTAATTTATCTCAAATCTTGCCTTTTTAAATAAATTTATTATTTTCTCAATAGTAGGGGAGACCCACTCTTTACCAGAATACAGCTGTCTGGTATTTATTGTAAACATTAATTTCTGATATTGTTTTTCAGTATCTATGAAAATAATTATCACTCTATGCCTCTGCCTTTTCCTTTTTGTGTGTGAACTTTTGACTTTGGTATATAAGTTTTCTCCTTTTTAAATCCATTTTTATGTTTCTTTATGGACTGCTATTACCTGTAAACAGAAACAGCACATTGCAAGAATATTCAGCAGATAGTGAAAAGAGCTAAAAGTCTTCCTTGAAAAGTCAATAGCTAGAACTCAAAAAATAGTTATATTCTGCATATAAAAAGTATTTTTCCTATTTCTACTATACCCGAGAGAAGGCTTCATTTCATATGCATAGAGCAAAGTATATTGTGTGCATTAAACCAACTTTATGACAACAGAGATCTTTGTGGGCCTGAAAAAATCAATGAAATATTTATAAGAAAAAAATGGCTACTGAGAACATGCAGTCCTGGGTATTATCCCAAGTTATAGGTGATGGCTTCAGCCATCTTCAAGTTGCAAAATACAATTTGTTACCACAACATCTTCTTCATCATCAAGCTGAGCTCTTTTCAAATTGATATGGGTTATTGCTCTGCAAGGAGACGATGCCCATCTGCACTCAGATCTCAAACAGTGTCCAGCACTTGGGACCCACTTGGCTGGTGTGAAGGAGCCCCTGAGGTGGGAATGGCTCTCTTCTGCTGACCTTGATATCACTGCACTTAAGTTCTAGCCTGCCAGGAGTGCTTCAAATGTGAATTTATTTTGTTTCCGGGCTTGATGCACCCAGTTGAATATTTAGATGAATCACTTTTCTGTCAAACAAATTGTCTCCTGAATATCAAGCACTTAAAAATAATGCTGATAAATAGCAATGTATAAAATAGTGTTCTGCTTCATCAGAGTTTTTATTTTTTCCACTTATCCTGAAACCAAGAATATTGGAATACTTCTTCAAATCTATTTTGGATTGGCCCAGGTATAGATAAATGTGAAATAGATAGAGACGACGGACAAATTGACCTTGGTTTTACATGGCTGGGTGGGCATGAATGTCATGTATGGTCATGCAGTCAAGCACTGCCTAACTTCAAGGAGCAATGGTCACTTCTAGCTTTGCGGAAGGATGCCCCTGCATCTGGATAGTGCACTACTGGTCCAACAATACCTAGAAGCACTGGCATAGATGGTAGGAAGCAAGTAAAGAGTTTGATTAAATAATCACTATAAAATTGCATCAAGTTTTCATAGTCAGTTAAATGAGTAAATCAGACCCTTGCCTGCTTAGAATTGCCTTCTTTTCTTAATGGCATTTGATCTTAGACTACAAAAACCTCTAGTTCAGACTCCCTACTACATAAGAGTAAACTAAATCCCCTACTTTTCTTGTGGCTTATTCATGGTTGTCAAAGCTAGATCTAAAATCCAAGTCTATAGACTTCCTCTCCTATAATATGTTTTCTAAACTCTAAGCTAACTCTACTTAGCTTTTTAATGTGTTGACAGCCACCTCTCACCTGAAGATTATAAAATACATCACAGAGAAGTGACCTTACAAAATTAGAGTCATGGTTTTAGTCTCTCTTCAGTTCATTCTGCTATCGGGAGTCCATAATCTTGATCTTGGCTTGTTAACCTCATTAGTGTTGACTCTCAACACCTGTGCCTGTAGTTAGTTGGAGACCTAGGGTATATGACTTCTTTGTATCAGAGTCCACCACCAATAATCATTTCTCTCATGACCTAATGGAATAGGAAGAGCCAGAAATAGTGAATCCAGAATCAGGTATGGAGGTTGAACAGGTTATTATAAAGATTTTGTATACATATATATTTTATAATATTTCATGCAACAGAGGTTTTGGGCAATAGGCGAAGGAGTGGCAAACAACCTTACAGTAATGTCTTTCACTTTCCCTTTTTCCTAGTGAGGTTGATAGGGCTTAGTTTACTTTCCTAATGAGATGGTGATTTACATGTTTTAAAGAACCACTTACTCTGTGCATGGATCAGCTTTCAAACATGAATCTGAGGCATGCATGAGTCTAGAGCAGTTACATGTGTGCAATTGGGCAAGTCTTTTTGCCATTGCTCTTCCTTAGAATGGTAGTCCACATGCCGGGATTTCAAGTGAGTTTAATAGACATTTTCTTGATTAATGTAAAATGGCAGAATGTAGGAGACTGAAACAGTTCGTGCTTTGCTTGATTAATTAATAAGGGACTTTCTCTTCCCAGCTTTGACTCATTATGCTAATGAGGTGTCATCAATTAAGGCTTTCCCTTGATTATTGAATCTGTCAGGTAGCACTCAGTGAAAATGCTGCATTCCTTTGCTGTCTGGGTGGAATTGCCATTACAGTGTTTTTTTTTATGAACTCCTCCTTCCATTAGCTGCTGTTGGTTCCAGTTTCTCATTATTGTATCTTTTTCGTGACCTTAAGAGGGATGACTATGGAAAGCTTGGAATAAACTGAAAAATGTTACCTCTGAAAATATGGGTCAAGAAAAAGGTGTTAACAGAAAGACATACACCATTCTTCATTCAAAACTCATTTGTAATTATTAATGATATAGTAAAACATAAATCAACAGAATATGTTGAACTTTCTGAACTAAGTCTTTGTCATCACCATTAGATTAGATAAGTAGATATGAAATAAGTAATCATTAACAATTTCTCACCTTACTGCTCAAATTATGTTTTAAGAGGAAGGGCTTTTTCTCAGGGGAATATCATGAGAACAAAACAGTATGTATTTAAATGTCTTATTCTCTTTAGCTAAAGTTCTAATTTGTTTACAAATATTACTTGGGTTTGGATCTACTTAAAGGTGAGAACATATAAAAAGAATAGTCTATAACCAAATACATCTTCTAGGTTAGGTTTAGGAAGTGAACACTTGTTTATGTTTTATTGGCTTTTGCTCCTCAGCACTATATCAGGGTTTAGTATGGATCAATTTTTGTCCACTCCTGTTACCTAACACATTCATTAGGGAACACCTTACTTTAAGATTAGTTAGTACCCATTAAGGAGGGAGTTAAGCCGTTCATAAAGATTGTAAGTAGTAGAAGACCTGAATACGGCAGTCTAACACCCATCCCAACCCGATTTGGGTAACTGACATCTTGCAGGAGCAATAATAATGAATTCATTTAATTTTCTCATTTCACTTCACCAAAGTAAAAGTTCTATAGTTTTATGGTACATCTCTGACTTTAGGAAAAAATATTTCATTTGTTTCACTAGTGGTGTCATCTGCGTCTGCTTGCCTAACTGTAGAATGAGGTGGTAATATTTATCCATGGATACTTTTCAGAGAATTTGGATATAAATAAATGGAGGTAAATGGGAGACTCCACTACTTGCTTTTAGGGAGCACATCTATATTCTGGTCCTTTGAGTTTTAAAATTAGAGGAAGATATCAGATAGAGCTCTTGCTGAAGGTACTGATGCTTAGTTACCTCTAAATAAACTAAAGTTTATTTCTCTTTCAGAGAGCACTCTTTTTCTCTGCTTTTAGGAATAATGTTTTCAATTTTGATTAACTAGAGATGTATTCTGTCTTCAGGTCACATCTTTAACTCTTCCTCAGTTTCCCAAACCTATGAAGCACCGAGGAAAGATGTATCCATAAAGATAATTTTAGGGACTGAGTATATATGAAGTAGGCATATCAACAGATAAGTATTTTTCAGGTGGATAATGTTATGTGTTTAGTTAGCAACCAACTACTAAACAAAAGGAAATAGTATATGATCAGTTCAACAGACATGTATTGCAAATCAACACTTTGTCCTGTTTGATGCCAATAGGGCATTTATTCCTCCAATAAACTTTCTTCTTGGTAAGAATAGAGCATTATATGAGACACAGCATAGAGAAGTCATTAAATACACAGATCCTGGAGCCAAACAGCTGGGTGTGAAGCCTAACCCTCCCCCTCACTGGCTGTGTGAACAGGAATAATCTATTTTGCCTTCACATACTTCTTTTTCCTCTTCTGTAGTAAAGGAATACCTGCCCCATTCAGTTGTAGTAATGATTAAATTAGTTACTTGATGTAAAGCTTCTAGAAGCATGTTAGTACTGATTGAATGTTATGAAAAACCTTTACTATCTACACGAATAAAAGACAAAGATGTTAATTGACCACACCTTCGCTACGCCCCAAGCCACACCCACCAGCCAATCAGAGCGACTATATGCAAATTAACCCAACCAAGATGGCGGCCGGCAGCCAGGGAGCTGGAGCAAGCAGGAGGCTTGGTTGCCCGGGTGATGGAGGAAGCCAAGCTTCCCACCTGCCCTGGCCAGCTGTTGCCTCCGCTCAAGGCAACAAAGTTTCAATTATAGAATAAATAAATCCCAGATACCTACTTCCAGCCAGCCTCCACTGGGAGCTTGGGTGGCTGGGGGCCATGGCCAGCCTGAAAACAGCCATCAGCCACTCACCCAAGATGGCCACACCCTCATGGGGTGAGGGTTCCCGCTGGGGGGCTTGACCAGCCTGCAAATAGCCATCAGCCCCTCACCAAGGATGGCCACACCCTCATAGGGTGAGGGTCCCTGCTGGGGGGCTTAGTCAGTCTGAAAAAGGCCCTCAGCCCCTCACCTAAACTGGCCAGGCATACCAGCAGGACCCTCAACCCTGAACAGGCTGTGGCAAGCCTGAAAATGGCCCTTAGCCCCTCACCCAGGCTGGCCAGGCACCCTAGGGGGCACCCCCACCCTGAAGGGGCTGTGGCCAGCCTGAAAACAGCCATCAGCCACTCACCCAGGCTGGCTACACCCTCATGGGGTGAGGGTCCCTGCTGGCGGTCTTGGCCAGCCTGCAAACAGCCATAAGCCCCTCACCGAGGCTGGCCAGGCACCCCAGGGAGAACCCCTACCCTAAAGGGGCTATGGCCAGCCTGAAACGGTGCTCAGGCCCTCACCCAGGCTGGCCAGGCACCCCAGTGGGGACCCCCACACTGAAGGTGCTGTGGCCAGCCTGCAAACAGCCATCAGCCCCTCACCCAGGCTGGCCAGGCACCCCAGGAGGAACCCCCACTCTGAAGGGGCTGTGGCCAGCCTGCAAACAGCCATCAGCCCCTCACCCAGGCTGGCCAGGCACTCCTATATAATAAAAGGGTAATAAGCAAATTGACCCTAACAGCAGAACAACTGGGAATGACTGATCACTATGACACACACTGACCACTAGGGAGCAGATGCTCAATGAAGGAGCTGCCATCAGCCCCTCAGGGTGGTCAGTGCGCTCCCATAGGGGGAGCTCTGCTCAGCCACAAGCCAGGCTGATGGCTGCCAGTACAGCAGTGGTGGTGGGAGCCTCTCCCGCCTCCTCTGCAGTGCTAAGGATGTCCGACTGCAGCTTAGGCCTGCTCCCCGCTGGAAAGTGGACATCCCCTGAGCGATCCCAGGCTGCCAGAGGGTTGTCTAACTACCAGCTTAGGCCCAATACCCCAGGGAGCGGGCCTCAGCCAACAGGTGGTCATCCCCTGATGGGTCCCAGACTGCAAGAGGGCACAGGCTGGGCTGAGGGACCCCCCTGAGTGCATAAATTTTTTGTGCACCGGGCCTCTAGTCTATATTTATAAAAGGCTAATATGTTAGTGTCCTATCGAACCAGTCGCTATGATTCGCACTGACCACCAGGGGGCAGATGCTCAACATAGGAGCTGCTGAGCCGTAGTGACTTGGCAGCAGCAGTTCTCAAGTGATGTACACCGAAACCAGAGAGGAGGGAACCCAATTCCTTGCAGGGCCACACGATTCTATCTTTGGCCATGGGTTATGTTGTTGCTAGGGCACTGTTGGCCCGAATCTGGTTAACTGCTCTCTTGCATTTGTGTTCCACACCCTGTATGACAGCAACTTTGCAGAGTGCCCTCTTGTACTCCAGGACCCAAGAGTGAGGCAGCTCAAGTGTGGGCAGCAAAGTAGAGCTGTATTTCCACCTCAGAGCATACCTGGTGTTCAGGCTGTTTTTTGGGGGTGCTCTGTCTATGGTCTTTGCTTGCCACTACCTCAGCACATCTACACAACTAGATTGGGGCCTGCTGTCCAGCTTCCTGTGGCCCCCCACATCCCATACATGAATTTGTGAACTGGACCTCTAGTAGTTAAATATTTACTATTTCCAATTTTGCCTTTTGTTAATAACTTTTCTATGAATATCTGTTTTTCACACTTCTGTAGCTCTGTATTTACTGTTTTATTTTTGTAGAATCTTAGAAATGAAATCCCTTGGTCACAAAAGAATATCTTCTTTTAAGACTCTTGTTATTAACTGCCAAAGTGATTTCAGTACAGATGCACTCATTTAATTTCAACCTGCAATGCCTGAGAGTATCAGTTCACAGTACACTAGCCAACATTAAGTATTATTCTCATTATTAAAATATTTGAAAATTGATCAGTTAAACCATATCTTATTGTTATTTAATTGAATTTTTAATCCAGAGATTATATTCAATGTATATTCATATCTTTATCTGTAATTTGTATTTCTTTAGAATTTACATGACATTTAATAGTATAAACCAGGATGATGTTCAGAAATAGAAGTCATACTGGATATTTTCCTCTTTGTTTATTAACTTTTTATAGTTCTATCATTCATAATTTGTTAAAAATCATTTTGAATCTAGGTTAATGTTCTGCTACTGCTTTTTAAAAAACAAATAGTTCTTTAAGTTTATTGTCCACTATGAGTAAGGGCTTTCTGATGTTTATTCTAAAATAACTTTGCCCAATTTCAGTGTTCTGCCTCTTATCCACTGAAGTAGGGTTAGGCAAATAAATGCAGTGGTAATTTATGTATTATATTCATGTCTATGTAGATTTTCATCCTATTTTTTCCATATCATCACCTTTTCAAATAAAAAGATTACCACCATGTGAATATATTATATGATGGTACCTAACATTCTAAAAGCATATTACTTTCTATGAATTCAGGGCAATGTATTTTTGTTTTTTTTATACCACTTCCATTAAAATGGAAAAAAAAATGTATTAAATACTTTTGTCATGCCAGCACAAGGTTAACAGCTTAGGGGTAGGAGAAGGATGGCAAGCAACAATAAACACCAATAACAATCAAATCTATTATTATCTACTAGAGGCTCAGTGCTTGAATTCCTGCACAGGTGGGGTCCAGATAGACGGCCTGTCCCGATCGGGGCCGATGGGGGGCAGGGCCAGCTGGGGGGAGGGGTCATGGGTAGTTGGCCAGTCAAACTCCTGGTGGAGGGGACAATTTGCACATTAGCCTTTTATTATATAGGATTTTTATGGGATATAGATAATTACACACAACATGAATTTTGTGCTTTTATAACCTGTTCTTTAAACTTGCCTACTCTAAATTTTGGCTTTCATTTTTTTTGCTTATTTGCACTTAACTGTGAGTTCTTAAAATACGTGGCCCCATCTATTTAAAAAAGCACCTTCAATTATAAAAAAAATGACATTATTCAGTAACTTTAAGATTTTAAGTCTTAGAGATTTTATGGGTTGGAAAGATGATGATACACCCTTATCTCCATATGCAATCCCAACTAAAATCAATAGAAACATGTTAAGTAGCTCTGCCAAAGTTTAAATTTCTTCTGATTTTTTATAATCATCCCACAATCCTTTAAATAATATATTTAAAGACTTTTGAAATAATTTGCGTAATAAATTCTAAATATTTAAATAGACTATGTTGACCCCTTTCCTAAGGTCATTTCTTCTCTCCAATAATGATGATAAATAAATTAATTTAACTCAGTTTACTCAGTTTGTTCCAAGGACTAGACATGTTGCTTTTTGTCAGATCCAACAAATATTTTTAAAACTCATATGTGTATGGTTCTTTTCTTTTTCTGGGTACATTCTCTACCCCATGGAGTTAGGTACCAGCAAGTGCTCTCTGGTATTTAGAGTCTTATTTAACTATCCTTTTCAGTGTGTCATCTGAGGTAAAAAACAAATGATTGACCTTGGTCTAAGAGTTTAGGTGTGTTTAACTTGATTGGAAAATGATAATTTTCCAAAATTATTTTATCAACCCACCAATAGTCCACAAAAGTTCCACTTGCTTCATGTTCTCAACAAGATTTGGTTTGTCAGTTTTAAAAAGTAGCCATTCTAGTGGGTTTTCAGTAGTGTGGCATTTTGGTTATAATTTACATTTTTGTAAGTTTATTTATGATATGGATAACCTCTTTTGACATTGTGTCAAAACAAAAGTTGAAAGAAATATGGACCCTTGGTCCTGACAGTGAGTATAAATTAACCAACACTGGAATATTCTTTACATCTGGATTTCTTGTTTCTAGAGAAAATATATCCCTATTGTTTAAGCCATTTTTGTTACAATTTCTGCAACTTGCAACTGATATTGTTCTAATTGCTATAGCAAGTGTTAGAGTTGTTTTGGCATTATATTTATCTTCAGTGTTTAACCTAGAATCTAACATCAAAAGATTGTACTTATATTAACCAATAAACTAAATATTTTCACCTAGGCCAGTGGTCAGCAAACTGCAGCTGGTGAGCCACATGTGGCTCTGTAGCCCCTTGAGTGTGGCTCTTCCACAAAATACCATGTGTGGGCGTGCATGTACAGTGCGATTGAAACTTCGTGGCCCACGTGCAGAAGTCGGTATTTTGTGGAAGAGCCACACTCAAGGGGCCAAAGAGCTGCATGTGGCTCGCAAGCCACAGTTTGCCGACCACTGAACTAGGCAATCACCCTATTTTATTAATAGATAGATGGAAGAGGCATTTTTGTTTCTTTTATTCCCAGAAACATTCAATAATTCATAGGAAAAGAAAAGGGTGGACTAGTATACTTAACTAGAGGCCCGGTGCATGAATTCATGCACCAATGGGGTCCCTCAACCTGGTCTGTGGGATCAGGCCAAAACTGGCTCTCTGACATCCCCTGAGGGGTCCTGGATTGTGAGAGGGCACAGGCAAGGCCAAGGCACCCCACTGGTGCACAATAGGAGCTGGGGAGAAGGTTGGCCAGCTGGGGAGGGACCTGGAGGTTTCTAGGGTGTGTCCGGCCCATCTTGCTCAGTCCCGATAGGCCAGACTCCAGCAGCAAGCTAACCTACCGGTCGGAGTATCTGCCCCCTGGTGGTCAGTGCACAACATAGTGAGCAGTTGAACGGCCTTAGCATATTATTAACATATTATGCTTTGATTGGTTGAATGACTGACTGGATGACCAGACACTTAGCATATTAGGCTTTTATTATATAGAATGTCTCTAAGATTAAATACTTTTCTAGTATAAAGATGGTTGAAAAATCATCTGTAGATGATTCACAATATATATGTAATGTTATTTTTAGAGAGATATTAATGAAGGTGACATATTAGAATTTTATCTAAGGAGCTACATAGCATTAGATTACATTCTTGGTGGTAGTAAAGATTGATTTTTCAGGTTTTCAAAATCAAATAATACAATAAAAGTTAACATTTATAGATGAATTTATTTTGTGGTGAAAAATGAAAGGTATGCTACTTTAAAAATTATCTTGGGGGGGGGGCCTTATATTAATTTTCTGGTAGTGGCCACACTAAAATCTTGGAGAGAACATAATTATAAAGAATAAGAAGTAAGAGCTTTATAAGACTACTAGGGGCCCAGTGCATGAATTCATGCACTTTGAAAGGAACCGTGGACCACAAGGCTGTGGTGGGCAAAGGGGTGGGTCTTGGCCCATCCTCTGCACCCCTGCCTGGCCCCTCCCGGCATGGCCCACAGTCGCCTGACTGCTGGCAGCCCCACTCCCACCACCTCTGCTCCCATGCCCTGACAGCGCCGGCCCTGCTCGCACCCACTGATGGCACAGAGCGATTGGGGTCAGCACCAACAGTGGGTTTGAGCAGGGCTGGCACTGTCAGTGGGTGTGAGCAGCGGCTGCTGCCCCAATCGCCCCTCAGAAGCAGGAGGAGGTAGAGAAGCCCTGAGGAGAGATTAGGGCCAGTATCCGTCACTCGCACCTGCTGACAGCACCAAGTGATCAGGACTGGTGCTGGGCACTGGCAGCAGGTGCAAATGGTGGCTCCAGCACCAGCTGCAAGTGTGAGTGGGGCTGGCTCTGGCAGTGGGTACGAGCAGCGGCTCGCGCTCCAGCAGTGGGTGCAAGTGGCAGCTGCTGGCCCCAATTGACCCTCAGGAGCAGGGGGAGGTGAAGAGGCCCTGAGGGGCGATTGGGGCTGGCAGCCACTGCTCATACCTGCTGATACGGTGCTGAGTGATCAGCGCTGGCACCAGGCGCCGGCAGCAGGTGCAAGCAGGGGGTGGGACCACAGTGCGCGAGAACAAAAAATTTTCAGTAACCACTAGAGGCTCTTCTGGATCACAGCGACCAGCACCCCATGATGGTCTGGTGTCCCTTATCACCTGCTCCAGCATCCTGCTGCGGCTGACAACTGCCATGTTCCATGCTCTGACGCCTGTTGTCAATAGCTTCCATGTTCCGCACGTGCGCCCTGGTGGACAGTGCACGTCATAGCGACCAGTTGTTCGTTCATTCGGTCTATTTGCATATTTGGGTTTTATATATAGACTAGAGGCCTGGTGCATGAAATTTGTGCACTTGGAGGAGGTTGTCCCTCAGCTCAGCCTGCACCCTCTCCAATCTGGGACCCCTCGCGGGATCCCTCTCACAATCTAGGACCGCTGGCTCCTAACCACTTGCCTGCCTGCCTGCCTGATTGCCACTAACTGCTTCTGCCTGCCAGCCTGATCTCTCCCTAACTGCTCCCCTGCCAGCCTGATCTCTCCCTAACTGCTCCCCTGCCAGCCTGATCTCCCCCTAACCACTTCCCTGCTGGCCCAATCACCCTCAACTACCCTCCTCTGCTGGCCTGATCACCCACAACTGCCCTCCCCTGCCGCAACCTGCCTCCTCTGCCGGGACCTGCCTCCTCTGCACGAAGCAGTGAAGACACTGTGACCAGCCTCCTCCATGCTTCACGGAGTCATGGGACCCCCAGGCCTCACTGCACAGAGCGGCCGCTGGGCCCCATCTCCGCTGTGCATGCAGCTATCTGTGGTGGCCATTTTGTGACAATGTCATGTGCAAGGATGAGAGGACCACCTAGGCTTTTATTAGTATAGATAGTTTGCTCTTGCCTACTGTAGGATGATTATTAAAGCATTTCGATGAAAATTTACTCTAAAAGTGAATATTATCATTGGGTCTACTGTTTATATGAAATGATGAGCAAAGCAGAAAAAATCTCAAGAAAGAATTCAAGATTTCCCCCAGAAACCTTTGCAGAAAAAGATTAGAAGAATGGGCCTATCCAGAGTCTAATGACAGAGGATGCCCAAAGCATAAGGAAAAGTTTTTCTGCACTTTATGATTCAGTTTTATGTTTATTCAGAAGTGTTAAAGCAATAAAGACATAAACATGTCCTCTTTCTTTTTTAAAAAAATTATATATATATATGTATATTATTTTTGATTTATTTTTATTGGAATGACATTAGTTAATAAGGTCACATATGTGTCAAGTGTACATTTCTATGATACATGATCTGTATATTACATTTTGTGCCCACCACAAAAAAAATGTTTTCTTACTATAATTACTAATGACATGTGTTATGTGCCAACTTCCTGTCAAATCTGGCATTGCCCCTTATCCTGGATAAGGAGGCTTATTTCTTGGATGCATTTCATGTGTTTCATATTGGATATAATATTAATATTCCAACAGCACTTGGAAAGAGGAAACTTACATGATGATTAGAAGAAAACAGAAGCATCAGGGGATAGATTTTTCCAAAGGACTTTGTTTTTGGTGTAAGTGTGAATCAGGCATAAAGTTTTAAATGCACGGTTATTGAAAGTTATAGAATCATGTATGAGAGAAACAACAGCAACAATAACAATAACAATGAAATTAGCCATTTCTTCCATTGTTATCTAACCTAAACAATGCAATATATTAATGGATCTATTTAAAAAATTAATTTTAAAGCTTAATGAGCCTTCTTGTAACACTTTAGATAAGAGGGAGACGATCGATATCTTGTGCATATTTTTATTTTTAAAAAATAATTTATTATTGTTTCTTGCAACTTGCTGAAGTCTTATGTCTCCCTCTGTTTCTCCAGTTAATATAGTAAATAGAAAATATGGATATTAGCTGAGTTATCATAAAATGCATAGGATAAATTATATATGAGAATTTTACTTATTTTTTGTTTTGTTTTGTTTGAGTTAAGTAGAGTGTAACACTTTGTATGACCTTGTGTGTTTCAGATTGCTAAGTCAATATAAAATAGGTAGAGGGAAGATGGGGAGGGTTTGTAGGTGGGGAGAGATTAACCAAAGAACTTCTATGCCTACATGTATAACCCATGGACACAGACAATAGTGTGGTGAAGGCCTGGGTTGGTGGGGGGAGGATGGAAAGGTGTGAAGTGGAGGAGGTCAATGGGGAAAATAAGGAGGATATCTGTACTACTTTCAACAATGATGATAAATTTAAAAATAAATAAATAAAAGAAGTAGAAACTCAACTATCATAAGTGTAAACAAGTTATATTACTTATATATCTACATATTATCATTGCCAGTTATTAGTTATAACGTGAGATTGGGAGGTTCCATTTCTAATTGAAATCATTGTATTTAATAGAATAATTAAAATTATTCATATCTAAACTTCTTCTCACCCAGTAAAAAAATACTATCCCGTATAATAAAAGCCTAATATGCTAAGTGTTGGACCATTTGTTCAACTGTTCAGCCAGTCGCTATGATGTGCACTAACCACCAGGAGGCAGACACTCCAACTGGTAGGTTAGCTTGCTGCTGGGGTCCAGCTGATCAGGACTGGGCGAGATGGGCCATACGCCCTGGAGCCTTCCCATGGTCCTTCCCCGGCCCCGATCGTGCACCAGTGGGGTCCCTCAGCCGGGCCTGCACCCTCTCGCAGTCCAGGACCTCTTAGGGGATGTCAGAGAGTCGGTTTCGGCTCAATCCCCACAGACCAGGCCGAGGGACTCCACCAGGGCATGAATCCATGCACCGGGCCTCTAGTATAACATATGAAACTTTTATATTATATATGTATCTGATATTTTTATTTTTTAACACCTTTTCTTGTGTTTGTCATCGGTATATCTTTTTTGATTAAATATCTAAACATGTCTTTTGCCCATTTTCTGATTTGATTGTTTTTCTTTTTAATGTTGGGTTTCAGAGTTCTTTTTTAAAAACTTATCTTTATTATTGAAAGTATTACAACAATAAAGTTATTTAAATTTTTATTGTTGTAGATTTTCATGGTTATTGCAATTTAGCTTATTGATTCTTCTGAATTTGTTTTCAAGACAAAAGGTATTATACTTATATTTACTTAAGAAATTTTAATTTTTCTCCTTTTCTTCACAAAACATGTTTTTAACGAGGACAGGCATCTTTATTAGTTCTCCCTTTTCATTCCTTTCATTGTCCAGCTGCCATTCTTTCTCATTTTCCATGTTAAATAGTACAAATAATTAAAGTTGTACTTTTAATCTTTTTTCTGGGCATGATTCCATTGTTTTATTTTATGAATGCTCCTAATGGTAAATATGGGCCAAATATCCCTGGAGTCTAAAAATTAAAATGGGACAAATCATATTCATCTTCTGCACTAATCAAGCATTGAACTCTGGCAATCCACTCCTCCCTTTTAGCAGTCTGCCATGCGTCAGGCATATTATAAATTTGCACTTTCCCTTTTCAACTTTGATGACTTTGTGTTAAAACGGATAACCAAAGTATGTATTTTATATTTTCAGAAAATGATCTACTTTTATTGGAGCCACTCAAAAATTGACAGTGTTGGGTCACAGGATGATATTTTCTACCTTAAGTGTAAACAATAGTGCAACTTTTAAAATAAGATCAAACTGTATGATTCTCTATTACACTGTTCAAGACACTCTGAAGTATTCCAGATGCAATATTATCAATTAACACTCACAAAATTTATTTAAATACTACTGTTTGAATATTGGAAATTGATATTCACTCTTTGTATTTATTAGTCACAGATGAAGTAAATTTAATTAAAAGATCAAAAAGTTATCTATTGTGATATCTATACATGAAAATCAGTGAATGCTTCCAGTGGGGCGATGAAACACTGAATACTACTGGATACACAGGGGAATTAATAATCTGAAACAGTTGTAAAGATATGGAACATTTTCAGAGGTAGTAAGCAGATAATTTGAGTAACAAATCATATATAAAATACAACTTTTAAAAATATTTAGTAACGATCATTTACTAGAGTCCTACCAAGATTCTTTAATTATATCTAATTATCTGAAATGTATTACCAGCCTTGATTTTTCCTTTCTAATGCACTTTATTTTCTAGTGGACATTTTTACTCTTGATATTTTTCATTTTATGAATTTTAACAAATGTATAATGACACATATACACCATTATAGCATCATATAGAATAGTCTCTCTGCCCTAAAAATTCTATATGTTCTGCCTATTCATCCCTTCTTCCCTCTTAACCCTGGAACAACACTGATTTTTCTGTCTCCATAGTTTTGCCTTTTCCAGAATGTTATATACTTGAATTTATTTAGCCTGTAATTTTTTCAGATTGACTTATTTCATTCAGTAAATGCACCTAATATTCTTTCCTGTATTTTCATGGCTTGAAAAGTCATTTCTTTTCATCACTGAGTAGTATCCATTGTCTGTGTGTGCCACAATTTATTTATCTATTCACCTACTGAAAGACATCTTGGTTTGTCCAAGTTTTGCCAGTTATTAATAATGCTGCTATAAACATCCTGAGGAAGTCTTTAGTTTGAACATACATTTTCATCTCCTCTGGGTAAATGCTAAGGAGCACAATTGCTGAATGGAATCACAAGAGTATGTTGGGTTTGCAAGAAACAGCCAAACTGTCTTCCAAACTGGCTGTACCATTTTGCATTCCCACCAGCAATGAATGGGTGTTTCTGTTGCTTTAGATCTTCACCAGTATTTTGTGTTGTCAGTGTTCTGGATTTTAGCCATTCTAATAAGTGAATAGTGGTATGTCATTGTTGTTTTAATTTGCGCTTTCCTGATGGCATAAGTTGTGGAGTATCTTTGCATATGCTTATTTGCCATCTCTGTATATTCTTTGGTTAAATGTCTGTTAAAGTCTGTGTCTCATTTTTTAATCGAGAACTTTGTTATCTTATTGTAAAGTTTTAAGAGTTCTATGTATATTTGGATAACAGTTCTTTTCTAGTTGTGTCTTCTGAATTTTTCTCTCTCAGAATATGGCTGGTATTTTCATTCTCTTGATAGTGTCATTCAAAGATAGAAAATTTTAATTTTAATGATCAACCTCAATTCTATTTTTATTCCTTTCAAATTTTAGTTTGTGTTGGTTTTAGGTGCACAATTTAGTGGTTAGACAATCATATGCTTTACATAGTGTTCCCCTCAATATTTTAGTACCCCAACTAGCACCATACATAATTATTGCAATATTATTTAGTACATTTCCTGAGTTTTACTTACATCCCATGACTATTTTCTAACTACCAATTAGTACTTCTTAATCTCTTCACCTCTTTCACAGTCTCCCAACCCCCTTCTCCTCTAGCAACACTTTTTGTGTTTATGAGTTTGTTTTAATTTTTATTCATTTATATTGTTTGTTTTTTTAATTCCACATATAAGTAGAAATGCGGTGTTTCTCTTTCTCTGACTGACTTTTTTCACTAAACATAATACCCTTTAGGTCCATACATGCTATTGAACATGGTAAAATTTCATTCCTTTTTATGGCTGAGAAATATTCCATTGTATATATGTACTATAGCTTTTTAAATCCGCTCTTTTATTAATGGGCACTTGTGTTGCTCCCCTATCTTGGCTATTGTAAATAATGCTGCAATTAAGATAGGGGTGCATCTATTCTTTCCAAATAGTGTTTTGGGTCTCTTCAGATAAATATCCTGGAGTTGAACCTCTGGGTCATAAGGCGGATTCACTTTTTAAAAAAATATATATTTTATTGATTTCCCACAGAGAGGAAGGGAGAGGGACAGAGAGTTAGAAACATCGATGAGAAAGAAGCATCGATCAGCTGCCTCCTGCACACTCCCCACTGGGGATGTGCCTGCAACCAAGGCACATGCCCTTGACCGGAATTGAACCTGGGACCCTTGAGTCCGCAGGCTGACTCTCCATCCACTGAGCCAAACCGGTCAGGGCAAGGCGGATTCACTTTTAATTTTTGGAGTTAACTTCACAGTTTTCCACAGTGACTGCACCCCATCAACAGTGCATGAGGGTTCTCTGTTCTCCTCATCCGGTTTAATATTTTTCACTGTGGATTTATTGATGATAGTCATTCTGACAGGTGTGAGGTGCTATCTCATTTTGGTTTTAATTTGCATTTACCTAATAACTAGTGACATTTGATTAATCTTAATTTTAAATGGAAACATAAAAAAGGTATAAATGAACAATTCAATACAATTCTATATAATAAAGAGGTAATATGCAAATTGACCATCACTCCAACACACCAGATGGCCGCCCCCATTGGGACACAAGATGGCCAGCAGAGGAGGGCAGTTGGGGGCGATCAGGCCTGCAGGGGAGGGCAGTTAGGGGTGACTGGGCTGGCAGAGGAGGGAAGTTCTGGGGGACCTAGGTCTGCAGGGGAAGGCAGTTGGGGGGGACCAGGCCTGCAGGGGAGGGCAGTTGGGGGCAACCAGGCCTGCAGGGGAGGGCAGTTGGGGGGACCTAGGCCTGCAGGGGAGGGCAGTTGGGAGAGACAAGGCCTTCAGGGGAAGGAAGTTGGTGGGGCAGGCCTGCAGGGGAGGGCAGTTGAGGGGGGGACCAGACCTCAAGTGGAGGGCAGTTGGGAGGAACAAGGCCTGAAGGGGAGGGCAGTTGGGGGGACCAGGCCTGCAGGGAAGGGCAGTTAGGGGTGACAAGGCCTTCAGGGGAGGGCAGTTAGGGGCAATTGGGATGGCAGGGGAGCAATTAGATGTTGATCAGGCTGGCAGGGGAACAGTTAGGCATCAATCAGGCTGGCAGGGGAGTGGTTAGGAGGTGATCATGCTGGCAGGCAGAAATGGTTAGGGGCAATCAGGCAGGCAGGCAGGTGAACAGTTGGGAGCCAGCAGTCCTGGATTGTGAGAGGGACGCCTGACTACCCGTTTAGGCCCAATCCCACAGGGACATCCCCGAGGCATTCCAGATTGGAGAGGGTGCAGGCTGGGCTGAGGGACACACACCCCCATGCATGAATTTCATTCACCGGGCCTCTAATTTAATATACTTTTACTTTATTTCTATGTATTGAGAATTTTATTGCAGGGAGTGAATTATCAGTTATCAGAACACTATATTTAGTCCTATATTAAAATTAATTATATCTTTTTCAAATTTTGGAAATAGGTTAAATGCATAAAATTAGCTGATATCACATGTTTATCTTTTAAAAATAAAGTTTATTGGCATGGTTTGCATAGAATAAAATTCACCCATTTTAATTGTATAGTTTAATCAATGTTGATACCCCTGTTTAATCACCCCCTCAAACATCCTATATAATAAAAGCCTAATATGCTAAGTGTCCAGTTGTCCGTTCAACCAATCAAAGTGCAATATTTTAATAATATGCTAAGGCCGCTCAACTGCTCGCTATGATGTGCACTGACCACCAGGTTGCAGATTCTCTGACCTGAAGGTTAGCTTGCTGCTGAGGTCTGGCCGATCAGGACTGAGTGAGATGGGCCGGACATGCCCTGGAGCCCTCCCGTGGTCCCTCCTTGGCTGACCAACCTCCTGCATCCCTCCCTGGCCCCAATTCCCAGTTGTGCACTGGTGAGGTCCCTTGGTCTGGCCTGCACCCTCTAGCAATCTGGGATCCCTCAGGGGATGTCAGAGAGCTGATTTCAGCCCGATCCCACAGGCCAGGCCGAGGGACCTCACTGGTGCATGAATTTGTGCACCAGGCCTCTAGTTATCTAGATAAATTCCACTATCTCAGAAAGCTTCATGTTATCCCAAAACTACCTCTCTGACCCCCCCCTTTTCCCACTTCTTTTGCCCTAGGAAACCATTCAATTGATTTATATATCTATAGATTAGTTTTATATATTCTAAATATCACATACATAAAATCAAAATATTGTAATTTTTGTCTGGCTACGTTTGCTCAGCATAAAATTTTGAAAATTTAGTCACATTGGCTTACACTAAAAGTTTGTTCCTTTTAATTGTTGAGTAATATAAATATATCACAATTTGATATTTCATGTTTCTCTACTGTTTTATTTATTTATTTATTTTCTAAAGTTTTACATATGTCTCCTTTTTTCCCAATTGAGCCTCCCCCCCCCCAGCCATCCCCACCCTGGGCAAGCCCCCACCACCCCAATGTCTGTGTCCATTGGTTATGCTAATATGCATGCATACAAGTCCTTTGGTTGCTCTCTAACCCCTCCTCCCCGGCCATTTGTGCCTGGTTCTATTCTTGTTCATCAAATTATATTGATCATTATATCCCACATATGAGTGAGATCATGTGATATTTATCTTTCTCTGACTGGCTTATTTTACTTAACATAATGCTCTCCAGTTCCATCCATGCTGTTGCAAATGGTAAATGTCCCTTCTTTTTTATAGCGGCGTAGTATTCCATTGTGTAGATGTACCACAGTTTTTTACATGGGAGAACATATTTGCCAATGCTATTTCAGATAAGGGTTTAATCTCCAAAATTTACAGAGAACTCATACAACTTAACAAAAGGAAGATAAATGATCCAATCAAAAAATAGGCAAAGGACCTATATAGACACTTTTTGAAAGAGGACATACAGAAGGCCGAGAGACATGAAAACATGCTCTAAGTCACTAATCATCTGAGAGATGCAAATAAAAACAACAATGAGATACCATCTCACACCTGTCAGAATGGCTATCATCAGCAAATCAACAATTAACAAGTGCTGGCAAGGATGTGAAAAAAAAAGGAACCCTCATGTACTGCTGGTGGGAATGCAGACTGGTGCCGCCACTGTGGAAAACAGTATGGAGGTTCCTCAAAAAGTTAAAAATGGAACTCCCATTTGACTCAGTAATCCCACTTCTAGGACTATATCCCAAGAAACCAGAAACATCAATCAGAAAGGATATATGCACCCCTATGTTTGTAGCAGCACAATTTACAATAGCTAAGATTTGGAAACAGCCTAAATGCCCATCAGCAGGTGAATGGATTATAAAACTGTGGTACATTTACACAATGGAATACTATGCTGCTATAAAAAGAAGGAACTTTTACCATCTCTTCTGTTTTATATAGGTTTGTTATTTTTCCCTCAACTTTCTCACTTCTCCTTGGCATCTTAAAGTGATCATCTTTTAAACTTGATTTCTAATCTTTCAGAAATTAAAAAAACTTGTATCCAATTTCTCATGCAAAAATATTGAATTTATTTTTCACTCTTCTGATAAATTACCAACTGTGTTGACTAAACCTCTTAAATCTGTCCTAGCTTAGTTTCTTCATATCTAGTATTGCAATTCTAACTTTAACTTCTAGCATTTGCCTATGATTTTTGTAATGTTTACATAACCTATCTCCTCAAATACAGTGTTGCAGTCTCTAATCAATTTTTTCCCCACATACCAGTATGTGTTTTTAAACATAAAAGCCTTCCATGATTACCAGCGTAATCTTTTAATTGTAGAAGAAAGTGAATATTGTGAGTAAGGTATATATGACTCTTGTTTACCTCAGTAGCATAGTGGATTCATCCTTTTTCATTAAACTTCAGCTCCAATACCTTCCTTCAGTCTCTTCCTGCCTCAGGGCCTTTGGACAAGTCCCCCCGCCCCCCCTTCTTGTGCATAATTCCTACTCACATTTTAAATTTTTACTAAAAATTATTTCATCATGGAGAACCTTCTTGAGTTTACTGGTTAAATGAATCTCTCTTATTAAAGCTCACATGTCATCCTGCGTCTTGCCATTTTTTCATCCTCCCTTTACACATTATTTCAATTATGAATGCATTTGCTTAATGTCCATACCTTTATAATAAATTTTTCTCTCTAAGGGGAGATGCCATGTTCATTTTCTTCATTTCTGTGGTTATAGCACTTAATAAAGTACTGGAGTATTTCAGGTTTTTAATAACTGTTGAATGAACTGTGATGGAAATTAGTATTTTTCAATTAGATATATCTGTGATCTGGACTGAGAGATTATGGTAAGAGAGAAAGAAGGCAAGACCTGGGGAAATATGGAATATGTGGAGGTGGAGAAGTAAATTTTCTTCTGCCTTAAAAAAAACACTCACACTCATTTGTTACTACAGTCAGAAGAGGAGATGCTCCAAAGCCACTATAGCAAAGCACCCCCAAATCCTTGTCCTGATAAAAATAAAGGAATACTTTCTGCATGATATTTAAAGAAACATTATATGGGACCTTATAGTTATAAAATTATGAAATAATAATTTATGTCCTAAATGAAACAAAGACATTATTTTAAACTAGAGGCCCAGTGCATGACATTTGGGGATAAGGGCATGACATATCACTTTACAAGGTACAGCTGAATCCACAGTGCGGGAAGAGAGAAAAGGTGTTAAGGCAAGTTATCTGAATGTTAGCCAGATAATTGACCCACTTGAACTATGTAGATTAATTTTCATATATAGATTGCTAAAAGGCATGTTGGGTCTTAGAGTTTGAATCTGGAATTTAAAAGATATTGTCAACTTACTGATTTAAATGAGAAGGGTCTAATAATTTTTGCGGCCATACCTGTGACAAAACCCAGCTGCTCATTGTAGTGCAGATGTTAGGAAAATTCCTGCCTACCATGAGTGGAAAGTGTAAAGAAACCCATTCTGTGGATGATATGGGTCAAGAAAAGTATCTATATCTTGAAATAAGAATATCAATATTCACATGGTTTATTTAGAAAACACTCAACATGTGCCAGGTCTCAGCTATATATGTTTCATGAATTTTATGAATCATAAAAACTGATAAAACATTATTATATAACTTTTTACAGAAGTGTAAACTGAGGCTTAGTTAAGTTCAATAATTTACCCAAAATTAATAGTGAAAAATTGGTGGAACCAAAATTTGAACTCAAGCAACCGTACTCATGTGAATGCCTGGCAAGGAAGGACTCGAAAGGGTGTGAAAGGAGATTCACCATAAGGAAGAACAAAAGTGGACTGGAATCAACATTAGGACGGAGCTGTGCTCTCAGATATGTCCTAATCTGGATACATCTTAAGTAACAATTTAAATAAATTAGGAATGTTTACATAATATATTAACATAACCAGTCTGTTGTGTTGATATGAATTCAATATGTAAACTATGTTTTAAAAAAATAATATGGAGTTTCAGTCAAAATTTATATAAAACATAGAATAAGTTTCATGTATGAGCTACCTGTGTGGAGCAGTACTGACTAGAGTCCCAGTGATGGCGAACCTTTTGAGCTTGACGTGTCAGCATTTTGAAAAACCCTAACTTAACTCTGGTGCCGTGTCACATATAGAAATTTTTTGATATTTGCAACCATAGTAAAACAAAGACTTATATTTTTGATATTTATTTTATATATTTAAATGCCATTTAACAAAGAAAAATCAACCAAAAAAATGAGTTCGCCTGTCACCTCTGACACGCGTTTCATAGGTTCGCCATCACTGGATAGTGATGGGGTAGAGAACACTGACTTTTGTCAGTTTATTTTTCATGCTTAAATAGTTTAACTGAAAATAGTTTAGCAAAGAAAACTATTTTAGGATTGAGAGAGCACTTTGAACCTTATCTCAGAGCGGTGTACATTTTTCAGAAAACTTTGTGTTTTTATGTCTGAAAGAAGATTACTAATATAGGTGGAAGCAGTATTGATTTATGCATACTGCCATCCCCTTAGTATTCTAGATAATCTCCCGGTTTATTTTATCTTTGTCAGCAGAAAGTCTGATTAGCATTTGGCCAAGGTATTATTTTTCATCTAGAAATTGAAAATGTGAATTCTTTAAAAAGGGAAAGGACAGAGTGTTCACCTATTTTACTCAAACTACTTACACTTTCAAAGTGGTGAAGAGGCCAGATTGATAACACGGACCTGGTACATCAAAATAATTAAGTTTTAATCTCCTATTCAAAGACTTCAGTTTAGGGGTCACAAGGAATCAAGAAAACTTTCTCTTTTAAATCAGCCTGGATGATTAGTGAGTTTGTTTGTGGAAAGATAATTTCCTAAGTAGAGTAATGCAGTGTTAGAGTAAAATAGGGGGAAAAGATTAAGGAGTTTAATTTACTTGCTATGTTATGACTATGTTTATTAAAACACGAAGAATTACAGCAAAACTTTATCATTTGTTAATATTACTTTTGCCTCAATGGGGGTTATATTGAGAAAACAATATTCTAGACATAAAGGCCACTGCCAAGCTGTATTCTTATATATATTTATACTTTCTTGTAAAATAGCCCCCTGGGTACTTAAAATGAAATCTATTTCTTTGTTGGAATTTAAATCTTCCACCTCCTTCAATAAGCTTTCTGTCTCTGGTTTATTATTACAATGTTGTTCAAATGAAATGACAGTTCACAATACTGACATCTTAATCAGCATGCCTTATACCATAAGAAATAGAATAAAGGGGCGAGTATTATTTCTCAACATTGTTTGTATAATGTCACACAAAGTCTTCCTTCTGGTTTTATCATAAAATTAATTAAATTAAGGGAATACATGCAGAAACTATATTCAATGTAGAGCATTCATGTCAAATAAAGAGAAAAAAATACCTTTCCCCAAAATAGAATTGACGATTTTATGAAGAAGGTAATAATTTTACCTTACTAGGTCTTATGCCTATTTTAGTAATCAGAACTGTCCTTTTTAGAATCAATAGGTAATGCTTGATTTCCAGGCATGAAAGTCAACAGAAAGGTGGTTTTGATAGGGTTGAAATATGCAAAATAAATAGCAAGGAAATATAGGCAGTTTTCTAAGCATTTGTCATGACAGTGGCAAATTATTTAATAATACCTTAGAATGGAAATCATTTTTGCTATGAGAAAATGGTGTTGTATTTAGAAAAGACAAGAATGTATTTATTAGGGTTAAAATGATATTTGGTAGGGTTTCCTGAGAGTTTAAAGAGAAAAAAAAATGTACTGAAAAAGTTGGATAAAGACGTATGCTATGATCCAAACAACAGTTTGTGTTACCAGCCTGCTCTTGAGATTTATGCTCTGGGTAGTAGGATCCACAATGTTTTTACTATATTGAGAATTTTATGTCATGTACAAATTCTATGAGACACACAGCTTTTAATAGATTAACTACTGTTTCTTAAAACTTTTAGAATTTTCCAAGCACCCACATGGACTACTTTTTAGACTGCAAAGAAGCATGTAGCACAAACTGACAAAAGTAAGACTAGGATATAGGTGTATAAGGAATTACTTAAGATGCCTGTTTGCTTTAACTACTAGATTTACAAAAAACCATGATTTGTAATAGATCCAGAAATCAACTTTAAACAGACAAAAAATAGCTTATCTTTGGGTATTATGAGTATACCAGAAGGATTAGGTAAATATTACTAAACTCACATCATTAAATGAGATAATTTAGTATACTAGTATATTATCATCTTAATGCATTATAATTCATATAAATATATTTTAATAATGTAAATACTACCCTAACTGGTTTGGCTCAGTGGATAGAGCCTCGACCTGCAGACTGAAGGGTACCAGGTTCTATTCCAGCCAAGGGCACATGCCTGGGGGCATGCAGGAGGCAGCTGATTAATGATTCTCTCTCATCATTGATGTTTCTATCTCTCTATCCCTCTCCCTTCCTCTCTAAAATCAATAAAAATATATTTTAAAAATGTAATTACTACATAACTCAATTTTATTAAATAATATATAGGGTATCCCCCCCAAAATGTATACACACTTAGCTGATAGCTCAATTGATGTTTCTTTCTTTTCAGATTTAACCTGTTGGAATTAATTATTCAACGTGTGCAGACATTTTGGGGACACCCTGTACATATACTTTTTTAAAATGTAAAAATAATCAATAATAAAAATGTAATAATAAGTATAGAACTGTTGCCAAACATCTTCTCAGGGGTAACCATTTTCCCTTTATAATTTCTTGGTTATATCAATGTCTCTAAATAATATTGTTGTATTACTGTTCCTCTTTCTAAATCAAATGTAAATATCTATTGACTCCTTGTTATTATATTATTTCATCAGCATTTTTCCTGTTCTCCAATTCTATAATTGATAATGTTTAATAATTGTAATATATTTTAAAATATCCCTGGTAATTTCTAATTTGTATTTAAAATATTTAAATACTAGAGGCCTGTTGCATGAAGAGATTCATGCAATAGGCCTTCCCTTCCCCTGGCTGCTGGCACCGGTTTTCCTCCGGCACCCGGGACCCAGGCCTTCACTCTGGCTGGAGCCTTCAGTCTTTGCGAATCCAGCCGGAGCCTTTAGTCTTTGCTGCTCTGGCTGGAGCCTTCAGGCTTCACTCCGCTGCTTCATGCCTATGTATGCAAATTAACTGCCATCTTTGTTGGGTTAATTTGCATACTCTCCTGATTGGCTGGTGAGTGTAGCGAAGGGACAGTCAATTTACATGTGTGTCTATTTTTAGGTAAGATACATACAATAAAATTTAGTTTTTAGGTATACAGTTCTATGTGTTTTGACAAATGCATGGTAGTTGTTTAACTACCACAGTGAGCAAAATATGCAGAGATCCCATCACTCAGAATATTCCTCTTTGTAATCAACCCCTTTCTCCATCCTAAGAACTTGGCATCCTCTATCTGTTCTCATTCTCGATAATTTTGCCACTTCTAGCATGCCATACAAATGGAATCACAAAGCTTCTGAGCTTGGCTTCTTTCCCTTATTATTACATGTTCCTTATTGCTGAGTAATATTTCGTTCTTTGGATTCGCCACAGTCTGTCTCTTTGAACTAGATGAAGGGCATTTAGGTTGTTTCCAGTTTTGGGAGTACATAAATAAACTATTATAAACATTCATGTACAGAATTTTAAAAATATATATTTATTGATTTCAGAGAGGAAGGGAGAAGAAGAGAGAGGCAGAAACATCAATGATGAGAGAGAATAATTGGTCGACTGCCTCCTGCAAGCCCCACGCTGGGGATTGAGCCGCAACCTGGGCATATGCTCTGACCAGGAATTGAACTGTGACCTCCTGGTTCATAGGTCCATGCTCAACCACTGAGCCATGCCAGCAGGGCCATGTACAGGATGTTTATGAATATAAGTTTTACGTCTCTTGGGTAAATATGTAAGAGGGAGATTGTTGGGTTATATAGTAATTATACATTTAATGTTATAAGAAAATGCCAGTGTCTTGATTGTATCATTTTTGCATTGCTACCAGCAATGTATAAAATTTATGATTATTCTACATACTTGTTGTTATTTGCCAATCTAATAGATGTGTAGTTGTATCTCTGGATTTAATTCACATTACCATTAATGATTAATGTTAGTGCACATCTTTTCATATACTTATTTGTCACTCATATATCTTCTTTGGTAAGGTGTCTTCAAATATTTTCCTCATTTTTTTTCTTTTGGTTGTTTTTATTTTTCAGTTTTGAGAGTTCTTTATATTCTATGGATCCAACTTTCTTGTGAGATATCACCCAAGTCTTTAGTTGGTCTTTTAATTTTTTAACAGTGTCATTTAAAGACAAATATATTTATTGATATTATATCCAAGAGTCATTTGCCTATTCCAAGAGTCTCCAAAATGATCTACTATGTTTCCCTTTAGAAGTTTACATTTAGGCCAGGACCGGTTTGGCTCAGTGGATAGAGCATCAGCCTGCGGACTGAAAGGTCCCGGGTTCGATTCCGGTCAAGGGCATGTACCTGGGTTGCGGGCACATCCCCAGTGGGACATGTGCAGGAGGCAGCTGGTCGATGTTTCTCTCCCATCGATGTTTCTAACTATCTATCTCTCTCCCTTCCTCTCTGTAAAAAATCAATAAAATATATTTAAAAAAAAAAAAAAGAAGTTTACATTTAGATTTATGATCTATTTTGAGTTAATCTACACTAATAAAAGAGAAACATGGTAATTAGCATACGACCGCTACGCTTTTCATTGGCTAATCAGTGAGTATATCCAAATTAACTGTCAGCCAAGATGGCGGCCAGCAGCCAGGCACTGAAGCTAGCATGAGGCTTGCTTGCTGCGGACTCCAAAGTTCCCCGCCTAACTTGCCGGCCTCTCAGCTGCAACTATAAGCAACTATATACTATTTTGCAAATAAGAAGATAAACAAAACCCCAGAAACCAGCTTTCAGTCAGCCTGCCTTCAGCCAGCCTGACCGCAACATTGTATCGATGTTTTCAGCAGCGAGGCCTCAGAGCTAAAGCTGGCCCAGAATAAAAAAAAAAAAAAGAAAACAAGGAGCGGTTGGGAGCTTCAGTCACTCACTTCCGGAAAACAGACCTCAGCCCCTCACCCAGACTGGCCAGGCACCCCAGTGGGGACCCCCCACCCTGATCCAGGACACCCTTCAGGGCAAACCAGCCGGCCCCCACCCGTGCACCAGGCCTCTATCCTATATAGTAAAAGGGTAATATGCCTCCCGGCACCGGGATCAGCGAGACAGGGGGCAGCGCCCAAACCCCCTGATCGCCCTGCGGCTCTGTGTGTGACAGTGGGTGGGGCCACAACCTCCCTATCCGCCCTGCTCTGTTCATGACAGGGGAAGGCACCCCAAACCCCTGATCAGCCCTGCTCTGTGCCTAATAGGGGGGAGCTCCCCAATCCCCTGATTGCCCTGCGGCTCTGTGTTTGACAGGGTGCAGCACACCAACCCCCTGATCGGCCCTGCTCTGTGTGTGACAGGGAGCAGCACCCCACCCCCCAACCCCCCACAGGCCCTGCTCTGTGTGGGACAGGGTAGAGCCATAACCTCTCCATCGGCCCTGCCCTGAGTGTGACAGGGTGCAGCGCCCCAACCCCCTGATCCGCCCTGCTCTGTGTGTGACAGGGGGCGGTGCCCCAACTCCCCTATCAGCCCTACTCTGTGAGTGACAGCGGGGAGCTCCTCAACCCCCTGATCAGCCCTGCTCTGTGCGTGACAGGAGGGAGCTCCCCAACCCCCTGATGGACCCTGCTCTGTGTGTGACAGGGTACGGAGCCCCTACCCCCCTGATGGGCCCTGCTCTGTGAGTGACAGGGGGCAGCGCCCCAACCCCCTGATTGGCCCTGCTCTGTGAGTGACAGGGGGTGGCGCCGCAACCTCCCCATCGACCCTGCCTTGAGTGTGACAGGGGGCAGTGCCCCAACCCCCCAATCGGCCCTACCCTGAGTGTGACTGAGGGTGGCATTGCAACCTCGTGATCCGTCCTGCTCTGTGCATGACGGGGCGGCGCCCCAACTCCCCAATCGGCCCTGCTCTGAGCCCGACCAGGGGCTGCACCTAGGGATTCGGCCTGCCCTCTGCCACCCAGGAGCAGGCCTAAGCCAGCAGGTTGTTATCTCCCGAGGGGTCCCAGACTGCGAGAGGGCACAGGCCGGGCTGGGGGACCCTCCTCCCCCCGCCCCCCGAGTGCACAAATTTTTGTGCACCGGGCCTCTAGTCCTATATAATAAAAGGCTAGTATGCCAATTGTCCCCTCGACCAGCAGTTGGACCAGGAGTTCACCCAGGGGGTGGGGCCGGCTGGCAACTGCCTGCAGCCCCACCTACCAGCCAGCTCAGCCCCCGATTGGCCTTCCAAACCCTATCAGGGCGGGGTAGCCAGACCCCACCCGTGCACAAATTCGTGTACCAGGCCTCTAGTCATTATTATATAAGATGAGAGATCTGTCAAATCTTCTTTTTCCTTTTTTTTTTAAAGGTGGATATACCAATGTCTCTGCAGCTTTTATTAAAACTCTTGCTTTCTCCAATGACTTGCCTTTGCAAATTTGGCAAAAATAAATGACCATAATTGTGTTTCTCTATTTATGGACATTCTCTGTTGTCCATTTGATCTTCATGCCTATCCTCTCACTGATGCCACACTCTTTTGATTATGGCAGCTTTATGTCAGACAGCATGAGTCTTTCAACTTCACTCTTCTTTTCAAAAGTGTTTTTCTATTCTAATTATTTTTCTTTTTTACATAAGAGTTAGAATCATTTTGTCAAAATTTACAATAATTCTGTTGTGGTTTTAGTCCAAATTTTATAAATCCATAGATTGAAAAAATTAACATCTTAAGAATATTGAGTTTTCTGATCCATGAGTATAGTATGTATATGTACACATATATAATCTTTTTATTAAGATTTTCTTTGCTTCCTTAACTGATGTTTTATAATTTTCAACATCCAGATTCCATATATATTTTTTAAAACTTATACCTATCTTATTATTGTTGGTGCTACTTTAAATGACATTTTTAAAATTTTGACTAGTACTTGTTTATTACTAGTATGCAGAAATCCAATTGATTTTTGTATGTTGACCTTGTATCCCATGATGTTGCTATACTCATCATTTCTAAGGACTTTTATTGTATAATATAAAGAATTTATGGCATAGATAATCATGTTGTCTGAAAATAGAAACACTTGAAAAAAGTCCCAAGAAAAGTATATTGACAAAGAAAATAAAACCCACATTAAAGCTAGAACTACAGCTGTAAAATAATTTCAAGGCTGCAAAATTGCATAAGCAAGGAGTAGGTGAAAAGGAGAGCATGCAATCTAGTATTTATTTCAGATATGGCCATTCAGAATAAGGAAAAGTAATAACCACATAGAATAAGTTTCTAGATATCATTGGATAGTTCTTCTCTGGAAGCAAAATGAGAGCTTGGTCCAGACTTCTCCCACCGCCAAAGTGGCAGGAAAGCAGTGTCTCCCCTACAGAATTTTATTGTGTCTGGTCTGGGCTTGCTGTTTTTCCCATTTTAGTTTTCTTTTGTAAATGATACTATAGAGGGGAGAAGCTTCTTAAACATACCATTTGTTAATGTATCTTCTCTTTCATCTTGAAGACATATTATAGCAAGCAGAGTTCTTGGTTGAAACCTAGAAAAACTGACTTCAGTTAACTTAAGCTTCAATAGAAATATTGGGCAAATATAGCTCATAAAATTAGCTGAATGACTATTAATTCACTGTTTTAAACTATACAGTAAGAAAAAAGAACCAGGTAGCTACAAACACAGACAATGTCACTAGAATGCATTGGTTGGATAGCTACTACAGTCTTACATTGGACATTGGTACTAGCCTAATCACTATTGGACAACATATATCACTGATGACATTCCCACCCCATTGGATATTAGATACAATATCACCACTAGTGGAATGACTTGTAGAGTTGTTGATTTATTACTATATTTCCCCAAGAGTTAAACTAACAAATTTCCCAAATAAAGTAGGAAGTTCTAAGTGCTGTAAGAGCAACAACAATAAAAGATGGACAAATGTACACTAAATTTTTTCTGATGAAAAATGACAGACGTATGATCTGTCATTCTTCAAATTTAGACTGTTTTCCTTGTAAGCTCACTATTGTCACCCTAGAATTTTTTATTACATTTACAGATTATGTCTGCTCTTTCATTGATATTTTAGTATACAGATTCTTTGTTTACTTTTAATGTAGTATCCCCTTTAATGACACATGGGCAGGGAGCAAATAGAAAAGCTAGCTTCCACTATAGTTTCAAAAATAGAAATTGAATTAAAATTCTGGAATGTTAATACCTACACTGGAATCCTTAGTCCTTCCTGATCAATTGTTCAATTTCTTTAGAGGGAAGTTCTTCAATTATTGTCTGAGAGTAACCAGTATCTGTCAATGTAAGGGTTTCATGTGGACAGTGAGGGAGGCCTAGTCTTGTCATTGCACAGAAAGGCTTTACATTATTAAAATGACTCTGTCCCGTTCAGACTCCCAGACTCCCTAACTACTCTTTCTAGGCTTGCCCCCTCTTTGAATCTCTTGTTTTCCACTGAAGAGCATTGCTCCCATGTCTATTTTGCCTTCACTTGCTCCTTTTTGTGGACAGTAGCTATTTTCACTCTGTTCATCTATTATTAAGATCATATCTACTGGATTTCCTATTCACAATGTTTGCACATGTTTGTTTTATTTTAAAATATGTATCAGCCATTTCAGTGGGCTTTTGGTAAGGAGGAGGATAAAACATATGTGCTCAGGTCACCATCTTGAACCAGAAATATATAGAAGAGTTCTGATATGGACGTGTAACCACTCTTTAATAAGGAAGTACTGAAAATCTTTAGGTTTGTTTGGCAAACAAATCATCTGGTGGGTGATTTTTCTTTTTTTTAAAATATATTTCTATTGATTTCAGAGAAGAAGGGAAAGGGAGAGAGGGAGATTAAAATATCAATGATGAAAGAGAATCCTCCTTCACACCCCCTACTAGGGATCGAGACCCCAACCTGGGCCTGTGCCCTGACCAGGAATTGAACCATGACCTCCTGGTTCATAGGCCAACACTGAACCACTAAGCATTACCAGTTGGGCAGATATTTTCTCCATTTTTATGTTATATTATTTTTTTCTGTCTCTTATTTTTCAAGTTTCCCAGCTGTCAGAACTAGAATGTTGACTAAGTTCATTTCTCCTATCAGAATTCCTATTACTAATTGCATAAACTTTTAATATATTTTCTAGTTATTATTTCTTAATGTTTTCATTTCAAAGAACAAATTTACTTGTTAATTATCTCCAAATATCCCCACTTATATGGAATGGAACAATGACATTAGTCAAACTATTTAAGGCAGAAAGTTAACTTGAGGTGAAACGGTAAACTTGGGAGCTTGCGTTATTAATGATTATTGCATATTGTTTTTCTTTAAAATATTTTAATATCTTAAAAGAGTTAATTTTTCTGCCAAGTTTTGTCTTAATAACAAGAGAGTACTTTAAGGACAGAAAGAGCACACTGCAATCTATAGAGTCCTATATTTTCAGAACTAGAAAGAACAAGGCTATAGCTCTATCTAGCTCGGTCTCATCATTTCACACATGCTAAAATTAAGTGATAAGTTTAATGTTACTAAGTTCAATAAGCGAAATAACTATAACTAGGCCCCAGTTTTCTCATTCTTATACTCATTGTTTTCCCAAAATGTCTATTTTCTTTACCTTCCTTTAGCATACCACTACCAAAACAAACAAAAAATCCATATGCTTTTAGCCTCACCCGGCCATTGCTGTATTGTGTGTTCAATGAGGTACAATGCCTGATCTACTAACAGTCTGAGAGAAGGGGACTAATTTGGGTATACTTTGGCCAGTAATATGTAAAATGCAAATGTATGCTTACATAAAATAATCCTGATCTCTTGGTTCTCTGAATGGCACTAGAATCTGTGTCACATTTACATGTTTTAGACTTTATGAATATGTTTTTTGCAAATGTTTGAGCAATAAAATAACAAAATTATAAAATACCTTCTGCCAGGATGCTCAAAGCTTTATGTGTATGTAATAATTACAACAGTATTAATACATAATAACCAGTAACCCACTAATATTAACTTAGGGAGAAAAAGTTTGGAACAGTGTAACGTACCTGCAAAGAGGATTAATTGTAAATTTTTTAAAACCCTGCAAATATAATTACATTCAAAGAAAAACACAAATCAAGCTGAGCACATTTGTCTTTGGGAAAGGAATTATAAAAAATGTTTGGCAGTAAAATGAAACTGCTTATAAGTCATTTCAAAATAATGATACACCCTGGATGACTTTATCAGTTTTATAACTTTAAAGCTCTGACCCAGTGCCTTGTATGTGCTTTCTCGTAAAGTTATAATCTAATTATAAGTGACCAAATATGAAAGAGCTGTTGTGAATCTGCTGCTGCCTCCCAATGTTACCTTGGATGTTTAAACCTCTTCTAATGAAAATTGCATGCACTGTCAATAGAAAAAGATTAAATACTATGGTGCAGTGAAGTGAAACAGAGATTGGTTTTTCTCCGTTCAGGTTATGATTGGATTGTTGTGAACTCAATATTTGTTCCAAAAGAAAACTTCTTTCTTTTTTTAAATATACATTACAATAATTGAATAGACAAGGTTATTCCTGGAAGTTAAGGGGTGTTTTGAAACCATTAAAAAAATAGATGTATATTGTATCTTTTCTTCTGCTCAAAATGCCCATTTACCTCAATCCCAACTCTGTTATTTATGAAAATACTCTACAGTGCTCCAGGGGAAAGAAACAGATTTTTCAACTACCTCTATTTCCATTTAGGTGTGTGTGTGTGTGTGTGTGTGTGTGTGTGTGTGTGTGTGTGTGTGTCAGAGCCCATAGATGCTTTATGGTTCTTCATTTTCTCTGTCCCTTTTATTCTTCTACTTTCTAGCATCCATTTCCAGAATGCCACACTTTAGTATTCTACTCAGGTCACCCTCTAGTTTCTTCTGGAAAATACCTATCTATGCTTTAAAATTACCCATCACCCCATATTGTGCTTTTGATCTCTAGTAACTGAGAATTAACGGTACAATGGTGCTGGATTGAAAGCATGCACTGAACAAGACACATGAGCAAACCTGTGATATCTGTCCCCCATTTTTTTCATGTAGAGCAAGTTTGCATAGCACCTCAGATCCAAGGACAAGCATAGATAGATGACACTCCCAGATGGTCCCCCTATATTTTTTACTCCTATTTTACCTTAAAAGTAAAATAGGTGTCTATACTTTTGTTTATCTTTTTAGAATTGTCCTGAGAGTATGTTTTTCATCTGTCTAATTTCATATTTGTGTCATTTGTTTTTCAATATTATCCTAGCCAATGTGTCTATTTAATTCAGTTACATATAATGAAACATCTAAACGTTGAGCATTCATTTATGCCAGCTCGTGATAACTAACCTATTTATTTTCCAGCACCCTCGTATATTCTTTCACAATTTTGTTACTTGTGCATTTAGTTGGAAAGACTTCTGAACAAAATCTGAAAAAGACTGATATTTATGGAACAGAGGATTTTCATACTGCCCATCTCCCGGGCTGCATATTTTTAAATTTTATGCTCATCTGCTAAAATCTATCTCAACACAAATGCTAGCTGTGCAGCTGTATAAATCATGTGTTTCTGTGACCAGGTGTGCCAAGGATGACTGTGGAGATACCCCCGTTAAGTAATCTACCCACTAGAAGAGATACTGATAACATTGATTTTCAGATGTTGACAGGTTGGCTGGCTTAGGAACCAGATAGTTCGAGATTGTTCCAGAATGTTTTCATTTGAAGCATGATGTGTTAACAGTGTGTTAAGCTTTGGGAACAGTATGAGCACCTTCTATGCTTATAAATACTAGGAAGCATTATCCTTTGTAGATTTGAGGAATCTTCACATGAAGGCTGCTCTATCCTGCTAAGATTTTCTTGTTTTCCTTCCACTGCTCCTGAAAAACTAATAATCTAAATTATAGTGTTGTTGGTTTTTTGTTTAACAATCATAAATTAATTACTCAACATAATCAAAGGAAGATATTTATTTGTTTGATTAATTGATTGATTTCATGTGGAGCTGCCCTAAGGGCATCGGTCATTATGAAGTTGCATTACTTTTTTAAATTTCGTTTTACAACATGATACTTGAGAGATAGGCTACCTTGGATGGACCTGTGATTGCCACATTGAAGCAAAGTGACACTGCTTTACTGTAGGGGTTGAGAAGAAGTTACTTTTATTGTAAGAGGGTGATTTATGACAGTGTCCTTTTTCAGTTACGATCCAATATGAAAAGTAGTGTTGGGTAATGTTTTAAATCATTGTCACAGATCAGTAGATATTATTTCATCAGTTTGATGTTTAGGCATATCCTATATAATAAAAGGGTAATATGCAAATCGACCAAATAGCAGAACGACTGGTTGCTATGATGCACACTGACCACCAGGGGGTAGATGCTCAACACAGGGGGAGTGCGCTCAGCCAGAAGCTCAGCCAGAAGCCCAGAAGCTGGGCTTACGGCTGGCGAGCACAGAAGTGGTGGCGGGAGCCTCTCCCACCTCTGCCGCAGCACTAAGGATGTCTGACTGATGGCTTAGGCCCGCTCCCTGGGAAGCGGGCCTAAGCCATCAGTCAGACATCCCCTGAGGTCTCCTGGAATGCACAAATCTTGTGCACTGGGCCTCTAGTATTACATATTTGCCTTTCAAGAGAGTTGAAAAATGACTGTGTCCTTTGTTTTCTGGACCCTCCCAGCCAATGATAATAGCAACCTAAATATCTCTTTTGTAATGTTTACTCTGAAGTCCTCAGAAGTTAACAAGAAATCAAGTTTTTCACTAGCAGCTAGTCATCTGTTAAAAAATAACAGACTGACACCAGCAACTAGTGAAATGTTCAGACAGTTAAGTATGGGAAGAAATTTAAAACATTTAATTTTGGTAATATGAGCTAGGAAATAGACTAGTAAATTAAAATTTGAGATTGCTTGAATTACGATTTTATGTGGAAGTCATTGAATTGCTGTGTGACTTTTCACAACTTTTAAGCATAAGAGAGACCAATTATGTGAATAAAAATTTTCTACCAAGACATTTGGTGTATATAAAATGGGTTGGGTGGATACACAATAGTGCTGATAGTGCTATTGTCTGTCATGAAATTGTGAGTTGTTCTTTTTAAGTTGAATTCCATTCAGTTTCCTTTAAATCTCTTCTTTCTCATTTTCTTTAAGTGAGTTGCTTATTGTCTCCTTGACTCAATGGTAGCCTAGATTATTCTGCCTGTCTTTGTTTGTTTTTCTACCCACCACCTCTTGTTGAAACTATCCTCAATCTATAGGCATCAGTGTTGCACCTGGAGGCTTAGAAAAACCTGTGCCTGCAGTTCTAATACAATGGAAAGCACATGGAATTTTAATCATGCCCACCCAACAAAACAATTAAACTTGTATGAATAGAAGCCACTGGTCATTTCTGAAGATATAATCTCTTAAGTTTTATTTTGAGAAATAATTATAGTGTAATAGGCAAGGCTTGTACTTTCTGCTTTGTATTTATCAATTTATGTCCTATTTTGCCTGTTTAACATCTCGATCATAATTCATGTTGACAGATAATGAGTTTTCTTATTTTAATATTTTGTTATTTTTGTTCATATGCCTAAACCTAGAAATTGAAAACCATTTCCAGAGCTGTAACTTGGATTTTGTACATCATAATTATATAGTTATGTTAAACAATTTATTGTTCTTTATATTTTCCAATAGTTTTGAGCACTGGCTAGGGGAGAGCAATTTATTATGTATGGTCTTTCAGTGAATAACTAAGAGGTAAATCTCATTCATTCTTTCAAAAATATTTATTAAAGTGCTTTTTGTGTATACAAATAATACTTATACTTCAATAAGGATTTATGCTACAGTAACCATATGCTTTGACTGTGGTCCTTTTATTCAAAACTAAGCAGATTGCTTGTCAGACAGAATATTAAGAAATTTTGTTGGTCATGTGGGTTACCATTTAAGCTTATCTCAGAAAGAAATTGTTTATAATTTTTATAAGTCAAATATCTCCCAGTCTCCTTCTAATCAATCTCCTCCCACCATAATACTATAACCACTCATCTGTAAGGCTGTAATGATTGTGTAGGTGCTGATGCTGGAAGCATTTCTTTAGGTGGTGTGGGTGGGTGGGTTTAACAGAAGATAGTCAAATGCAACATTTGCACTTTCTTATGAAAGTTGCCTATGTATCATTATATTAACTAAAATGGATGACAAGCATATGATTTGCTAAACCATGTGATACACTAAAAATATCATTATCTATATTTTATATATAATTAAAGGTGATATAATTGCATCATCCTTTTGCCATCATTTATCTTACTGATTTAAAAAAAACTACGGATGCTTAACATATATGTGTTTAGACCAGAATGAAAGAAGCACGGAATTGAGACATTCAAAGTTATCTAATACTAAAGTGCCTATTCTGAGACTGGAACAAAGGTATCTATTAGTGTTTCTGCATAAATATACATATATATATATTTACATTTTTAATATGGATATGGCATAAATGCATATGGTTTCTTATGATAATAAGGATGACAATGACAATAATGATTCTTTAGCACTTAGTAGTGTTAAAATTTGGAAGGTATCTTATAGTTCATGTATTGTAAACTGTCTCATTTCAACATTGCAGGCAGTTTTTTGTTTGCTTGTTTGTTTTTGCCACTTTTATAAATAGGAAACTCACAATCTGCAGAGAGAGAAAATATATTTTTAAAACATATACGTTGCCAAAACCGGTTTGGCTCAGTGGAGAGAGCGTCGGCCTGCGGACTCAGGGGTCCCGGGTTCGATTCCGGTCGGGGGCATGTGCCTGGGTTGCGGGCACATCCCCAGTGGGGGATGTGCAGGAGGCGGCTGATTGATGTTACTCTCTCATCGATGTTTCTGGCTCTCTATCTCTCTCCCTTCCTCTCTGTAAAAAATCAATAAAATATAAAAAACAAAAACAAAAACAAAACAAAAAAAAACATATACGGTGGGGCAAAAGTAGGTCTAGAGTTGTACTACGTGAAACATGGAGTTTATTCTCATAATTTTATTTACTAACTAGAGGCCTGGTGCACAAAAATTTGTGCACTCGGGGGGGGGGGGGGCATCCCTCAGCCCAGCCTGTGCCCTCTTGCAGTCTGCGACCCCTCGGGGGTTGACCACCTGCTGGCTTAGGCCTGCTCCCCGGGGGATTGGGCCTAAGATGGCAATCAGACATCCCTCTGGCAGCCTGGCAGCCCTCAGGGGATGTCCACTTGCCAGTGGGAAGCAGACCTAAGCTGCAGTCAGACATCCTTAGTGCTGCTGAGGAGGCAGGAGAGGCTCCCACCACCACCGCTGTACTGGCAGCCATCAGCCTGGCTTGTAGTTGAGCAGAGCTCCCCCATGTGAGAATGCACTGACCACCAGAGGGCAGCTCCTGCATTGAGTGTCTGCCCCCTGGTGGTCAGTGTGTGTCATAGTGACCAGTCATTCCCAGTCTTTCTGCTGTTAGGATCAGTTTGCATATTACCTTTTTACTATATAGGATAGAGGCCTGGTGCATGGGTGGGGGCCGGCTGGTTTGCCCTGAAGGTGGTCCCGGATCAGGGTGGGGGTCCTGCTGGGGTGCCTGGCCAGCCTGGATGAGGGGCTGATGGCTGTTTTCAGGCTGGCTGGCGACTGAAGCACCCAGCATCTCCCTTTTTTCTTTTTTTTTATTCTGGGGTTTGTTTAGCTTCTATAATTGAAACTTTGTTGCTTCTGGAGCTCAGAGCCAGACTGCAGCTGGCGGGGAACCTGGGCTTCCTCCATCACTGGAGCAAGCAAGCCTCCTGCTCGGTTCAGCTGCATGGTTGCCGGCCACCATCTTGGTTGGTGGTTAATTTGCATATCAACCTGATTAGCCAATGGGAAGCGTAGTGAAGGTACAGTCAATTACCCTTTTTGTCTTTTATTAGATAGGATTATTGTATTATTTTCCACACTAGAGGCCCGGTGCATGAAATTCGTGCAAGAGGGGAGGGGGCGGTTCCCTCAGCCCAGCCTGCACCCTCTCCAATCCTGGACCCCTTGGGGGATGTCTCACTGCTGGTTTAGGCCCAATCCCCAGGCAGTTGGACATCTCTCTCACAATCCTGGACTGCTGGCTCCTAATCACTCACCTGCTTACCTGCCTGGTTACCCCCAACTGGCCCCCCTGCTTGCCTAATCACCCCTAACTGCCCCCCCCCAGCCTGGTTGTACCCAACTGCATCCCCCACCCCCAATGACCTGGTCACCCCTAACTGCCCCCTCCCCGCCGGCCTGGTCATCTCTTACTGGCCCCCCTGCTGGCCTGGTTGCCCCCAACTTCCCCCCCCTGCCATCCTGGTCTCCCAACTGCCCACCCCCTGCTGGCCTGGTCACCCCTCACACCCTCCCCCGCCCCGCCGGCCTGGTCGCCCCATGCAGCCTGCTGCTCAGTTGTTTGGTCATCCCTCACTAAACCCCCCTGCTGGCCTGGTCATAGGCAGACATCTTGTGAGGGTATGAGGGTTAATTTGCATATTACCTCTTTATTACATAGGATAAACAGCTGTAAACCTACTTTTCCCCCACCCTGCATAGGTGATAACAAAATGCATGCCCTTATATCTTCCCAACACTTTCTAAACATGCTTCCCATTGGGAAAATTTTGCATTTGTTATATATGGATAAAAGGAATTTATAAAATAACTTAAATGGCTAGGGCATTATTTGACTGTCTTGTATGGTTTCTATTTTACAGTAGACCCAAAATGTAGCAATCCTGCAATGATACTTTTTTTTTTTCAGTTCTCTGTTATGTAAGTCATCATGGCACACATCTATAAACTAAGTACCAAGGTGATCTTTTTTTTTTTTTAAATATATTTTATTGATTTTTTACAGAGAGGAAGGGAGAGAGATAGAGAGTTAGAAACATCGATGAGAGAGGAACATCGACCAGCTGCCTCCTACACATCTCCCACTGGGGATGTGCCCGCAACCCAGGTACATGCCCCCGACCGGAATCGAACCTGGGACCTTTCAGTCTGCAGGCCGATGCTCTATCCACTGAGACAAACCGGTTTCGGCCCAAGGTGATCTTTTACTATGTTTTTCTCTATTTTTGAATTGTCTATTTTTCATATTTGTTTTGCTCTTTTCAGTGTAAAATTATTTAGAAATAGATGCAAGTAACTTTATCCTTTCTTTCTTCTTATGCTGAGAAAAGCTAAGATATGCAATTTATTATTCTAGTTTATCAAACGCTGTCAGTGTTATGGATTTTCATCATTTGATAGATGTGTAGTAGTATATCATTGCTCTAATTTGCATTTATATGATGACACATGATGTTGAACATATTTCATATACTTATTTGTCACTTGAGTATCTTCTTTGGTGAGATCTCTGTTAAGATCATTGACCCATTTTTGAATAAGGTTGGCTGTTTCCTTATAGTTGAACTAGAGGCCCGGTGAATGAAAATTCATGCACTGGAGGGGAGAGGTCCCTCAGCCCAGCCTGCCCCCTCTCACAGTCCGGGAGAGCTCAGGGGCAGCAGGCGACCTGGCAATCAGGGGAAGATGACGCCCTATCACACCTCTGCTGCTGCCACTGCCAGCAGTGCAAGCCTCATCCGGCCCTGGTTATCTGAGCCTTGGGCATCCCTGGGTGGCTGGGCAGCCACCATCCAAGGCTTGCCTGTGCCTCGAGCCAGCCTTGGGTGGCTGGGCAGCCAACATCCAAGGCTTTCCTGCACCTCGGGCCAGCTCTGGGTGGCGGGGTGGCTGAGAAGACTCGGGGACTCCAGAGGCAGGTGTGCAGAGCGGCTGGGCTTGCGCGCCTGCTGCCCCAGTGGAGCTGAGGGTACTGGGTGCCGCCATCTTGTGGCTGTGGGTACTGCTATCTTTGAGTCAATTAGCATATTCCCTCCTTATTGGCTGTGGGCACCGCCATCTTTGAGGGCGAGGCAGTCAATTAGCATATTCCCTCTTTTTTGGCTGTGGGCACTCCCATCTTTGCAAGGTGTGAGGGTCAATTAGCATATCCCCTCTTTATTAGAAAGGATTATAGGAGTTCTTTGTACATTAAAATAAGAGTCCTTTATAAATGGATAATTTATTCCATTCTGTGGCTTGTCTTCTTATTCTCTTCATAGTATCTCTCACAGAGCAGGAGTTTTTTTATTTTATTAAGTATAACATTATTTTATTGATCATACTTTAGATATTGTATCTAAAACATCATCTCCAAACCCAAGGTCATTTATATTTTCTCTTACATTCTAGGAGTTTTATAGTTTTGAATTTAACATTTAAAGTTTTGTTGTGAAAGGTGTAAGGTCTGTGTCTAGATTCATTTTTTTGCATGTGCATACCTGTTTGTTCCACAACACTTGTTGAAAGGTTATATTTTTTCCATTGTATAACCTTTGCTATTTTGTCAAAGATGAATGCTTTAATTTTGTTTATTTTTATTTGTTCTTTTAGGTTTTAAAAAAATCTTTATTGTTGAGAGTATTACAGATGTCTCTCTTTGTTCCCCCATTTCCTGCCTCCACCCAGTTCCCATCCCACCCTATTGTCTGTGTTCATAGGTAAGGCATATATGCACATATAAGACCTTTGGTTAATCTCTTCCTGCACCCCTCCTTCTAAGATTCCTCAGTCTGTTCCATGTTTCCATGCCTCTGATTCTATTTTATTCATTACTTTATTTTGTTCATTAGATTTATTGTCTATTTATGTTGATTTTTAGATTCAATTATTGATAGATATGTATTTATTGACATTTTATTGTTCATATTTTTTTCTTCTTCTTCTTCTTCTTCTTCTTCTTCTTCTTCTCCTTCTTCTTCTTCTTCTTTAAAAATATCCTTCAACATCATGTAATACTGGTTTTGTTGTGATGAACTCCTTTAGTGTTTTCTTGCCTGTGAAGCTCTTTATATAACCTTCAATTCTAAATGATAGCATTGTTGGGTACAGTAATCTTGGTTGTAGGTCCTTGCTATTCATCATTTTGAATATTTCTTGACACTCCCTTCTGTCAAAAGTTTCTGTTGTGAAATCAGCTGACAGTCATATGGGCACTCCCTTTTAGGTAACTAACTGCTTTTCTCTTGCTGCTTTTAAGATTCTCTCTTTGTTTTTAACCCTTGACATTTTAATTATGATGTGTCTTGGTGTGGGCATCTTTGGGTTCCTCTTGTTTGGGACTTTCTGTGCTTCCTGGACTTATAAATCTATTTCTTTCACCAGGTAGGGGAAGTTTTCTGTCATTATTTCTTCAAATAGGTTTTCAATATCTTGCTCTCTCTCTTCTCCTTCTGGCACCACTATAATATGAATGTTGATACACTTGAAGTTTTCCCAGAGGCTCCTTACACTATCTTCATATTTTTGGATTTTTTTTTCTTTTTGCTCTTCTGATTGGGTGTGTTTTGCTTCATTGATTTGATTCTCAGAATCCTCTATTCTACTGTTGAATCCCTATAAATGATTCTTTATTTCAGTTAGTGTATGTTTACTTTCTGACTGGTCCTTTTTCATGTCTTTGAAATTCCCCCTAAGATCTGTGAAAGTCTCACTAAATCCCTTGAAGTTCTCATTAAGTCTCTTGAAGCTCTCATTATGATCCTTGAATAACTTTATAACCATTATTTTGAACTCTGTGACCAATAATTTGCTTGCTTCCATTTCTTTCATTTGTGACCTGTTTCTTTGTCTCTGCATTTTGGCTGCTTTTCTTGGTTTGTTTCTATGTATTAGGTAAAGCTGCTATGTCTTCTGGAATTTGTAGAGTAGCCTGGTGTAGTAGGTGTCCTGTACAGCCCAGTGGCTCACCCTCCCCAGTCACATGAGCTGGGCACTCTAGGTGCAACCCTGTGTGTGCTGTTTGCACAGTCTTGTTGTAATTGAGCCCTGATTGCTGTTGGCATCTCTGGGAGGAATTGACCTCCAGGCCAACTGGCTATGAGGACCAGCTGTGACTACAGTGGGAAAGCTGTTGTGCAGGAGATATCCCTATGGAGCAGGACTTACTTCAGTGGGGCTTTTGTGCTCACTGAGTCTGCCCCTTGAGTGTATCACTTGTGGATGTGTAGAGTTGTAATCTGGTATGGTCTGAAGCTGTCCATTAGGTGCACTGGCTCTGGGGCATCTGGGTGGTGCAATGTCAGCCACTGCCTGGGGCCATCTGGCAGGTGGTACAGAGTGGTCTATAAATTGCTGCTACTTGTATTGGGCTTAGAAGTTCCCAGGGGCATCTCAGCTGTGAAGCAAGGCAGGCTGGTGCTAGTGCCTTGTCTTGGGCTCTTTATTGATAGGTTTGGGGCACGGTGATGCCAGCTGGTGTTTGTTTGAGAGATTTTAGCAAAGTCTGAAGCCTGAGTCAGGTCAGGCCATTCATATGGAAAAGTGACTGCAAACAGCTTGGATGGGGCTGTAAATTGGATGGGGCTGGGTATCAGGGAATCACCAGGGCAGAGCAAAGAGTGTGGGTCATGCTGATGGAAACTCAGATATGCTAGTCAGCTCTGTGATGGGGAAGGTCCCAGCATAGGAACAATGACACCTGTGAGCACCCCCAGTATAGTATGGGAGAAAGCTGTCCCTGAGTTCCTGTCTTGATGCAAGACAGTCCAGTTCCTCCCTGTATGTCCCTGGATCCCCCAAAGCTGTAGCCCAACACTGGAGCTCAGAGGAAGTGGCACTATGTAAGTTTGTCTGCAGGCCCTTTATGGGAAGCTGTCTGCGTCTCCAGCATTTATTTTTGAAATCTAACTCAAATACTTAGAATTATAGGACTTTAGAAGTAATAGAGGGATTTTAATTCCATGCCCATTCTGACTGTAGTTAGGAAAGAATATACTGAGGTCCAGGGAACTTAAATGATTTTCACAGGGTCACATGGCTAATTTATGGCAAAGTTGGACGAACAAACTAGATTTCCTGAACCTCAGCCCAACAACATTTCCACAGTAAGCTTAAAATCCTTAGCAATTAATATTACTTCAATAATTCATTGAGAAGACATTTAATGCTTTATTTGACGAAAATAAGCTTTGACACACCATTCATTCATTTTATCTTTTCAAAAATCCCTGCAAGGTTATCCTCACTCCTATTTTTGTACACAGCCTAGTACAGATTAAGTAATATGCCCAAGGTTATGTAACTAATATGGAATGACGTATGAAACATCCCTTTTGCCTGAGTTCAGATCTCAACCTCTTTCAGGGCATTATGTTCACCACTTCAAGTTTTCTTTGAGCAATAATATTATAACTATTCTGGAGAGCACCTTAGTCTTTGACATTAGTCTTTATCAGGGCTTAGTTATGACAGTCATCCAAATTTATTCTGGTTCTGCTCCATCATGAGACTTTTTGTAAAGTGAGACTCACATTAGGATATGATCAATAGTAAGTGTTTGGGATGCATATATAAGTAATCAACTAACCTTTGTATGGATGATTACTTTAGTAGTGATTCATTATTTCATGCTCTGAAGAGATTTTTATTGTATTTCTGTGTACACACACATATATGAGAATTGTACTGATCATCTTCTTTTTAAGCTATCATGATGGCCTTAAATGTTGATCCAAGGTCCAATGCATAACTTTCCTAGGACTCTTAGCATCAAATTCTTAAAAAAAAAAAAAAAGTCACTGAGGCTTCTCAATGCCTATCTACTGCGTTTCTGAATTAACAACAAATGCAGATTTGTCTTTGATGGGACTTTTATAGCTGCACGCAGCTGGAGAAAAACCAACTGCCAAGGGAACTCAATTTTCTTTATCATCAGTTTGACATTGGTTAACAGATGGCTTCTGGATACCATGGTAGTCTTCTTAATTTGTCTTTTTATATAGTGCAACAAATATCCTTGGTTAATTGCCTGATTATTACATTTAATTCTTTGTCAACAATAGACTTCATTGTTTTGGAACATATTCTATGAGATAACTTATAATAGGCAGATATTTATGGGTTAAAGTACGACCATGTCTTTGAAATGCATAGGAAAACACATAAAGGTAGGCAAATATCTTCTTAAAATCCAGTAGGCTTTCTCTGAAGCATGCCACTTCTCCATAATACAATGGATTCTCAAGAGGTATTATTATTTATGTAAAAGGCAGAAAAAAGGAAGTCTACAAAAAAGAAGTAGTTGGAAACAAATACAGAGACACTTTAAAGTAAAAAATCTTTCCAATTGAACATTAACCTAAGGTTAGCTGCAATTGAAGTCTTTTTTTTTTTAGAATTTAAATATTACACTTAAGAGAGTGAAAAATTGTCTTCTATTTCAAAGAGTATGTAAAAATAAGCTTACATACATTTTAGCATCCCTTAAAATGCAAATGTGAACACTTCGATGTCTGCTTTGGTAATCCAAAGAAATGAGCAAACTTTTAAAATATATAGAGTTTGAGATTGTGGAGTCAATTGAGCAATATGGCATACAATATTACTTCGTCACCCACATACTTTATATGTACAAAAAGGAAAATTCAATGCAAGATACAAGAGTTCATTGATCATTGTAAGATCACCTTATGTTGTCAACTCTGACAACTCTGTGTATTGACTTCCCCAAAATATCAATGATTAATTTCAGCTTTTACTCTTGGGTTATTTATTTATTTATTTATTTTAAAGTTGTAAGACAGTCTCAAAAATGATGCAAAATAATAGTTTTACTTTTACTTAGAATTATAATTTTACTTTTAACAAAATAAATTACTCCCTACTTTAAGAATTTTAAATATATTTATGGATGGACTCAGTGGAATCAGGCAACCCTTAAAATACTACTTTACCATTATGATAGAATATGATCTGAATGAATATAGGTAGTAATGAATATTCTATTGTAGTTTATACTGCCACCTATGGGAAATGAAAATTCTTAGTAATTAATCTAAAATGTAGAAGTTACTGATGTCAATTATAAAAGAAAATTGAAACCTCTGTTTGGATTTTATTACTATTTTAACTGTTAAAGGAAGAACCATTTGGAGAAAGCTATAAGTTCTTCAGCTGATCCTTAAAAACTCAAATTTGATATATGCCCATTGGAAATTGAGCTACATAATCTACAGCACTCATTTCTAACATATAGCTTAAGTGTCAAAATTGTGTTTTTGCAATAAAATAATTAAATGTAACATAAACTGGATTAACTCTGTTTATTGTAAAATCTATGTAAGTAGATTTAATAATGCTTCTATCTGTTTTCTTCATGACCCTTTCTCTTCATTTTTTGCCCTTTTAATATCTATCTTTTCAAACTAGAGAGCAAATGAGTCTATTTTAGTCATTAGTCTGCCAATATAGAAATATACTAAGTACGTATATGCTTACTAGAGTCCTGGTGCACGGATTCGTGCACTGGTGGAGTCCCTTGGCCTGGCTTGTGGGGATTGGGCCAAAACTGGCTCTCTGACATCCCCCGAGGGGCCCCAGATTGTGAGAGGCTGCAGGCCAGGCCGAGGGACCCCACCGGTGCATGAATCTGTGCACCAGGCCTCTAGTATGCCTGTAAGATCTTTGGTTAATATCTTCCCACTCATCCCCTTCCCTCTGAGACTCATCAGTCTGTTCCACTTTTCCATGCCTGTGGTTTCAGCTCCCACATTGAGCGTCTGCCCCCTGGTGGTCAGTGTGCATCATAGCTACTGGTCAATGGTTGAATGGTCAGTTGGTTGGCCGGTCACTTGGGCTTTTATATATATAGATAATTATGTCTTCTTAGTGACTTGCCATTTTGTGTTAGAAAATGTTTTTCTTTTTCTCTAGTTTTTTTTTATATATATTTTATTGATTTTTTACAGAGAGAAAGGGAGAGGGATAGAGAGTTAGAAACATTGATCAGCTGCCTCCTGCACACCCCCAACTGGGGATGTGCCCACAACCAAGGTACATGCTCTTGACCAGAATCGAACATGGGACCCTTGAGTCCACAGGCCGATGCTCTATCCACTGAGCCAAACTGGTCAGGGCTAGTTTTTAACTTTTAATATCTCTAGTCTTAAAATTGTTTTAAGACAAAAATATGTTTTTGCCTTAAAGTTTATCAGATTTGACATTAATATAGCATTTCAGTTTTTTTGGTGATTATTTTATTTTTAATCTCTTTGTGCCTTTGTATATAAATTATCTCTTAAAGACAGAACAAACTTGGATTTTTTTTAAAAAAATTATTCTGTCAATTCCTGCCTTTTGATTGGCATGCTTATCCATTTTATATTTAATGTAACTACTGATAAGGTAAGGTTTAGATCTGCCATATTGTTATTTGTTTTCTACATTTCTTATGTCTTCTTTGGCCCTCTATTCCTCCATTCTTGCCTTCTTTTGTGCTAAATAAATACTTTTTCTAGTGCACTATATTGATTCCCTTGTTTATTTTAGTATATTTTTGTGATACGTTTTAAAATTGTTGCCTGGGGATTACAGAGTAACATATTAACTTAAACCAATCTAGCTTTGATTAATGTCAACTTAATTTCAATAATTAAAAATTTTGTGTCCAGAATCTGATATAGAATTCCTGGTTGACAGCTTTGCGTTTACCAATTCATTGGCCTCTGGCCTCCATTATTTCTGATGCAAAGTCAGCTATTTGTCTTATTGAGGATCCTTCATATATGATGTGTTGTTTTTTTCTTGTTGTTGTTTGTTTGTTTGTTTGTTTTCTTTTGCTGACTTCAAGATCCTCTCTCTTTCTTTGACCTTTTGCAATTTCACTAGGATGTATTTGGGTATGGACATTTTTGAGTTTAACTTATTTGGAGCTTATTGAGCTTCTCTGATATTTAGATTAATATTCTACATCAAATTTGGGAAGTTTTCAACCATTATTTGTTCTAATGTTCTTTCTACTCCTCTTTTCTCTTTCTTGATCACCATTGTGAATACTTTTATTTATTTGAGGGTGTCCAAGTAGTTCTGTAATATGTGGTAAATCTTATTCATTCTTTTTTTTTTTTATTCCTCATGAATGATTGAGAAATCTCAACTATCTAACTTTAAGTTTGCTGATTCTTTATTCTGTCCGTGGAAATCTACTTGTGAGTACTTTTTATAAATTTTTCTTTCAGTGATTTTATTTTTCAACTAAAGAATGTGTACTTGGTTCTTTTAAAATTGTTTTTGTCTCTTTGATTGAGTGAGAGATTGTTTCCATAATTTGCATTGATTCTTCAGACATGGCTTCATTTTTTTACCCTTAATGTTTATAATAGCAGTTTTTTAAAAAAATGTATTTAGTAAGTCCAGCACCTAGCTTTCCATAAAGGTGGTTCTTATTGGCTCCATTTTTTCTTTCTATCTTGTGTATGGGCCATACTTTTTGGGTTTTTTTTTTTTTTTGCGTATCATAGTCTTTTATAGAAAACTGAGCATTTGAAATAATATAATGTGGATACTCTGGAAAAACAGATTTCTATTTATCACCAGGGTTTGTTGTGGTTACTGTTTTTCTGGGCTAATTCTGTAAAGTCTATTCTTTGTCAAGTGTGGCCACTGAAGTCTCTGCTTCAGTTAACTTAGTGGTGAGCTAATAACTGGACAAATATTTCATTAAATGCCTTGAACCAGTAAGTCTCCCAATCTTTGTAGAGGGATTCTGTATGTGTGGTGGGATGTGACTTCAATTCTGCAGGAGTTTACAATTATTCTTTATCCTTCATTTCCAGCTTGTGTAAATCTTGAAGGTCAACTAGAGATGAGAGATTAGGGAACTCTCAGCTGTCCTAGGGTTATGTTGGAGCCTATTAAAGCCCTAAACGGGCATCTCAAAACATGAAATTTTCCTTTTAATGTTTTTGGTTACCCTATTATTTGGTCTAACTGATACCACTAAATTTGGCAGCTTCTATATTAAACAATTGATGCTGATTGCTTTTGACAAACATCCTGGGACAAGGCTTTCCCACTGAGCAAGCTCTGAATCAGGTTAAATGTAAAGCCTTACAAGGAGGCCTAGAGCGCTGCCAGAAAGGTCAAATAGTGACAATTCTTTGGGGGGTGGGGTTTTATGGAAGCTCCAAATCTATTTTTCCCCTTCAGAGTCTGTTAGGCAGTTCATTTTTAAGGTTACCACAAGGGCTGGCTAGAAGAGAATGTGATAGGAAAAGTTAAAATACCATAAAATTCACTATTTTACTGAGATTCAGCTACTTTTCTTAAATAAATGCATCTTGGATTTTTAGTTTCTTGTTAATTTTTAGAATTCTGAAAAAGTTGATTTTCACAATTCTTTCCTGTGTTCTGATTAATTTTTATAAAGGAGCAGTTTCTCCAAGGTTCTTAGTGTAGCATTTTAGAAATTCTTGCCTCTTCCTAATCTAATTCTAAGGAATAATAAATCTTTCCCTACATGTAGGAATTTGAGATTATCACTCCAGTTATACTGATAGGAAAGAACCTGATCAGTGATTCAGAGTAAGCCTTATTCCCAGGGTTTGGCAGCAAAACAAACCTACTCATGCATTGAGCTAGTTCAGGAACACTACCATTGCTTTATGGTGTCACAACTCTCACAAGTTAAAGAGTAATACATAAGAACTGCATTTGGGCCTGGCCAGTGTGGCTCAGCTGGTTGAGTGTCCTCCCATGCAAGGAAAGGTTGCCAGTTCACACATGCAGGAGGCTGCTGATTGATGTGAGAGTTGTTCCATTCTCACATTGATGTTTCTCTCTCTCTCTCTCTTCTGCTTTCTTCCTCTCTCTGTAAAAATGCACAAAAATATTTTTAAAAAAGAACTGCATTGAATATTCAAAGTTTATAAATGATAGTTTTTACTTTTTTGGTAGAATTTTATAGGCCCACCATTTTAGCTCTTTAAAATATGGTCTTGTGTTTATTTAAATGAATCATATACATTTGTACTTTATTCTCATTACTAATTAGTTTGAGTAGTTCTTAGTATCTATGAGATCTTCTGCAAGACTAGAATTTCTCTGAGGGCTGAATTTTCAGTGTATTTAATTTTTAATACCTTATGTCTTATAAAGTGCCTAGTACTTTCTGTTAATTAATCAATTTAGAAAATATATTTAGGAACTTAGTATATACAATCACTGAATTGATATAAGGGAAATAAAGTGGAAAAAAATCTATTCTTGATAACCTCATGTCTCTTAGAAATTTAATGCATCTTCCTCACCCTATCTAATAATAGAGAAACATGGTAATTAGCTGTACCTCCGCTACCCTTCCCATTGGCTAATCAGGGCGATATGCAAATTAACTGCCAACCAAGATGACGGCTGGCAGCCAGGCAGCTTGAAGCTAACAGGAGGCTTGCTTGTTTCAGTGACAGAGGAAGCCAATGTTCCCCGCCTGCTGCTGCTGGCCTCTGAGCTTGCAGTTTGAAACATTGTTACAAATATAGAAGCTAAACAAAACCCCAGAAACCTGCTATCAGCCAGCCGGGATCTCAGAGCTGGAGTTGAAACAGTGTTTCGATTATAGAACCCAAACAAACCAGATGCCTGCTTTCAGCAGCTGAGGCCTCAAAGCTGGAGCCAAGCCTCAGAGCTAAAGCTGGCCCAGAATAAAAAAGAAAAGAAAAAAAAGACAGGTTGGGAGCTTCAGTCACCTGCCAGCCTGAAAACAGCCCTCAGCCCCTCACCTAGACTGGCCAGGCACCCCAGTGGGAACCCCCACCCTGAAGGGGGTGTGACCAGCTGCAAACAGCCATCATCCCCTCATCCAGGCTGGCCAGGCACCCCAGTGGGGACCCCCACCCTGAAGGGGGTGTGACCAGCTGCAAACAGCCATCATCACCTCATCCAGGCTGGCCAGGCACCCAAGCGGGACCCCGACCCTGATCCAGGACACCCTTCAGGGCAAACGAGCTGGCCCCCACCCGTGCACCAGGCCTCTATCCTATATAGTAAAAGGGTAATATGCCTCCCAGCACCTGGATCAGCAGAGCCGCAAGGCCTTCCGGCACCAGGATCAGTGTGACAGGGGCCAGCGACCAAACCCCCTGATCGCCCTGCGGCCCTGTGTGTGACAGGGTGTGGTGCCCCAACCCCCCCCCACGGGCCCTGCTCTTTGTGTGATGGTGTAGAGCCATAACCTCCCCATCGGCCCTGCCCTGAGTGGGACAGTGGTGGAGCCCCAACCCCCTGATCCGCCCTGCTCTGTGTGTGACGGGGCAGTGCCCCAACTCCCCTATCAGCCCTACTCTGTGCGTGATGGGGGGAGCTCCTCAACCCCCTGATCGGCCCTGCTCTGTGTGTGACAGGGGGGAGCTCCCCAACCCCCTGATTGACCCTGCTCTGTGGGTGACAGGGGGTGGTGCCGCAACCTCCCCATCGACCCTGCCTTGAGTGTGACAGGGGGCGGTGCCCCAACCCCCCAATCGGCCTTACCCTGAGCATGACTAGGGGTGGCATCGCAACCTCCCGATCCGCCCTGCTCTGTGCATGACAGGGGGCGGCGCCCTAATTCCCCAATCAGCCCTGCTCTGAGCCTGACCAGGGGCTGCACCTAGGGATTGGGCCTGCCCTCTGCCACCCAGGAGCAGGCCTAAGCCAGCAGGTCGTTATCTCCTGAGGGGTCCCAGACTGCGAGAGGGCACAGGCCGGGCTGAGAGATCCCCCTCCCCCCCGAGTGCACAAATTTTTGTGCACCGGGCCTCTAGTTTATATTATATTATATTATATTATATTATATTATATTATATTATATTATGTTATATTATATTATTATATTATTTATATTTATATTATTACATATTATGTATAAATTGAATAAATATGAAGAGTAATTAAATATAAATTAAAAGAATTTTTGACATTGTCCAAATATTTGGTTATTAAAAATATTCTACCTTACATGTAAATTACTATGTTCTGCAATTGAAAGAGACAGAAAACTTAATGACATTCTAAGTATATTGATATTATGACTTTTCTACAAAAGTCATAAAGAATATGGTATCAGAATTAGCATTCCATGATAATTGGCATATTCCATATCCCATCCTTATGGGTATAAAAAAAGTACAGTTGAGTATATGACACTGATTTCATTTAAAGAAAAGCCAAATGGCTAAAAACTTGAATTTTATGTCTTATAGTAGGCAGCTATAACAGACTTGGGGGGCGGGGGGATTAAATAACAGACATTTATTTCTCACGATTCTGGAGACTGGGGAGTACAAGATCAAGCTGTTGACAGATTGGGTTCTTGATTGTAGTCATCTTCCTTGTTTGCAGATGGCTGCCTTCTTACTGTATCTTCACAAGTCAGAGAGGGAGGGAGCTCTGGTCTTTTTCTCTTCTTATAAGGACATTAATTCCACAATAAGTCCCCCTACCTTTAATGACCTCATCTAAACTTAAAATCCCAAACACCCCATCTCCAAATACCACTAAAATGGGGTTTAGGGCTTCAACATATGAGCTTGACAGGACAATTCATTGAATCCATAACAAAGCATAAGTGAAAATGAACATTTAGTTTTAAAACTGAGTGCAGAGGATAATTTTTGAACTTTAAAATTTTATTAGACATTGAGGGGATTAGAAGATAATCAGACAAGCTAATTAAAGGCACAGGTTCAGTCATGGAGTTTAGTTTCCACTTGGAAAGGTTGAGCAATTACAAAACACAGTACAGTCTACATACCACAATGTCAATATTGTGATGCTTATGATGTGGATATCCTGGAGCCCAATTTTGTGGTTTACCTTTGTTATCTTGAAAGAATGCTTTCTAACTGCTGTCCTCTCTCTCACACACATATCTTGTCTTAAAAACAGATTTCTCCACCTTCAGAAGAACATATTGTCCAAAATGAATTAGCAAATACTTTCCAAATATCAAAGCCAAAGAGTACTTGTTTGCAGTCTTGTTTTAAAATAATTTTATAACTTTACAAAACTACTTAATTTGACTTTTTATTACTATATCATCCTCATGTTCTCTGAATACTGTCATAAAAAGAAAGCCATATTGTGTATTAATAAAATATATTTCCCCTGTGTTACTTAACATATGGTTTATTGTAGTTCTCTCATGATGTCTATCTATGTATTTATGTGTATAAAACTTTAACATAAAGGGAGTTTCTATAAGAACACTTGGAATATAGACTCTCAGAAAAATTTCTCCTCTATTAACTCCATTTTGGGGTAGTAGAAAACATAATATTACATGTAGAGCAGTTTCAAACCTCACATTTTGTTCATTTTAGTATTTGCTTTTATGCAATACCTCTACATTTGGTTTTTATGTAAATGAATACAATCCAGGGATTGATGATACACCTCTGGGTTTTCTTGATGCAAATTCATAGAATATTTAAGGTATTTAACTAATTATTGGGCTCATCTTGTAAAACCATGAAATATATTTTGAAACTAAAAATTACAATGTCTCTATCTTTCAACACTGAGAAAATCTGAGACATGCTTGGGAACCTTCATTTTAAATGATTGCTTTGAAATAAACACTATTAAATAGGAACTGTAGAAAGAGCAGTTTAAGGAAGTATAGTGGGGGAAAGTCATGGAATTTGACACTACTACTTGTTAACTGCTCTGGGTGATGAGTGTGAAACTTAATTTGTATTAATCAATGTAAGGTGAAGAGAGCACCAATTAATTTGACATGCAGATTTTGTACATTAGTAATGATGCGGAAAGTACTCTGGGCCCAAGAAAAAGCAGCATATGTACCTCTTAAGTCAGGGGATCAAACTGTGCCCTGCCTGTAGCAACATTGTGCATATCCTTTGTAAGGCTGAATTGGGCAAAATCTCTAAGGTAGTCCCTTTGGTGTTCTTGATAGTAAACTGATGAAGCAAAGGTGACTGTCCCATAGCCATTATCACTAAGAACATCATACCACAGTGCGGGGTGGGGAAGCAACACATTTACTCTGGAGATACATTTTACAAAAGGTAATTGCACCGTGGCTAGCAATAGTCCTGAAATCAATCAAAACCTTGAGCTTGTTCTCACTACTTTTTGGGTCCTTACTGAAAACAAAGACATCTTTGACTTCTGCAATTTTGACGCCTGCAGGTATGACAAGCATGTGATAAAACTGTTGCTCTTCCATCAGGAACAAACTATTATATTACTAGTTATATGTGTTTTTATTAAGAAAAAAGTTACTGTGAATTGTGTTCAGAAAGCCCAGTGTTGTGAAATCCGTTCTCCCTGATGAAATGTTGCAGATAGTTTGTTAATGTCTCTGGCTCAGTCATGTCTTTCAGAAAAATATAGGAGCTAAAAATAAAGTGAGGAGAAAAACAGATCTTCCTAACATAATGCCTGCCCAGTTAACAGCTACTTACCATAATAGCTTTTGAATATTTGTACTGTTTTTGACAAAATCTCTTTTGTTCCAGCATGATGATTTTTTTTTTCAGTTAAAGGCACACTAAATTAATATGCTGTGAAAAGTGGTACTTTGACATTTTAATTTCAGTAAAAGACACACTCAATAATTTACTTGACCAAAGAGTTCCTATAAAAATTATAGAAAAAAATTGAATTTTGTCCCAATGTTTGGATAAACCCATGTTTTTCTTTTGTATGTATGTCAAATAAAAAAGATGAAGAAATGGCATCTTTTTTTTAATTCTTGCATCTCTTGTGTACATGAACAATATCCATGTATGTCAAAATGCTCTATTGATTGATTAGCTTTTCTATTTTGCTCTACAAGGATTAGTAGCATTTGAGTGCAGGATAACTATGAGATATAGAAAGGGTGAAAACTTGGTAGAAAAATAATGCACTAAAAGAATGGACCAAAAAAAAAATAGAAATTGCTTCTCATCTCTTTTCCACCACTACTATATAGTCTTTTCTTTTCTCTTAAGAATAATAACTGGGTCTGTAGTGCAAAATTCTTTATATAAAATGTTGGGACTATTAATATCATTGCTATGGTGATTTGCTCCTTCATAAAAATACTGAGAGATATATTACTAACTAGAGGCCCAGTGAATGAATTCGTGCACGGGTGGGGTTCTGCTGACTGGCCCCAATGGGGGCCGATCAGGGGGAGAGAGATGTGGGAAGTTGGCCAGCTGGCTCCGCTCCAGATCAGGGTGTTGGGAGCCAATCAGGGGCAGGGCCAGCCTGTGGGGCGGGGCCATGGATGGTTGGCCGGCTGGCTCCGCCCCTGATTGGGGTGTGAGGGCCAGCGATTGGGAGTAGAGGGAGGCGATTGGGGCCTGGATCAGGCTGGTTGGCTGCCACAGTGCGTGTCATAGCCTCTGGTCATTTCAGTCCTTCTGGTCATTCTGCCGTTCTGGTCACTGGACTTTTATATATATATTTTATATATATATTTATTTTATTTTATTTTATTGATTTTTTACAGAGAGGACGGGAGAGAGAGAGAGAAACATCCATCAGCTGCCTTCTGCACACCTTCACTGGGGATGTGCCCGCAACCAAGGTACATGCCCTTGACCGGAATCGAACCTGGGACCTTTCAGTCCTTAGGCTGATGCTCTATCCACTGAGCCAAACCAGTCCGGGCAATATATATATATATATATATATATATATTTTCTCAATAGGTGCAGTTGTCTGACTTTAGAGTTGGGAAAATTTATAAATTTACTTGGGATTTTTAAAGTCTTGGAAAAATAATGCCATTGCATAAAAAGGGGACATAGAGATTATAGCACAGTGATTTGCGCATCATTTAAAAATACCTAACACATAATGAGTATTCTTATGTGCCAGACACAAGGCATATGTGTATTACTATTATCTAATTCTATCCTACAAAAATGTGATTATGGCATAATACCTTTTGGATGAATGAGAAAATGGAGGCTCTCAATGATTAAGTTTATTTTATAATGTCCTGCTGCTACTGCATTGTATTGCCAGCACCAAATCCATTGATTTAAATTTAGGCCTACTTGTAAAACTAATACACCATACTATATCTTTTAGGAATGAGATACTCCATTCAACTCTGCCATCAATATTTCCCAAGTCATTCTCTCAGGTGAAGGCTTCTTATTTTTTATAAACCATTTTGTCCACTTAATCACCTACATCAAATTTTAAACACCTATGAAATTCCAACAATTATTCAGATATTAAAAAATAATGATTGAGCACTCTTTCTGTGCCAGTGAGCACTCTAGGTCGTAGGGATACATCAGTAAATGAGACAAACAAGATTTCAGTCCTCAAGAAAAAAGAAAATACCAAATATTAATAGGTGCTGGAAATAACAGAATAATGAAATAGAGAATAACTATGTGTGTGAGAAAAATTAATTTCTAATCATACTTTCCTATTCTTATAACTTTGTCACTTCTTTATTTCTATCACTTTGATAGCATCAGGATTTTTATTTCCTAGATATTTTCATTTTCACAATCTAACCCTATACCCTCTATCCACCTTCACTTATTTTCTTACCTAGCAGAGTTTCTATAATTCAATATGTCAGCCACTCTCTATCTAACATTTTTATCCTCCCACTCCCATTATTTTTCTTTCTTTTTCCTTTGCCTTACTCACAACTAACCTTGGGATAAAACTAGCAACTACTTTCTAAAAAAGAATTGTATCATGCTTATTGAGTTATTAAAATATGTCATCTCTGCCCTGGCCAGGTAGTTCAGTTGGTTAGAGCATCGTCCCTATATGCCAAGGTTGCAAGATCAATTCCCGGTCAGTGCACATATAAGAATCAACCAATGCATGCATAAGTATGTGAAACAACAAATCTTTCTTTCTCTCCTTTCCTCTTTCTCTAAAGTCAATAAATAAAAAATTAAAATATATGATCACATCTTCAGGTTTTTAGCATCCCTCAACTGTTTTTGTATTTATCTCTGATCAGCTTTTTGTTCCTTGTTCTCATATAGCTACTCAACAGGAAATACCTGTCTTGCTTTTCTCATAATTTCTATACCTGCTCCTTAAAGTAACTGATCATCTGCATACATAACTTAAAAAAAATAGATATATACTTTCTCAATGGTGTGTTCTAACTTAAATGGCATTATCAATTTTTCATTTCCTTTGTTGTGCCTGCTCTGAAAATTTTAGAGGAAGCATTGTCCTTCCTTGAATTTACTTATACTGTAGATCCTTTACTGTCTTTTTTTCCACAGGCCTTTCCCCAACTACTATACAACTTTTTCTTCTAAGCGAGTACATATGTCTGTGTTACTCTAAAACAAGTAATGTTGATAATGAAATTCTCAACATTTAATCCCATCTAATTTTGGCTTTTTTTTCTTCTTCATTTTTCCTTAAAATTAAATGTAATTGGGAGGAGTGTTTGTTGAGTGACCTTAATGCCTGAGGCTATGGTGTGCTGAAGCCAGATGCTTCTGTGGTCACTATGGGGTGGAGTCTGTTAGGCTGACCAGAAATTTGTGTCTGCTGGCCAGCGCCCACCTCCCCAGGGCAGCGCTGGAGAAAAACACAGTAACCCTTGCTTCTTGGCTGAACCTTTTATAACCCCACCCCTTCCTCAGAAACATATGCTTGCATAGTTTGAAACCTTGTTAAACGAACTTGGGAATTCCTAAATGTTCAGGCTCATATATTTATAGATAATCATCTTATTTAACTTTATGAATGCCTATAATTCTGCATAAAAATGATTATTATTATGTTGATAACTTTAGCTGTATTTTTTCATATTTATATTCATATAGTTTGAGATTATATGTGTACTCAAATATTTATTTACTAAATTTCCTGAATATGGACATATAGGATGTTTCCTTTTTTTTGTAATAAAAACTACTCAATTGTAAAGATTTTGTTTATAGATAATCTGTCTTTTCCCTTCAGCTACTTTTAAAGTTTGTCATTGTCTTTGGTGCCTGTAGTTATATTAATATCTGTCTAGGTATCTATCCTGTTTGTGTTTTTTTCTCTCAAATCTAAGAGTTCATGTTTTCAATTATGGAAAATTATTAGCCATTATTTCTAAAAAGAGTTCTTTAATCTCAACCTTAGTTTCTCCAAGACCTCTCTTTAGATCTTATCATCCTATTTTCCATGTTTTTAAATCTTTCTTTAATTTGGTTAGTTTATACCTTAATATGAGATTCTAGACAATTTTTTCAGATTCATATTTTACTATATTATTACTATTTTTAGTTATGGCTAATCTGCTATTTCACTCAGTTATCCAGTTAAACAATTTTAAAGCAATGTTTTTTATGACTAGATTTTATTTTGCTTCTCCTGAAAGTTCTAAAATGTAAGGTGCTCTATCTCCCTATCTTTCTTCTTTAAATCATGAGATTTCTTGAGTTGGGAAAAGTTATCTGTGTTTTTAAAAGTTCTGAGATAATTTTGATTGTTTTCTCCCTTGTACTTTCTCTGCATCATAGATGGTAGATCACACGTTTGGAACAATTCTCTGTGAATTTCAATTTTTTTAGTTACATGAATTATTTGATATTATCCATCTTATTTTACCAAAAGCTACCATTGCATTTTCCAAGTTACTCATCTTTTTCAGCTGTACCTAAGTTATTTATATGCAGATGGTTTTATGTTTTTAGTTTTAAAGTCCACAATCATTTTCTAATAACCATAGTGCTATGGATTTAATGTTCTCTTTAACCTACTAGATGTATTATTTACAGTTTCTTTACATGTCTGTTATTGTTCTGTTTTCTCTGTTAGCTCTTCTGATTATTGTTTGGTGCTCCTCTAATAATACATATTTTTAAAACTTTAGTCATATGCTCATCTTTGTTTTTGAGTTTTCTACTAGTAATTCTCTGATGCTGTACTAGTTCCACAAATCCTGTTACAATAGGTCATAGTAATGGTGAGATGTCTATCATAGACACCAGAATTTTCACATTTGGGCATGAGACCTCATTACTCTTCCAGAGTCATGTCAGTGGCCTGTCCCTTTGGTGCACATTGCTATAACCTTTGCTCTAGTATCAAGGGCAAATTTTTCTGTTGCCAAGACTTAGGTATCATTTTCAGAAAGGGGCTGATCTAACCAGCTGATAGTGCTTTCTCAAACTCTCTAGTCTTCTGATAATATTTTTTTTATTAGTATTTCAGATATTTTTTATTTATAAAAAGTACTAGAGGCCCAGTGCACAAAAATTCGTGCACTCAGGAGGTCCCTCAGCTCAGCCTGCGCCCAGGGAATCGGGCCTAAGCTGGCAATCAGACATCCCTCTGGCAGCCTGGGAGCCCTCGGGGTTTGTCCGGCTGACATCTTAGGGCTGTCACGAAGTGGGGAGAGGTTCCCGCCATTGCCGCTGTGCTCGCAGCCATCAGCCCAGCTTGTGGCTGAGTGGAGCTTCCCCTGTAGAAGCGCACTGACCACCAGGGGCAGCTCCTGAGTTGAGTGTCTGCCCCCTGGTGGTAAGTGTGCATCATAGTGACAGGTCATTCCAGGTTGTTCGGCCTTTAGAGTCAATTTGCCTATTACCCTTTTATTATATAGGATATTTATGTTTGACACATAGAAAGCTGAACATATTTACTGTATACAACTCAATTTGTTTTGGGATAAATATACACCCATGAAATCACCACTGCTATCAAGGCCACAGACATATACATTAACTCCCAAAGTTTCCTCCCACCCCCTTTATTGTTGTTTGTATTATTATTTTCTTTCCCTGTGGAAATAACACACAGCATAAGGTCTACCCTATAGAAAAATTTAAGTATACAATATGTTATTGGTAGCTATGTGCAATCTGCTTTATAATAGATTTTCAGATTTATTTATTTGCATAAGAATAACTGTCCAAATTAAAAGCGGATATTTAAAGTTGTCTCTTTTTTTGCAATTGCTATGATTATTTATAGAAAATCCTAAAAATTCAATTAAAAAACTGTTTAAACTGATAAGCAAATTTAGCAAAGTTATAAAATATAACAAACACACAAAAGTCTATTATGAACATGAACTATCTGAAAACTATATTAGGAAATAAATCCCATTTACAATTACATCAAATAAGTAAATAAAAAGGGAGAAATTTTACCAAGGAGATGAAACATCTGTATACTGAAAGCTAAAAAACTATGATGGAAAAAAAATGAAGAGACACAAATAAATGAAAACATACCCATGTTAATGGATAGAAGAATTCATATTGTTAAACTGTCCATATTATCCAAAGTGACTCACAGATTTAATGCAATCCCTTTCAAAATTTCCATGTCATTTTTCAAAGAAATAGAAATAGAAATAGAAAAAGCATGTGGAACCACAAAGATTCTAAATAAAGAAAGCAATCTTGAGCAAGAAAATAAAATCTGGAGGCATCATACGTTCTAATTTCAAATTATGTTACAAGGCTGTAGTAATGAAAACAGTAGGATCCTGGTGTAAAAGCTGCCATATAGAGTGATGAAACAAAATCGAGAGCCCAGAAATTAACCCACACATATTCAGTCAACTAATCTTTGCAAGGGCTCCAAAAATAAAAAATGGAGAAATATAGTTTTGTCAATATACAGTATTGGGAAAATTGAATGTCCACTTGGAAGAGAATGAAATTGAACCTATATCTTTTTTTTTATTTCCAAAGTTCCTGAAAAAGAGGACTAGTTTATTTTTACTATTAAAGAGATTAACATTAGTTCTCATTCTGACTCATCCCTATTGAAACTCACCAGATTAGAAAGTTGTAAACTCATACAGTTTTTAATAACTCCTACTAACTGTTAAAAAAGGACTTACAACAATAGAAGTTATGTGGGTAGGAAAGATCAAGGAGTAGACAATGCCAGAGGTATCCAGAGAGAAAGAAGGCTTTCTGTGACTGAGATAATATTTCTTGTCTATGGTTTAGGAATAAGGTGTTTCCATTAGGGACTGAGAAATCAAGATGAGAAACCTTCAGTACCAAACTGGCTGCCTGAGTTCTCTGCCATGCCATTTTTGCAATCAGTTGGAGAAAGAGGCCTGAAGAAGAGGAAGAAATTCTCAACTTCTGATCAACCTCTAGGCACAAGGGTAGGAAATAAGCCAGATACAGAGACCAACACTGTATTACCTCACTTATTTATGGAATCTAAAATAGTCAAACTCATAGAAGCAGAGAGTAGAATGGTGATTTCCAGGGAGAGAAGGAGAAATTTTGAGGTAATGGTCAAAGGATACAAAGTAACACAACTCTTTTGAGTCACTTAAGTTTTTCTCATCATTCTTCTCCATATAAGTAAATAATAAAAATCCCCAGAATTTTATTTTTCAACTGGTCATCATTGTTTTTCATGTTCAACCCATGGTGATTTGCTCAATACACACGAATTAGCACCTAGACCCAGCTCTTGTGCCCCTCCAACTCAGTATATACTCTAGATCAGGGGTGGGCAACCCCTGGCACACGTGCCAAACATGGCACGCCAGTAACTTTTGCTGGCACTCGAAACCCTCTCTTATAATCTTCCATATACAATTTTTTTCTTAATATTGACTTTTTTATTTTTCAGATAAATTCAGTGTAGGTGCATCTTAGATAAATAAATAATTTTACATAACAAGTTATCTTAAAGACCATAGACATGGATTGACGAGAGAGGGGAAGAGCAATTTCTATGCCTCTGCCTTAACTCTCCCTGCCTTCCTAGATCCGACCAGTGTTTTGTTTTCATCCACATACGCTTGTGAATCTTTGTTCTCAGTGATGAATTTTGTTAAGTCTCGTAATAGGTGTAGCCTGACGGATGAAAGTAGTAGCTTGTGCATATCTCTGAAGGTCACGAAATATAAACCTGATGTAAAATCTCTGTCATCAGTGATGCAGCAGCAAAAGTCCCACTGATAATATCAAACGGAGTCATAAAGTTTTCTGTCGGACTGTCAGTGTACATGTATACATTAAAAAATAAATGTATTTTTCATCATCATATACTGTGTTTTTGTCGCTCGAATGAATTTTATTATTTCTTCAAGGTTCTTCACATACGTACACCTTAAGAGATATCAAGTAGGCGTAGCATGTTCTCAAAAAATTAGGGTTGGCACGCAGAAGAATTTTGAGTCAGAGATTTTGCTGGTTTTGGCACGCACTCACAAAGAGGTAGCCCACCCCTGCTCTAGATTATTATCTATTAATCCTGAAAATTTATTTTAAATATATGACCACGTGAGAACTTTCTAAACTTTTTTCTTAGTTTAGATGATGATATTGTGAGAATTCCTCTATAAATACTAATAACCAAACAAAGCAATGTAAACAAAACAATATAAACATGTTGTTATAACAGCTAATGTTCAAGGAGTTCATGAGATGTGAATTTTGTCTGGGGATAAAAATTGGCTTACTGCATAGCATAGAAAAATCACCAAATATTTCTGTTCTTCCGTTTTCATCATGAAAGCTGCTTTTGTAATATCTTATATATAAATCATTGCATAAATCCATGGCTATCAATAACAAATATTATACTAAATAGCAAGGGTCATTCATATTTTCCCAATTATTTGAACTTTACCTGAAGGAACAATAACTTGGAGACACTGGTGTTATGTAGGTGGTACTATTCGAGGCATGTTTGTATGTGGAAAATGTTACTATTATTTTCTCATCCAAAATACCATTTTGTGGTCACTAGTGGCCATGTGTACAATGACCACAACTGAGGAGAATACTCTGGGTGGGGTTTTCAGGAATACAACAGTTGCATCCTTTATATGAGGGAGACTATCTTTTCTGAGTCCCTGTGATTTTTCTCTTCTCTCTTGTCCTGAGCTGTTTTCAATTTCTTTGGGCATTGAGCCATTCTGATGTGGTATGTAATTTGTTTTATTCAGTGGTTTCTTATCATGCATAGATAAAATGCCTTTTTTATCAGTCATTTAAATTATTGTTTTTCTCTGGTGATGGATTTTCTGTAGCTTCTGTATTTACTTTATTACTTCTGACTAAAGTGTGTTTTCCTATGGGGAACCCAGCAGAGGTCTGCATTTAGTATTACTTCATCATCATTCTGCACTACACTCTCAGCAATCTCTCTATGTAAAAAAAGAGGCAAGGAGTCTGTGGGTTAAAGAGTTTCAGTGAAATAACTCTTGCTCTCCCTCATAGCCTCAGCCTGCACTGCAAATGATTTTAGAATTTTACAACCTATATTAACATAGTTAATTTATTTCCTCTGTCCTATATTTCATACGGTTATGTTTTTGCCTTGAACAGAAAAGGGAAAGTGATAAAATGACATGAGCAGTTTTCTCCTCATCCTTTCTTTCCAAACTCAAATATGTGTATAAAATTTTTATGGAATGTCACATTTATCCCTGAAGATTTAAGTGAGTGAATAAACTCTAGCTAGGCTTTTGGAAATTTCTCTAAATCAAGTGAGGCTCTCAGAACACTTGCCAAAATAAATGGGGGGGAAAAAGACCACAAAAATGTTGAAATATGATCTTAGCAGTTGTTTTTTTCTAAATTTTCTGATTAGTTAAGTCCAGTGGACTCAATTTTTTTTCATTCATTCATAAAGTTAAATAATTGGAAAACAGTTTTAGGTGGCTTTAAATCCTATCCCCTTTCTTCAGATGGAATCACTTTGAAATTGTCACGGAAGATAAAAAGCTATTGTTTGTTTAAGATCATCAGAGGAGAAAGGTCCACTTCCTTCTTTAGTAACTATCCTGCATCTCGTACCTTACTGTCAGTATTTTCTAAGGCCTAACTAACATTCTGAAAATAATTTAAGTATGTTTCATTTGTTCATTCAGAAGGAAATATAACAATTATTTCCAGCAAGTCAGAATGTTAGTCTCTATAAAGCATGTGTATTTAAGTTAGACACTGATCTTGCTGTCATAAAATGTTTTAGCCTTTTAAAATAAATAAGCTAAGTAATTAAACAACCATGAAAAGTAACTAATGACAAAAATATGCACTTTGTGGTATTATTGTTCAGAGAAAAGTTCAGTTTTTTTGAGTTGGAGAGGCAAGGACACACTCTAGAGAAGAGCTGAGATGAGGATGTGTCAATGATAAAGAGATGTATGAAGCCCAGGGCATGGGACCCAATATTTAAGACCTCAGATGCCAGAACAAAGAGCTTGAAGTTTATTCTTGCTTGTAAAATTTTGTTTGAATCTAACCTCTGTCTTATGGCCTTTGGGCAATCTACAGGCACATTTCTAAGCCTCAGTTTCTCATTTGTTAGATCATGATTATAACGTAGATGTCAACGTATTTGTGAGGATAAAGTGAGACAATGTACAAAGTATTTACCATAGTTCTTGGCACCTAGAAAGTGCTCAGTAAAAGAAAGGAAAGCTGATATTAATAATGATGATAATGGTAATATTTTATGGTGACAATAGGAAACAATCAAGAAATTATGAGCAGTGAAATGTGGTTATAGCCATGTTTCAAAAGATTAATCCAAATGATATTGTTGTAATTAACCCAGTTACTAATTAACTGGAAAGGAACAAAGGGAAGGCAAAAAATTATAGGCATGCCCAGTGAGGGTCTGGGCGACATAGGGAAGATGATAACTGTCAATCACACGTGGGAGCAGATCATTGCCCAGAATAGGCATGACCACTGTACGGGCTTGAAATCTGAAATACATAAACTCCTGAACAAAGAGAGTTATGCTCTTTTAGCCATCTTGCTTTCTTGGGACTCATGTGTGTTTGTGTGTGTGTGTGTGTGTGTGTGTGTGTGTGTGTGTGTTTTGCTTGTTTGTTTTTTGGGAGAGAGCACTCTCACACTCTGCACTTGCTCACATGGCCCACACCCATGTGCACCCCAACCACAATGGACTGATGGTCTGAAATTAGTCTGACTCTGTGCAGACTCAAGTCCACTATGAAATGGAAACTTTGGACACTGGCTTTGCTTCTAGCTCTGCTGAGTCCCCAGCTGCACATTTTCTAGGACAGGTTTTAGAGAAATGGGACTTTGAAAACAAAGGGATATAATTTCACACAAATAAAGCTTTCTCATCCTCTGCTGGGGCCCTCTGGAAATTCTTATTCCAGCAGCACCCCCAAAACCCCACTCCCACTAGAAATTCCATCTGCATAATTCTCTGATAACACAAGAATAGGATGTAAAGGTAACTAAACAATGGATATGTAGAAAGTAATGAGATTAGTTTTATGAGAAATAAATATTCTAGATATGTTTTAAAGGACTTAATTTAAGGATAGTGATGATAATGAAGAATAGATGTCGGTAAGATTATAAAAGTTTTTCATTCTAAGTATAGTAAAGTTTTATATATTTAATTAGTCTTTAATTCATTTTTTAAAAATCCAGTTCTTTTTACTTACTGCTTATTTTTTACAAAATACTTGGTCGCCCCTTTAACTCACCCCATGTCTCTCTTGTGCTATGCATTAGAGTAATTAAAATCTTCATCTCAATTACTTTTTCATTAGGTGTTTCAAAGTTTGGCAGGTGGCAATTAATAATCCTATCAATTGAATAATTGAGTTTCAGAAAATTTAATTTAGGGAACATATTAAACTAGTAAATAGATTATAATAAATTATGATTTTACCTTTCCTCCAACCCTTCAAGAAATAGTAGTTTCTAGCACCTGAATGGCAGGAAAAATTTGTCCTGAAAAATTTCCCTACAACAGAGTTGTGTCAACTTTTTGGATTTTGGTAAATGTATTTCATAGCAGTTGAAAATTTGTACTCAAGAATCAAAGAACCTGTGTTCCATTCAGAGATGCCATTCACTATATATGTTACCTTGCATTTATCTGTAATTTAGAGGTAATGGAAGTACTCAACTCACAAATATGTATCCATCACTTTGCCTTGTGTACAGTGTATACACAATATTATTATAATTGCTACTATTATCATTAACCTTAAGTTTCAAGTGATGGTACATAATCTTCATTTGTTGTGCCTGAATTCTTTTATGTCCTATTTTGCTCCATTTACTTCAATTCTTAACCACCGACTTATAAAGGAATAAGAAATAAATCAGTTTTATGTTACCAAGGTATTTTCTAAGAGGCTTAACTTGAAGGGCATACATTATGTATTGTAAAGATCCAAGATCTGTTGAAGAATTGCTCAGATATCCAGAGTTCATGATTCAAAGTTCTTTCATATTGGTGGCTAGGGAAGGAGTTAACTCCCAATTAGTCTTAATTTTTAAGACATGAACTCAGCTAATTTTGGATGTCACTCCTATTCTGTTTCCTGAGGGAAAAATATGAAATCATTGTTGTTGTTTTAAAATCTGTTACTTTTCTTCCTCCTCTGACTGCTTAAGTCTTACTAGTTTGGTTTCTAGTTAATCTCCCAAGAAATCTTGCTCCCAACGTTGTATGCAAAATAATTGAAGAGATATAAGGTGAGAGGACCCCTCCAACTGATCTGTATCTAAACAGTACCAGGCAGATGTCAGACGCTGCATCATTTCCTTTGGGGGTCTGCTGTTGTGCTTATCTTCCCTTACCTTCTGAAAGATAGATCTATCCTTGATCTCTCTATCTGCACTTTAAGCTGATTTAATCTTGTTCTTTCCACTGTGAGATCAAGAACACCTGGTTATGGTCTCCTCCTTACTAATCTTTTACACATTTGAAGACTATTAATAAATTACCACTAAAATTTCTCTCCTGCAAACTAGATTATTCTAATTCTTTCAGTCTTAGCATTACTCAAAGGACAGTTTGCCAGTCCCTAGTCATTTTTGTGGCTTATGCTATATTCTCTCGTTTACTTCTCCAAACTCACTTAAAATTAAGAACTTTTAAAAGACATGGTTTTCCAAAAATAATAGCCATAATCGAGGGACAAGAAGGGAAATTATGCTTTCCAGAGTTCATGCTCTGGAAAAATTCTAAATTGTGAACTAAAATATGCTATATCAACTTCAGGATAATTCTTTTCAGCATATGCTTAACAATAAGTACTTTGTTCTATTTATCCTCTCCTTGCTAAATTCTAGAAAATAGAAATATTTGTGTCATATTAAAAATTGTATAAATGAATGTGTCACTTTGTATTACACCTGTGGAGATGCACAATTGCTACTTTCCTATCAAGTCTGAAATTTCATTTAATTTATTCTGTTAAAGTAATAAGTAAAAGAAAACACTATATAGGAGAAGATAATTAGGTCATTTTGAAAGAAACTCACATTTATTGATCCATTCTGAAGAAGAAATAAAATACCCTAGAAAACAGGGATAGATAGCAGAGATCAGTTTTGATGTGTGAGGTGGGCACAGCATTTGGGAAAGATGGAAAATCAATGGTCTTTTGCTGCTGAAATTGGATTCTGTAGCAGGAAGTCCTAGATAGTGAGATATTTCTTCTGTGAAATGTTTTGTCTCTTTGGGACTATAGAGTTTTAGAGATGGGGAATGCACTCTGGGGCTGTTGAATACAGGTAAGACTTTAGTAAAATAAATACTATAAGAGTGAATGGCTTTGTATCAAAGAGCCAACCCAGTGATCTTTAAAATAACCTCTCTATAATAATTTACCTAGTTAGAACAACTTTTCTGATAAATTTGCAAATAAAATACTCCTAATCTATATCAATACAATTTTTTTTTTTTTACTTTCTAAATTTTTATAGGGAGCCTATGCATCTTATCTGATTTACTTATTGTTTCTGCAAGAAAGATGTGTAACTTTTAGCAATAGTCTTCTAATACAGTAGCAGAAATATATTAAAACTATTTTGTAATATAAGAAATAACAATAAAATAATCTAAAATGTACTAGACTCTAGATTTCAAATCATCATGCAACTGCAAAGAATGTATCATATCTAGAAAATAAAAATTCTCATTAAAATTATATATCTCTCTATATAAAACCCTAATATGCAAATAGACCGAATAGCAGAACCACCGAACAACCAAATAACCAACCAAACAACCGGTCTCTATGACGTGTGCTGACCACCAGGGGGCACACGCAGAACAAGGTGAGCGTTGGCCGTGGTGGGATGGTGGAGCAGGTGAGTGGGGGCGCCAAACCAAGGTGGAGCACCAGTTTCTGTCATTGGGGCGAGCCTCTGGTGATTACTGAAAATCTTTGCTCCTGCGCGCCATGGTCCCGCCTGGTGCTCACACCTGCTGCCAGTGCTGGCCCTGCTCTCATCCGCTGCTGCAGCCTAGCCCTGGCCCCGATTGCTCTGCACCGTCAGCGGGTGCGAGCAGTGGCTGCCAGCCCCAATAGCACCTCAGGACTTTTCCATCTCCCCCTGCCCCTGAGGGGTGAGGAGGGCAGGCAGCCGCCTCCCACACCCGCTGCTGGTGTTGGCCCCACTCACACCTGCTGCTGGCGCTGGCCCCGCTTGCACCCGCTCACCCCCGCTGTCGGCGCCCAGCACCAGTCCCAATTGCTCGGCACCATCAGCAGGTGCAAGTGGCAGCTGCCAGCCCTGATCACCCCTGAGGGCTTCTCCACCTCCCTCTGCTCCTGAGGGATGATTGGGGCAGCAGTCACTGCTCGCACCGCTGCTGATGCTGGCTCCAACTGCTCCACACTGTCAGCAGGTACGAGTGGGGCCAGCACTGTCAGCACATGGGAATGGTGGCAATGGGGCGGGGGCCTGGGGGCCGTGGTGGGAGTAGCCGGGCAGGGGTGCGGAGGATGGGCCGAGACCCGCTCCTGTGCCCACCGCAGACTCATAGCCCACAGTTCCTTTCTAGGTGCACGAATTCATGCACTGGGCCCCTAGTTTATGTATAAAAAGATATGATACAATACAATATATCCTGGAAATATGTAAAAATGGCATAGTGCTGGCCTGAGACTTAGGAAATAAGTTTGGTCAGGGCTGTGTCACTGATGCTTTATAACCTTGAACACATCTCCCAGCTTTCTTGTGTTTTAGTTTTCAAACCAGGAAACTGGTTTTACAAGTACTTTTTAATAAAACTTTCACATGTTGGAAAATGCATAATCTTTGCTTTACCCTGTCCTTCAACACCTTCGTAAAATGGAACTCCATTCAGATAGGGAAATATATTTTTCTCCATTATTTTCCCATTTCTACAATCAGTACATAAACATAAGCTGTCATTACATTTTATATGAGACTGTATCACTGTTCTGGATCATTCTCCTTCTTCTTTCTATGATCATCTTTCTTTATTTCCATATCACTACTGCCAAATTCAGTTTTATGAAGCACTAGTTCTCTGTCAAATTGCCTTGTCAAGAGACTTATAATAAACTAGAGGGCGGTGCACAAATTTGTGCTCAGGTGGGGTCCCTTGGCCTGGCCAGGGACGAGGACTGCAGGAGGTTGGCCAGGGTGAGAGGCTATGGGAGGTTGGCTGGCCATGGGAGGTTGGCTGTGGGAGCACACTGACCACCAGGGGGCAGCTCCTGTGTTGAGCATCTGATCCCTGGTGGTCAGTGCATGTCATAATAACCAGTCGTTCGGTCACTTAGGCTTTTATATATAGATAGATAGTTCATTGCCACTTATCACATTATCCCATATTTCTTCTTGATGAATAAATATGCCCTGTGGCCAATTGAAAATAAAAAAAATTAGAAGATGATTTCTCAGGTCCCTTGTACATGGAGGTGACCATGTGACATGATTTGGGATATGAGAGGTGAGCTTACCTGAAGCTTTCAGGAAAGGTAGGTTTCCCTTTGCCCTCCCTCTGCCTAGAACACAGATACTCTGCTTGCAGTGCAGAGACGTGTTGTAACTAGCAGAATAGGAGGAGAGGAGAGGAGGATCTGAGATCTAATGATGTCAGAGCTGCCATAATATCCCGGAGCTGTCCAGCTCCAGATTCCTTGTTTTGTGAGAAAAATATTCTGTTCTTTGGTTAAGCCACTGTAGTCAAGTCTCTGTTACATGCAACTGAACATAATAAACTGATAACATGCTCCAGTAATTCTGCCTATTTCTTACTCGCCCCCCTACTCATCTTTCAGTTGAATTGTTGGAATTATCTCCTGTCCTCTGTGTTTGGGTTATATACATCACCCCTTACTGCATGCTTTGCAGAAAGGTTCTTTCTATTGACATTAGCCTTTCCACATCTTAGACATTCTTCAAGTTGACTCAAGTCTTGCTCTCTTCACGACGCCTCCTTTAACAAAACAACAAGTTTGTTTTTTTAAATGTCTACAACACATGTGTTTTCTACCACACTAGACTAACCTATTATTTGTTCTGTAATTTTGTTCACTTGTGTTAAGCTTAACACTCTACCTAGATGATATATTCTTTAAGGGCTGGGAGTATGCTTAAATTTATTAGAATATGAGTTTTGAAAGACAGAAGCAAGTTTTATTTCCAGCTCTATTCACCACTTTTTTCTTCCTCTAGCACCAGTGTACATCACAAATACTCAAACATATACTTTGGGTATATGCACATCTGCACGACGTCACCTCTGAGATTTTATTTTGATTGACTCAGTGATTAAGGGTTAATGGTATTTGTTCTAAATTTATCTCTTTAATCAAGAAATTTATCCTTTAGCAATATTCTTTATTAAGGATGTTTTCACTCTAAAATGTTTAGCATTTAAATAAAACAAAACCTATCTGCTCAGTTTCCTTCTATCCAACTTGTTGTAATTGTATAAGAATTTTGTGAGGGAATATTTATGAGGTTGAAATAAAATTAATCTTTGTCTCTAGTTATTGCCCAAAGTAAAACAAACAAAAAAGTAATACAAAAACAGTGTTATTTTTTGTATATATTTTATCCTCAATAAATTATAGTTGAATAAAAGGATACTTAGACTACAAACCTTTAGAGAATGAAATAGCTGCAACTTAAAGATTTTTCTGACAATCTTAAATCTTTCTAATAAAAAATTTTGTATATTATTTTAAAATTCTAATCACTCTCTATCCTAGGTCTGAGTGAATAGATTATATTGGTATTAAAATCACAGCAGTCATTGTAACATAAAAGTCACCAGGGGAAAAATGAAGATAGGAATGGAATAGGATTTTTTTCACACTCTATAAAGTTTTCCTCTTGTTAAGCTTTAAAGATTTTCTAGTGTTTGCCCATATTAGCACTCTTTCTAAAATAGCTGACAGTTGTTAGACTCCCTACAATAAATGAAGTAGTACTGAAGATAAAGAATATGCCTACACCAGCCATTTGAAATGAAGTACTTTGGAGAAAGTGAAATTGCTTCAATTCTAAGGAAGCGTTTATAGTCTATATAGGCACTTGCTGTTTATGTGCTGCTATTATGAAAGTTTGGAGTTATGTTCTTTCCATTCAGTCCTCTTAATTGTTTGAAGTACATAGCAGTACTAATATAAGCATGCATCACACTACATGGGCCTTACTTGGTTTTCTGGCTAATCGTCTGTGAATACTAACTCCCATAGGCTTTCCTTATACCCACCGGCTTCTCTACCTCACCTTTTTATGTTTGTCCTGGCTTTAGGTCCACACTACAAAGTTAATATTGTTATATCATTAGCTTGACATTTAAAATTATATCTTTTTTGGGGAAAAAGTCTTACTGGTTCTACAGATGCATATTGCACCAAGAAATTATGAAAACAGTTCCCTCGCACAGCATACCAAGAGCAAGTGGAGGCCAAGATGAGGAAAATGTTGATCCTTCCCTCCTAGAGCTGTTATCGGTGGCATTTCCATGGCTCCATGGCTTCATGGTCTCCATGGAGATCATCAGTTTGTAAAGCAGCTCTGATTGGTTGAAGCATCTTCTTAAGTGCCTTTGCTTTGGAATGCCTAAATAAGGCATTCACCTATTACTATTGCACCCCCCGCCCCCTGCCTTAAAGCACTGCCATGTAGAAGTAAAAAAGAAAAAATTGTATTGATAGAGTATGAGTTTAGGAAATAAAGCAATCTTTAGGGTAATTAAATTCCCTAAATTTAAAATACTCAACAATCCATATGATTTTACTTGTAAGAATCTCATAGCAAGTGATACTCACAGATCTTTACAGAATTAAGAAGATTTGGTCTGTTAAGACGTTCTGGCCAAAGAACTCAGATTCAAACGCAGGATCCAATCCTTGAACTGGCCTGTTCAGAGAACAGATATTCCATCCCAGACAGACTTGGCATTTGGTGGGTTATCATGTCACATACTCAGATACATCAACTTTAGACACCAGAAGGGGAATTTTTTCAGTTGTGTGTCCAGAGCATAAATTTAAGGCCAGAGATTAGCAGCAAGGAAACCAGTTTTGAAATAAAGCTAAGCAAATTCATCCATATATAAGCATGACTGATTTCTGCATATATATTTGGTATTAAGATGATGAGAGATTTCATGGCTAAAACTGGGTTATTTCTATGTCCATACTGCACATGCTTAGGCTTTTGAGTGTTTGTACTCCTCACCAAATAGGCAACCCTGGATAATAGAGGTATATTTCACAAAGATATGTACATTTTGCCTGTGACCTTTCCTTGATAGCATTACATTTGGGGATAATATTAATGTTCTGAAAGCACATAGGCTAGTTGTGTGAGAAATAAGTTTTCTCTGATTTTTACATGTATGAATTATTGCTGCTCTATCTCTCAAAGGTAGTTCTTCAGGTCAGATGCTGCCAGCAGAACAGCAAAGAGACTGAGTGCACAGTGAGCTCAGCTGCAGTGCGGGAGCTGCACCCTCTTTACTGCTCTGCTTTTGTTGGGGACCAATGTTGAGGGAAAGTGATTGCTTTCTTTCTTTTATCAGTTTCTATTTGCATGGTAAGCTTTGCTTCCTTATCTCTCTTAATTTACTAACCACAATGAGTTTGGCTTACTTGCTGATGATTGCATTTTTTTTAACTTCCTATAATGTTATCTTTGATAACAGGTATAATCGCGAAGATCTGAAGCTGCTTTCTGTAATTTAAAAATAAAAGAAAATCCTTAGTTGCCTTGTTAATTTAGGGCTTTGCAACTCATCCAACTCTCCCCTACTTCTTCCATGTTCATGATGTCTACACACTGCTATCCACATTGGTTTAAAATTTTAAACCTTTATTTTTTATTTTTTTTTTACATATGAGACTCATTCTTAAATTGTAAACACCTCAAGGGTAAAAAAATTAATGTTTTTAATGCGAGAGGCATAAGAATGATGATATCCACCTCCCTTGGTCATTTAAGACCTAGACCTAACCCTCTCTAAAGGAAGTAAATAGGATACTAAAAGGTTGTGAGGTATCAGGTCAAACTGGTGCTAATTTCATTGTTCACTGCTATTTGAGAAGCATGCTGTCGCTGAAATATCAATGTCAGCTCAATAGGACAAATCTAATCTACTTATTTTCTATATCGATAAATAGAACCAGACCAGTGGGCTGAGGTTTACATACCTGCCTGCTGACTTCAGACAATATGAATTTTCTCTCTGAAAACTAATTACAAACAATAATGGTTGTCACTGTTGTTTTTCTGATTAAATAGCAAGATTGATAAAGTTTAATGATGTTTATTTTTAGAAATGGTGTGGAGAAATAGGTACTCCAATATAGTTTTCAGAGATGTATCTAGACAATATTTTAAAAGGCAATTTTTATCCATAAAATTTTTCCAGATTTTGCGACCCAACACTCCTAACAAACTGTTCTACAAAAATAGAATACAAAAAAATAAAATATAGAGAAATATACATATGTTGCAGAATTTGTTCCATTCTTCTTTTTAATAAAAATTTGAAATTTGTGTTAAAAAACTTTGAAAAAGTTTATATATGTAAATATATATATATATATATATATATATATATATATACTTTATGTATATATGCACAAACATGCATATATCTGAATTAATTTACAAGAAACATAAAATTTTCAGGCCTAGAGAGAAATATGGAGTAATATATATCAAGAATTTAGAAATGATGGAAAAATACCAAGGCAAATTTCACATACATCTTTTAGTTACAATGGGTAATTTTTACTTCGGGAGGCATTTTAGTGTGTGTCGTGGGGTGCATTTTCAACTACTATTAATGTTAAATACTACCAACTTTGCATTCCTTAAAAACAGGGATTAAGATGCCTGTCTTTTGGTATTTGTTTGAGTAAAAGCAATTACATATATAAAACGCATGGTATATATTTGGCTTTCAAATTCGAAAACTGCATTATTATCAAGCTGTTATTCTCAATTTTTGTTATGATGAAGACAATTTTATAATCACAATCATTCTCAAATACTGTGCAATTTATTTTTGTAATTCTTAAAATGATTATTAGAATCTTCCCTTATTTTTCTCAGGATTTCAGGAGTTTGTAATCACTATGGTTCTAAGTGTGTGCTGAACATATACTGGATAATAATTATGTATCTACCTGTTACAACTGGCACCCTTAAATCCACTTCTAAGGGGGCCAGTCAACTATTAAAAAATTCAAATGACTATAACCAATTTGTAAGTATTGCTTAGTGAAATTCCAAGGTTCTGTTTTTCTTGACCTTCATCTCTCACAGGACTCTAGTGCTCACCAAATACTCATTGTATTCATTCAATCAATTATTCATGTCATCATTCATTTTGCCATTCATATCTGTATTCTTTCACCAATTATAGATAAGCTATAATTACAAAACTATAGCAAAAGAGTTTGACAACAGCATCAAAGTATAATTCAAAAATGGAGAAATTAAGGTAGAGTAACTTAGAGACTAAGCTCAAGATACATGATTTATTTCTATATAAAAATCACATTTTCTCACCATTAATATATTTTTGAAAAGTTGTCACACCTGCATTTTATATAACACACCATTAAAAATCTATTATTTCAGCTTGCACAGAAATAGCTCAGTAACTTTTAATTTTTTAAATTGCTCTGCCACACCCATAAACCAGGTTTAGTGTTCCCAGTCAATGAACCAGTATAAATACTTGATAGCAATAAAGCATGAACACAAATCATAGATATACTATGCAGGAAGCTGCTTTTTACAAATTAAGAATGAAACAACTTCAATGAGAAAGGCTACAGTGTAACAGATAACTGGTAGAACTTTTCAATTAAGAGCTATTTCTTTGTATAATCTGATTTTCCTTTACTGTTTTTTTCTACACTTCTGGATCCAGAATAACACTTGTTTGTCAAAACCAATGGTAAAATATCCTATCTAATAATAGACAAACAAGGTAATTGACCATACCTTCGCTACGCCTCCCATTGGCTAATCAGAGAGATATACAAATTAACCGCCAACAAAGATGGTGGTTAATTTGCATACATAGGCGCGAAGCAGAGCAGCGAAGGCGCTGAAGGCAGCTCCGGCTGGAGCAGCGAAGGCCTGGGTGCCAGGTGCCGGAGGAAAACTGGTGCTGGCAGCCAGGGGAAGGGGAGGTCTATTGCACGAATCTTTTCGTGCAACAGGCCTCTAGTTATACAATCATTTGTTCAACCACGTGTTCACATAAAATTTATGTGACTGAACCTTTGTTGATGGATGATGTAATTTAACATGTTAGATGCCTTAAAGACCATAGGGTGAAGTCAATGAGATTCCTCTGCTTGACTGAGCTCCCAGTCATCTACCTTCAGGTTTCAAATATTAGAGAGCTGACATCTCCGTAAGCAGCCCATTTCATTCTTAGGATGGGCATACTGAGCTCACTCCTTAGAACCACACTTTAACTTGCACATAGGTAAACTGAAATGTGTGTAGAGAAATTTAACCAAGATGGTCAGGAATAAGAATAAGAGCAGAAGATATAAGGGATGATTGACTTGAAAAAAAACTGAACATGAATATATTTTACTTCCAGTGTTTGAAGTAATGCCACATAGAAAAAAGATTGAAAGTATTCTGTATAACTCCAAGTAAAAATCCTGGGATCCAAAGATAAAAATCATAGGACGATCTCTTTGTAAGGAAATTATAACTAGCTAATAATGCTCTATTTCCTCCCAGAAATTTTAGATGCCCTATCAATAATGCCTGTATCATCATTTGGGTTTCTTATTTAATCGTTGAGATAGGGTGGCAGACTTCTATAGCATATCACTGGAGAAAACCTCTTAATTTGGCATTATTAACAATTGCCAGCTATATATTACATATACATAACTTTATTACTCCATAACATGTATTTCCCCCAGTTATATACAAGGATGGCATTGCAGGATTTTGATTGCCCTGTGGGAATCCAGAAATCTGTCCGTAGCAATTTTACAACATCATCAACCTAAGAAATTAGTTAAATCTGGCTATACTTACTATTAAGGGACTAAATGCCAATGGTTGTTTTTTTTCTATAAGTGATATTCAATATGTTTAGAAATGTATTTGCGTATTTTCTTGGGATCTATGTACCATTTATTCATCTTTAGTTTTCAGATTTGAATGTATTTTTATTTGTGAAAGCCAGGGCTTTTTATTTAATTATTATTATTATTTTTACTTTTCCATTTCTGATTCCTTTCTAGTTCTCTGCTCATGACCTTTTCATAGGAATAGTATTGCTGGGGAAATGTAATTCTAGGGAAAGAATATCCCAAGATTAAGTATTCCTTCCTCTTTTCCTCCCTTCCTCTCTTCCTGTCAGTTCATACAATGGCTGGCTCCTTCTTTTCCTTGAAATTTCTGCTTAGAGTCACGTCCTTAGTAAGACTATCCCTAACTCTAAGCAAATATCCAATCACCTCCCTTTCCCCATTTTTGCTTTTATTGAATTTATCAAAAGCTGAGATTTTTTTGTCTTTAAAAAAAAAGGTGCTTATAAATGTTTACCCTCACAAAATGTTTAAGTTTCATTACAGCTAAGGTAGTTTCTATCTCATTTATCATTGTGTTTTCTGCATTTAGCAAGTTCCTGAGGTGTGTATTTGAGTATGGTTGGACATTTGGATAAATATAGGTGTACACCTCAAAAGTTAATTCACTTTTAAATTTATTCTTTAAGCACATGTTTATTGAGGACTCTTTTGCCTGGCCTGTGTTTGATGCTATGATTCCAAATCTACAGCAGAGCCAATAGAGTGTCTATTCAAATATGAGTGAAAAATGGAGTCATTGATAGATTATGCCAAAGTGAAATTGAATATTTTACTATCTAACAAAACTAATTACTTTTACTCCCAAAATATTTGAGTTATTCTTTTTTATTCTCAACCTGAGATATCTATTTTATTCTGAGACTTATTATAGAATATCCAAAACCTGTCATAATTGTTTTCACTTTTGTTTGTATTATTTATGAATAGTATTTAGAAAATAATGATACACTAAGTTAAATTTCTTACTTAAAGCAAAGAGAAAACATCTATGAAAATCTATAAGTAATTAATATAATTTTTAAAAGGAGTATAAGGATTTTTATATAAATCAAGTCAGTTAATGACCTGTTTCAAATACTTGTTTTACATCAAAGCTTCAAATATGAAAAAAAGAAAAGAAAAACTGCTAGAAGGTGACTTTGAGAACTTTTCCTGTTTCTAAGCCTCTAGTCTTTAAAATAAGAGACTTGGGGGAATCTCTCTTGCTATAATTAGGGAAAAATTTACTTCTGTCTAGATTAGAATCAATAAAACAGATTAAAAAGTAACCCTCAAAGTTGCACAAATATTTTATTGGGGACATATCTTATATAGTGTGGAATTTTCCTTCCTTCCTAAAGATCCTGAAATGAAAGGGGAAATAGATGCCTACTGACTAATGCGGGAAGAGTACCTTAGGCACGTATTTCATGTGATAATTGCTTTTCTTTTGCATTTAGGAACTACAGGCAAAAGCGAGATAAATGGAGCTGCCTTTAGTGCCCAGAGGAAAAGCAATCACTATGCTTTTCAGGTCCATGAACATTTCTCCCATCCTGGGAAGACTTTAAAAAAATAAAATCATCATTTGTAATACTTTAAACAATAAAATCAATCAATCAATCAATCAATCAAATCAAATCATGTTGGTGGCTATCTTGTACTGCACTCAATTAAAGTTAAGTTGTTAGATTTTTCCCTAAGAAATGTCAAGCACTGCCATTACCAAGTATCTGACCAGGTCACATGGAAAATGAGCATGCTCACACTATGCTATCTGCATTTGTCAGAGACTGAGTTAAAAAGAAAGACTGACAAGGATCTCATGGATATTTATTCTAGTTTCACCTGGGGCAAATTATATTCATCCTGCAAACTCTTTGACCACAAACTATTCTCTTATGCTGCTTTATATGCCTCTAAATTTTAGCACAATACAGAATTTTATCATTTAAAAGTGTAAACCAAATGCAACTCTGTATTTTGTGTTTGTTCTGTTTTTTTTTTTTGTTTGTTTGTTTGTTTTTTGGGGTTTTTTTGCATAGGCTGGTTGGAAATTTGAAGGAATCTGCTTCATAAATATTAATGGAAAATTGATCCAATTAGAGACGTGCTGTTCTGTTGAGATTATAACTAAACTTCTGATTTTGGTTACTGTAAAGAAGAAAGGGGTAGAAGGAGAGAAAGTATGAGTGAATGAGATGGTAATTGGGTTTCTCAGATTGTTCTATTTAGAAAATGTTACATTTCAGAGATTCTGCTGCCTTTCTTTTCAGGATAGAAGGTTAGATCCAAGAGAGGTGCTGTGGATATAGAAAGGGCAAATTGCCTCATCAGTCATCCACACCGCCTTCAACTGCTCTAACAACTCTCATTCCAGTACTCAATCTAAGGTGCAGACACAGGCCAAACTCAAATCCTAAGCTATACAAAGAGCAGAATATATATTTTAGACCAAAGAATTTGGGGGAAATTAAAACAAAAACTATTTTTCTAGCCCAATCTATGTTTTCAGAATGAGTTTCTCATGATACTTTCTTAATTCTAATCATCTATTTGCCAATGCTTGCTTGCCTTTTGTGATTGAGTTCTTTCTAATTTAGTCATTTGTATCATATGACGTTTCCAGTTGTTGCAAAGAGCTATGAAAATTACCAAAGCTAGCCAAGAAACATTTCTTATAGACTATATAACTTTATCTGCTCTGCTTCTACATTTTTATTGAAGGGTGGTGACATCACCTGAAAATGACATCAATTACAGTGTATGTTGTGTAGATTTCTACTAAAGATGCCAGCTTGTTGCCTAGAGAGATGTAACTGATTAATTCTGTGAATATTTATTGAATATTTGTTAGTACACTTTTACATTACTAAAAATTTATCTCCCACAAAGGAACTTTTTATCACTGTTTTGTCTACTGATATTTCCAAAGGACCCACAACTCCAGGAATATCCAACATAATTCATTTTATAATTTTCCAACTACCTTTGGTTTTTATAATATTTTATATTATCTGACTATGTTTCTATTTTTCACAATATTTTTCTTGTCACAGGTTTTCATTTATTGAGAGACACAGAGAAGCTTACACAAACCATATCCTTGCTATATCTGATCCTATTAAATTCACTGAGCAGAGGAAGCAGTACTGACCAAAACAGAGCAAGGATGAAAACAAGAGAAATATCTTCATTACTTTCATCTCCTTTTTCAAATGACTGAGTCTGATTGTATTACTTTTGAATTTTTATTTGAAACTTTTGTTTAGCTCCATATATGAATGCATTTTACATGGAGCTACTTGTTTCATTGTGACTGAAAAAAATAACTTCCAGGTGATATAGCATCAATGCCAAGACAACATAAAAATATAGACTCTCCAGAAAGGAACTAGCTTAGTAAATGAATTTCATAATAATAAAGGTATGCATGTAAATTATTTAACAAATCATAGAATTTGTTTAGCTCAAGAGGTTTTCCATTGGAAACATTGGATATCATCAATACAGATATCTGTGGAAAGAAAGTGGAGCTCTGGAATCCAGATGGGAAGTGGAACCACTGCTCAGTAAAGGTTGGCTTTTTGGCAATAACAGCTGAAATTTTTTTTTTTTTTTTTTTTTTTTAATTAAATCTTTATTGTTCAGATTATTACATTTGTTCCTCTTTTTTCCCCCCATAACTCCCCTCCTTCCAGCTCCCACCCCACCCTCCACCCTCACTCCCCACCCACTGTGTTCATCCATAGGTGCATGATTTTTGTCCAGTCACTTCCCGCATCTCCCACACCCCTTTTTCCCCCAAGAATAGTCAGTCTATTCCCTTTCTATGTCCCTGATTCTATTATAATCACCAGTTCATTCTGTACATCAGGTTATTTATTCACTTGATTCTTAGATTCATTTGTTGATAGATGCATGTTTGTTGTTCATAATTTGTATCTTTACCTTTTTCTTCTTCTTCCTCTTCTTAAAGGATACCTTTCAGCATTTCATATAATACTGGTTTGGCGGTGATGAACTCCTTTAGCTTTTCCTTATCTGTGAAGCTCTTTATCTGACCTTCAATTCTGAATGATAGCTTTGCTGGATAAAGTAATCTTGGTTGTAGGTTCTTGGTATTCAGCACTTTGAAAATTTCTTGCCATTCCCTTCTGGCCTGCAAAGTTTCTGTTGAGAAATCAGCTGACAGTCGTATGGGTACTCCCTTGTAGGTAATTGAGCCTCTTTCTCTTGCTGCTTTTAAGATTTTCTCTTTGTCTTTTGCTCTTGGCATTTTAATGATGATGTGTCTTGGTGTGGTCCTCTTTGGATTCCTTTTGTTTGGGGTTCTCTGCGCTTCTTGGACCTGTAAGTCCATTTCTTTCACCAGGTGGGGGAAGTTTTCTGCCATTATTTCTTGAAATAGGTTTTCAATATCTTGCTGTCTCTCATCTTCTGGCACTCCAATGACTCTGATATTAGACCGCTTAAAGCTGTCCCAGAGGCTCCTTACACTATCTTCACACTTTCGGATTCTTTTTTCATTTTGCTTTTCCAATTGGGTGTTTTTTGTCGAATCTTTGGTTTGATTATTGTACTCCTCTGGTCTGCTATTGGGTATAATATTCTTTATTTCAGTCCGTGTATGCTTACTTTCTAATTTCTTTATCGTAGCATCGAGGGTCTCATTAGTTTTCGTGAGGTTCTGCACAAATTTATGGCAAGCCCTCAAAATTGCGATTCTTAGCTCCATATCCTCCATTTCTGTCATGTTTTTTTGTCTCCGCATCTTTTATGCTTTCTTGGTGCACCCCCTTGTGGTCTCTGTGCGCAGTCTTGTTCTAGCCAAGCCTTAATTGTTGTAGTTAACACTAGAGGGATTTGACCCTCAGGCCGACTGGCTATAGGAATCAGCTGTGCGGAAAAGTCTGTCTTCTGGGGAGGCGCTAATCCAGCCTTTGCCTGAGGCGATCGGCAAATGGCTGTGCGCAGGCTTTGGGCGGGGCGGGGTCAACAGGGCGGGCGGAGGGAGCAGTTATGGCCACGCTCAGTCCCGTTCCCAGAGGCTCTGCTTCTCAGAACCCCGGCAGCCGCTGCAAACCTCGGAGAGAAAGCTGCCCTCAGGTTCCAACTGATGCCAGGTAATCCCGCTTCTCCCGTTTGAGTCTGGGTCCCTAGAGACTCGCCCGGATCTGGAGCCCAGAGTCTGAGACTCACTCCCGACAGAAAACGACAACCGTGCCCTCAGCCACCAGCCCGCTTTCGCGCGCACCTCGGTACCTTTGTATTTTCCACACTGCGCCGCCTCTGAGCCTCGATTTGCTGTTCTCTTTCCTTCTAGTTGTAGAGTCTCTCTTCAGCCAGCCTTCCTGTGGTTCTGGGTGATGTCCGTTCAGTCTTTTAGTTGTATTTTTGAAATGGTTGTTTGCGGCAGCGGTCTCCGGTGTTTACCTACGCCGCCATCTTGGTCGACTCTTCAATAACAGCTGAAATTAATAGAACAGAGTAAACAGCTTAAATGTCCAATTGTGACTATATATCCTGGAACTTTGTTTTCAGAAGATTAAGTACAAATTATCATGACTAAGCTTTGCTTATTATTGCTCTTTGCTTATAAACTTGTTTTGCATTTCAACAATACATAATCAGAGTTTTATATAAAGATAAAGCTGAAATTGTACTATGAGCTCTCAAATCCAATATGCTTATTCTAGAGGTAAAGACACTGATACTGCTGTGGTTACTTTAATTCTGCAAATGTCAAATATGATATTAAACACTCTTCAAATATATGTTTATTCGTGCATTCAATATATATATATATGTGTGTATATATATACATATATATATATATATATATATTTCTTTTCAAATTTGTTGCACATATCTTTCGAACAATGTAGTTTATTTATTTGTTGTATCCTAAAGGCAATTTCTAAATCTTTCTATTGTCCTTGTTAAATAGGTACCTGACTACATATGGGGGAAAAGATGGACAGTGTGGCTATGTAACTTGTTTTCAAAACAGAAAATTCTATTTCAAGAGCACACACTGAGCCTATGTTGCTCTTCAGATAATATTTTATTGGAATACTACCATAAAGAGTTTGCCTTGTGGTATAACCACAGAGACTACAACAGAAATCTGTTTAGATAGCTATCTATGCATGCTGCCAGCTTGACGTAGGACCATTTGAGATAACTGACTATAAGGAGGCAGTAAGAGGCAGTAAATACCCTATATTTTTTAGATATAATTTATTTTGTGGGTTAATTGTGAAAAGGGGAAAAGAAGTAGAAAAGCAAAAGTGCCAAAAATGTTTTGGCCTATATTTTTGTTACTCTACCAAGTCTTTTTTTTTTTTTTTAGACTATATCTTGAAAGAATTTAAATCTGTATTTCATACCTCTCTTGCATATAGCCTATGCTATAAATATAAAATGTATGTAGGTGAAAGATGTTGTGATTGGCGAATCTCCCTTTTATTCTAATACCATATCAGGAACTTCCCCTGAAAGTTGGTATTTATAATGAGTATAGTTACTCTTTGTCAAGGATCATGGAAAACAGATTTTAATTATATGGATGCTTGCTCACCTCTATACCCCTCTTCAGATACCTCTAAAGTTATTGGCAATCTACATGGGTTTTTATCATCTGGAGAAAAAGAATCTCATTCTTTGGCAAGACTGTTGCTCCTTCCCAGCTATATGTACACTTTCTAGTACTGTGAAATATTTCACTTACCTGTTCCATTTTTTTCATATCCTGTTTTACATAGATATCTAGTTTGTTCCCTATGACAATGATATTGGTATACAAATATTCAACTGTATGAATTAAGGTGGAAGGCTCACCAGCTTGCTTGCTTTCCCTCCACCTGGCTCTGTCCCTGAGCACGGGAGATTATGCAGATTCATTTTTGATAATATTATATAGACCTAGAGTTCAATATGGAAAATATGGAAAAGAAATGAGTGAATACCACTGGCAATTGGTATGAGAATATAGAAATTGACCTAGTTTATAATCAGTGAAAAGCAGAATATACATTTAACTACTTTTTATTCCTGTAGGCTAGGGAACATACTTCTTAATTATAAAAGTATATAAACTTGACTGTCTCCAGCATATTTTTGAAATTTTAGGCTAGTTTTTTGAAAACCTTGTTACTTTTCTGTTTTTGTATGTGTCTGTGTGTGTGGAGAACAAATAACACAGACCTATAGGCATAAATGCAAGATTTCAGGGATCTCAGAATACTAGAGTCTTTTTGTCTCTAATCTTTTCTACTAACTACCTCTATTTCTTTTTAATAAATTACTATAAAGAAGTGCATAGTAAAAGACTTATTATGCCAACATCACACATCTAAGTCCTTTTTAATCCATGTAAAAGCAGACTTTTCTCTCTTCAATTTTAAGAAGGTTAATTCATGGAAATCTCTCTAGGACATTTTAAAACCTGCAGTTCTCGATGAAGAAAGACTTGCAGCCCTTTTAATTTTAGAGCTGTGCCAGAATGTCCATAAATAATTTCTACTCTCACAAACCAGAGTGCTAGGAAATGTGCGGACACTGCAGATTTTTACTGTTTTCTCCGCTTGCATTCATATTACAATAAATGAGAATAGATTTTTAATATCTATTTCAATTACATGCATTAACTGAAGCGGTGGGGGTAAAATTATAAACTTCCTATGATTTGAGACACTGGAGAGATCCATATGCTGATGTGTGGGCAGAACATTCAGTATTTCTGCTCTTTTTTTTTTTTTAGAATAATTTCAAATATTCTAGGGATTACTAAACATTTATAGAGCCTTCAAACTCCATTTTGTTAGGTTTATAGTAGCTCTTTCTATTAATATTTTTGGAAAGATGAATTCATTTCAATTAAAACACTGAACTGAGAGAAAAATTAAGCCAAACTGACATGAACATGAACAGATTTAGAATATGTATTTCTTGGCATTCTTTCCCCTCAATAGATAATTAACATGAAAATGCACTGTAAATCTGAATTATAAAAAGTCGTATTTCTATCCACAATCAAAATAAATCTAATATTTAGAGCAATATGAAATTTCATGAATATTGATTTGCCTATGTCTAAATTGTTTTTTTTTATACTGAAGGAGGTTAAAGATGTAACTTTCTACAGCATATACATTTTGGTGGGATATATACCTGTATATTCACAATATTTGGCAATGCACATTATAGATACTTGCCAAAAAGAATTAGAACATCAATGACGAAGTTGGAATGGTTTCTGAAGACGTAAATTAATGGAATTCTGCTAGAGACATAAAAGTTGTTTCCCTGCTGTTCACATCTGTTGCATCCTGCAAAAAAAGAGAGAATGTTATGTGAAGAGCTGATGCTTGAATCGCTGATTCTTCCTGATTTGTGCTGATGGTAGCTGAAGCTGCAATCTTGGCATCTTCCACTGCACATTGTCATCAGCAAGGTGGGGAACACATCCCTGAATTAAATTAGAAGTCAATGCGAAAATCTGATTTGTTTGACAGAAATTTCCATTCTATTCTAATCTGTAGAAATGCGACTGACATAAAAATTATTCCAGCACTATTTAAAAATATTGCTCAAGGTAAACTACCTGCAAAAGAAAGGAATCTTTATAAAGTTTTCTCAAAGAGGGGAAAATAAATAATAAATATCACCAGTCAAGGTGAGAAAAAAAATCCTGATCAGAGCCTCAAATTTTTTATGGAGGAACATAATCAAATGTTCTACAAACTTTGAGTTTACAGCCAATTCTAACTCACACTAATTTTCTTCCTTTCCTTATCTCTTTCTTCTTTTTTACTTTTCAAAGATGGTTGCTAGTCTTCTATCTCCTTAAGAATACAAGTAGGGTTAGTGTCAGAAATGAGCTAAAAACATTTACATATATTATATCAGTTAATACTTTATTCTATGGTTTAGATACTATTTTTATTTGCATTTTACAAATGAGGACACTGAGGCTTAAAGAGATTAAATTAATTGCTTCAGTGCTCCACTAATTTGTGTAGAGCTAGGATACCGATTGTAAGTCTGTCAAGACAAAACCTTCAAGCATCAGTGGTAAGAATGTAAAGGAGTAGATATAGGAAAAACCAAGAGTAAGTCTTAATAGGATGTCGAAACCCTGTAAAGAGGGATGTGAGGAAAAAAGAGATGATCAGAGTGACTCCCATGTCTAGGGATTTCTGTAATAAGAAAAAGGATTAGAAACAGGAGGAGTTTCTGTAAAATGAGGAATTGAGAATGAAGATTATGTGAGACAGCCAAATTCTCACCTCAAGGTCATGAGAAACCCTTGACCTTGAAATAGAGACAGGAGGGTAATAAAATTTATGTGGCATTGGAACTGTTGACATAGATTAGATCATTTAGCATATTTATAAATAAATAAATAAATCTATAATAATAAAAGTGTAATATGCTAATTAGACTGGACGATCTTCCGGACGAAGCCGGGGCTGCAAGGGAAGCCCAGATCCCGGGTGCCTGCCAGCAGCCACAGGGAAGCCTGGGTCCCAGGTGCCAGAGGGAAGCTGGTGCCGGCAGCTGGGGGTAGGAAGGCCTACTCTTGCATGAATTTCATGCATCAGGCCTCTAGTAAATAAATAAATAAATTATATATATAGCTAATATGCTAAGTGTCCATTCAACCAGTCACTATGACACACACCGACCACCAGGGGGAAGACGATCAACTCAGAAGCTGCCGTGACACTCACTGGCCATTTACAGAGAAATGGCACCATGGACCTGGCGGCCACAAAGCAACATTTGGTTCCCCCAAGTGGGACATAGGCCTTGCCACCATCTCAGAGCAACAGCGTCCACCAAATCACAGCCCACGCTGTCGAGACTCCATGGCCCAAAATGCAGCCCACAGCCCAGCCCAGCCTGGAAATGGTTGCAGTGGGTACTGGGTAAGGACGTCATGTAGCAATGCCGGCTTCCTCTCCCTAACAACTAGCCTCCTTGAAGTTTCTTCAGCCCAGGAACGTGACTTGCTTTATAGCCAGGTGCAAACATTTTACGCTTTAACCAAATGTCTGTGAAGTGTTTTCCTGTGCCTCATTTCATTTGATCCTCACAGAAGTCCTGGAGTAGGTATATAGGAGGCTTGGTGGAATCCTATTTCCTTTTCATTAGCCAGAAAATGGAGATTTAGAAAGCTTAGGAACTTGACCTAACTGAAAAGAAGTAAGAAACGGTGGAAAATGTTCTCACTGTGCAGAATATAGTCAAACACTGCTACAGTTAAATATTTTACCCTTTATTCTCCCTGTGTGATCTACAATAATAATCTGCTTCATGTTGGTATTTACTGCTGTGTTGCTGACAATTACCTGAAAGAGAAGTTGGGGTGATTCACTGGGCTGGAAAAAGTTTAGCTAAATCAGAAAGCAGGTCTAATTAAGCAAGTTTATTCTATATATACAAAGGGCTAAGTTGACTCGCACATGTGCGATACATATAAACCTCTCACTGGCACCAATTGCACTCGTGTGTTTCCATCTGTCATTGTCGATCATGAATTTGGTTGACACTTCTATTATAGAGAAAGGGCTAATAGCGATATTAAAATATTTCTTCTAATTAATTTCTTTTAAAGATAAAATAAGTATAAAGATAAGTATAAAGGTAAGAGGGGTAAGTAAAGTAGAAAAAGAGCTGGCAAAGATACTGAGAATAAAGAACTATAGTGGCAGGAAAAGAATCAATGTCCTGAAAACTATTAAAAGAGAATTTAAAGTAAAAGGGGATGGTTACTAGTATTAAATGCCACAGAGAAATCAAGTCAAGTAAAGATTAGGGTTGAAAAGTGGCTATACAATTTTAATATTACCAGATTATTAGATAATTACTGGGTGAATTAGAAGGAGATTTTCAGGGTAGGAAAAAAATGAACATTAGTCTCACTATTAAAAAAAATAGCGAGACTAGACTCTTAGAAAATCTGGACATAGAGAAATGAATGTAAGGATGATAGATTGAACAATAATCTTAATGTATCATCCATAAAGCCTACTTAGAAGAAAAACACATGGAGGAGGGATTTGAAATCTTAAACCCCAGGGTTATGAGCAACAACTTATTCATTTCAACCATATGAAATATAGGTACTATATTTTATTTCTGCTTGACTTAGGTGATAAGCAATAGGCAGAAGTTTATCTTGAATTAAAGATATGCATTTATGAAAACTAAGCAAAAAAGAGGAACATTAATTCCAGAAGAAAATAAAAGAGTAATGAACAAAGGGCTAACCACAATTACTACATTTAGAAGGAAGCTTGTCTTGATGCAAAACACATTTAAATGGAAACAGAGTTCCTAGACTGGACACAGAAATAATTCAGGATGGAATCCAGGAAGAATGCTATGCTTAAAAGTTAATGATAATCCTAAACAGCATAATAAAAAAAAGAAAAACTGTGAGAAAGGATATAAACAAAAGAGTCACAGAGTAAGTAGTAGATATTCCTCACAATTCTAAGAAGTTTTCAAAATTGAAAAGAACTAGCCCTTCAATTTCTAATGAGACAATACTGAAGTTTTGTACTCATGAGAAGATTGAAAGAATCATTTTGTTAAGCTTGGGAAATAGAGATAACTAGTAGTGTTGGTACCAAAGGAAAATGATTGTGGGTACTAGGGTGGGATAATGAATGTGTGGGAGCATTTGCCTGGCAAACGAAGGCCATCCTCAAAGCCTCAATCCTCTTTTAGTTATTTGTTTATTAGTTTTTACTTTTATCAGTTGTACTTGCACGTAGTAAAAAGAGTCAAATATTCATATAGGTTTATTTTGAAAAACATCATTCCACTGAAATTCTTTCTCAGCACTAATTGCTTCTATTTATTGTAGCAATGTCTCCAGATAATGGCTTTCTATTATTACTTTTTGGGGGTTTGTTAGTTTTATTTCAGTTTGGGAGATTTGTAGAGAGTAAGTGCTTAGCCCTTTGATCTTTCCCATTTTCTCCGCTCTTTTATTTTCCTTCTGGAATTACTTTTGCTTTCTTGTTTGCTGAGTTTTCATATATGCATGTCTTTAATTTAATAGAAACTTTTGCCGATTACTTATTACCTATGTCATCTCTTATGAAATTTTGGTGCATCAGGTAGCATGTGAATGAAATCTTCATGAAAAAGTCTCTTTTAGAATCATCTCACCTATGATAACCTGGATGCCCCTTGTATGTGAACACAACTATTATCCTTGACTCTCTCCTTCACTTCATCCTGAGGACTCTTTCATCACTCTTATCCTTCATTCATTCGTCCATTGTGTCATCTATTCATATGTATTGACTGTGTGTGTAATTTGTTAGGCACTGTTCTAGGTGCTACCTATATGCCAGAGTGGGGAAAAGAGAAACAAATTCACTGCTCTCATTGGCCTTATATTATAGTGAAAACCCAAAGAGAATTCCCTTTAATAATATTCTCCACCTCTATGCCTGATATCAAATGTGAAAATGAATAAATAAATAAATAAATAAATAAATAAATAGATAAATAAAGGAGACTCATACTGATGGCATTTTGTGGTGAAATAAGTGTTCCATTGTAACTTACCATGCACTGCATAAAAGTAGTTGGAGAATTCTAACAAAACTTTACTTTTCCATTTTACTAATCTGTTCTGTAGTTTACTCACTGTCTGCATAGTGTTTGGGAGGCACTCAAGGTGAAACCTCTTTTAGAAACTTTGGAAGCTGCTTAGTAAGATTCTGTTACAAAAAAAAATAAAAACATTAATGAACTTTTCTGATGTATGTGAACTTGGAGGACAATGGAAAATATGTATTTATTTAAATAGTTTTACTTAAATATACTTACTGAAATAACAACAAATTTACTAATAAGATAAATAGAAAAAGAAAGACACAAAAACTAAGCTGCCATTAATACTGTTTTACCTTCAATTATCCTTGAAATAAAACATAAAGTTAAAAAACAACAACAACACCACCAAAAGCTAGACATAAATTGGGATGGAAGAGAATGGTAAGATATCTTACATATTTATTTTTCCTGAATAAATATTCTGAGATATTTAGCAATTGACTCTTTTGTTCCCCATATAGTTTTCTTACTCTTTCTGAGAAAAGATATTTGCAGGTAAATTTTTGTACCTATTAAAGTATCTCTATTCTCCAGATGCTCTTAATTGAAAAGTTGGGTCACTATAGAACGTTAGGACTTTCTTTCAGAAGTCATTTCCATTATTATAGAGGAGTAATGGCATTATTATTTCTGACCTTTTACATAGGACTTGTTTTCTTTTTCTAGGGTCTTTTAGGAGGTTCTCTTTGTCCCCAGTTTTCAGAAATTCCTTAGTGAATGTCTGTCTCCCTTGAGCAGAACAATTGGTGGGCACCTTCGATCTGGACCATATGCCGCAGAGTTCAGGGAAATTATCACTATGAATGTTAATGCATCCCCTTACTTTTTTTTTCTTCTATCCAGAAGTCCAGTTATTTTGATATTATTTGGACCGTTTGGAAAGGCATTCCAATGTTTGCTCTTTTCTCTCCTACAATTCCTTTTCTTGTCTCGTTGCAGTAATATCTAAGATACATCTTTAGCCTTTTCTTCCAACACTTATTGTTGAATTTTCTTTCTTTTTAAGGAGATGTATTTTTATTTATTTTATTTGTGTGTTAATCCTCACTCAAGGATATTTTTCCATTGACTTTTAGAGAGAGTAGAGGGGAAAAGACAGAGAGAGAGAGAGAAATATCAGTGTGCGAGAGACATATCGATTGGTTTCCTCCCACACCAGGATAGAGCCTGTAACTGAGGTACATGCCCTTGACAGGAATCAAACCTGGGGCCCTTCAATCTGTGGGCCAACACTCTGTCCACTAAGCCAAACCAGCTAGGGCTTATTATTGAATTTTCAACTCTGACATCAAAATGTTAATGTCTGCAACATCCTCCTAAACTAGCTGAATGTTTCTTTGCCAAGAAAGCCTTTTCTTGTTTCACAGTTTCTGTATCTTCTCTTATCTCCCCGGTGCATTTTATTGTTGTCTTTCCTCCTCATGTAGTGATTTTCCTCAAATGTCTTCTTTCATTTTATTTACTTTGGTCAGCATCTATCATATTAGTAATTTTTCAATATTTGAAGTTATCTTTTGCTGTTTGCTCATGTTTGAGACTACAGCACTGTAAAGCTTGTGAGAGCTCTGAGCATGTGAGTGGAAAGTGCAGACATGAGCTTTATTACTGGGTAATCTCACTGGATATTCTAGCTGAGATTTTGCTATCACAGGCCTCTCTCTCTCTCTCTCTCTCTCTCTCTCTCTCTCTCTCTCCTCTTTTTCTCTTTTCTAAGGCTAAGATTCCTGATAGAAGACCCCTTCAATATTTCTCTTGGAGAGTTAAGACCTGGCTCCAGTACTTTGGTAATCCATGGAACCCAGCGAAAGAGGGGTGCTGAATATATGTCAGCACTCTTAATATGCATGCTCGCATTTTTCTTCAGGCTGAAGTATGGTGCCTTGCTTGCTTATAATGACACTGTATTATTATTTATTCTTTAAAACTTTTTCATCCACAGAATGAATGTCCAATTTTTTGCAAAATGAGGGAGGAAAAAACACCTTGTTGAGCAAAGTTGAGAAAGGGATTTGGTTACTAGAGTGATTTGGGGCAGTTTTCAGGTAATCTTCTTTAGTATCTTCTTCTTGTCCTTCACCCATGTTCAGGATTGCACCCTAGTGACTTTCAGGATTGTATGCAAAACAATTAAGCTGGTTCTGAATTGTCCCTTAATAGCTTTATAATTCATATTGCTTGTTTATGTTAGATATTCCCACTCATTCATGTGCTTTCCAGCTGCCACAATTGTGATGCTACTTTTTTCTTTGTACTTTTGTGGATTAATGACTACAGAGTTTATATTATTGTTGGATTGGTAAAATTTCATTAGATAACAAAATAGATTTGCTTATTTGATCAACTAACTTTACCGTAATTTTTACTCACCTTCAGCTCTTTATAAAATGTATTGGGTAGATATATCAATTACCTCCATTACAATGTCTGGCACAAAATAAATACTCAATGATACACATTTGCTAAATTAACTAATACATGAAGAATGAATAAATCAAGAAAACTTGACAGTCTTTCTAGTGATATTGGTAGTAAATAAAATTGTAAATAGAAGCATTTGGGAACATATGTGGAATATTCGCCACTTGCAATTGAAGGTTAAAATTTGAAAGAACACATATTTATAAGCAGTGAACAGATGGCTGTGCATATGAAGTTAAAAATAGTATTTTAAAATTCTCATTGTCAAAGACATTGGTTCTTACAGTACCAAGAACATGTAGTTAGCAAAACATTCCTATCTGATCAAAATAATTTAAACTGAAATATCAGAGGAGGGAATTCTCAAACAAACTACACACTGGATTTTGTAAAAGAAGCCTGTATATCATAAATAATCATTGTAGAGAGGATGTAAAGGAAGTACATGTAGAGATTAAAAGATTTTGATATATAGAGCTTCAGTAACTGTTAACCAAAAGAATGCAAATTTGATTAGGTTCTGCTATTTTAATAAAAGTAGGTAGATATAGGCTCGTGGTCATATCAGGAATTCAATGGAATAGGACTTATAATTGTAATAAAACTGTTGTTTTAAAGAAACAATTCTATTCAAAGGAGTTGGAGGTTAGGAAGTACATGGATATACAGTAACCCACAAATCCAGGCAGGGACCAAGATCTTTGCGAAACCTGACAGGACGTTTGAAATCAAGATAGGAAAACCCACTGTTACCTCCTTCCTGAAGGCGGCTGCTGGTGCTGAAAAAGGGGCCCGGCAGACAGGGAAGGAGGTGGCAGGCCCGGTGACCTTGAAGCACGAGTATGAGATTGCTTGTGTTAAAGCTCGGGACGATGCCTTCGCCCTGCGGGACATGCGCTGTCCTCTGTGGTCCGCTCCATCATTGGCTCTGCCCGTTCCCTGGGCATTTGTGTGGTGAAGGACCTCAGTTTGGAAGAGCTGGCAGCTTTCCAGAAGGAGCGAGCCATATTCTTGGTGGCTCAGAAAGAGGCAGATTTGGCAGCTCGGGTAGAAGCTGCCTTAAAAGTGACCCCTGCCCTGCACACTCCAGGATTTTGAAGGGAGCAGCTGGAAAGGCTGTGCCAAAGGGGAGGAGGGGAGGCGACACCAACCTGATTATTTTTGCCCTGACTTTAGATTATATATTCATACATGTATGAATGTATCAGGGGATTCAGCCTAAATAAACATCTTTTGTCAACACCCCCCCCCCCCGAAAAGAAAAGATCTAAGAAATACTTAAAGGAAAAACCAGCAGCCAAAAATATTACCATAACCATATAGATTACTATTCTATCAGTTCATATTTTAAAAGAAGGAGCAAGAAACATACAAGCAAATAAAGAACACTGACTTAAACCTCTAAGGATATTGACAATGAGTTTAGACCTAGACACACCAGCAGAAACAGAATGTTCTTAAATTTTTTTTAGTCATAAAAATAGAGACTCACAATTGAGACTGTTTACAGAAAACAAAATTATAGAAATAAGCTTTATTTTCCTGCATTAAAGAAAATTGTCTGAAAAATTGAGAACCATAGAACATCTTGCTTTAATGAGAAAAATGAGTGAGACAGTTAAGAGTATATATGAAAAGGCTACCTAACTATAAAGTTTAATTTTATCACATATATCAAGCTTACATAAATTTACTAATAGCATAGTGTAAGAAATGAATATATATATATGTGTGTATATATATATATATATATATATATATATTTGTATCTTTCTCTCGCATCATAGAACAGTTGTTGGAAACATTAGAGAAATTATGGAGAATGGGAATAGAATCAAACAATGAATATGGGCTACAGATGGCAGTTTTCAAAAATATGAATTCTGAGAATTATAAGCTAAGCATAATGAGCATATCCAGAAAAATTTTAGAAATGGACTATTAAACACTAGGTATTAGAGTAATTATAAAGGATTATTAGGGGGTACTAGGAACCATCACTAATTCGAACCATAATAGCAAGCCTTGCTGAACGGATTTTACTTACTTATTTTGTTTATATTTCTGAGTGTTAGAAACACTTAAATGTATTATAATATAATATGTACAGTCACACTATTGGAAGGAAAAAAAATAAAACATTGACGAGTAGATGGATTCTGACTACTATGCCAAATACTCGTTAGTGAGAGAGTAATGGGTGGATGTCCTTTTTCTCATTGTTCTCCCATTGGTCCTTTTAGAATTTTTATCAAGATATTGATGAAGCATAAAAAGTATGCTTATTGAATTTCACAGCTCAGAAATTATGATGATGCTCTGAAATACTGAATCCTATTTTAGAATAAATTGAGAATGACTGGAGTAAAGAACACAGAAGAATCCAAGGATTTACAAAGGACCCAAACTCACATTTACAAAATAGAAACATAATAAGCATAGGAATCGGATTTTATTTTCACTCTATGTGATCTGAAGAAGCTGTCGTTCATCCAACAAGTATTTGTTGATGGACTACTATGTTCTAGAGACTTTGACCACTGAGGATCTGTTAAACAATAAACAAGAGATCTGAAGCCTGGAGGGAGAAACCTATAAAACTTTAAAGTGTTTCAGTGTCTGTGGTTCAGAAAAGAGATTATACTTTTCCGTTTACTTCCAAGAGATAAGAACCAGTGACCAAAGGCACAAGAAACATTTGATACAAAGAGATACTTTATATTCATTGAAACTGCTCAGCAACAGAGTGGGATGCCTAGTGAGGTTTGGGTTCCACCTCTTTCTGATCAAACAGGCTGGGTTCGTATATGGTGTGGATGTCAATCTGATGTGGAAAATGCTGCTCGAATTTCTCAAAAGACAATCTCTGTTATCCCTCTCAAGACTCTATAGTTACATTATTCTTGGAAGGCGTGTAGGAAAATATATAGCGTGAATGCTTTCATTTCTTTAAAAATATTGGCTCATGCCTAGCAGAAAATTGGGGAGATAGGGTAATTGTGGATATAGTAAATTTAAGTTACTTGGGTTTCAATTTAAAAACAACACAGGAGTTCTGTGAGAAATAAAGAAAGCAGTGCATAGAGTATTAAAATTAGCATACTTTTATACAACATTGAGGTGTTATTGTCACATTTTGTTTTTGCTGCAAGAAGTGCATTTAAAGAAATACACCAATTAGGCTAAGTTCAAGGTGCAGGGTTTTCAATTCTTATATATTCTCACAAAAATACTGTATCTCTAAAAAGAGTCTATTGGGACACGAATACGTTGCTTGTTTTAGTTAAGGGAGAAATCTGCCATAGTAAGGAGTTAGATATACGATTTTGATTCCCTGCAGGATGGAAAAGATGATATCATTAGTATTAAAAACCCATCAACACCCAGCATGTCATTGAGGCTGTGGTTGAAAATGCTAAGTGATACTGACACACAAGTATTTTCAGGGTCATTTGCAGAGATAGTGTAGAGTCAAATCGAGACACTTTTACACTTGCTGAACAGAAAAGGAATTTGAAAAAAAACAAAATAGTTGAGTTTGTAGAAGTATAGTCCAATTTCAAGAGTATTGCTGGTTAGTTAAAGAATTCACACTTTCCACACACACAAAGAGCAGAGGACAGATATGAAGTATTTTAGCTGTTTACTGTTCTAAAAATTTAACCAGTTGATTCCATGGAAGTTCTGACTCAAAAGGTTAGAAAACTTTGCTACTCTTGTTACCAGTGGGAGTGTGTGTGTGTGTGGGGGGGGCGGGGAGGGTCTTCTCCTCCCTGTGTTGCTTGTGGGAGGGGCTTCTGTGACATCCCGAGAAGAGGAATTTTCTGAAACTTGCATGGGAGAATGAAATATTGTTGAAAGCTTTATTTCTGTAGAATCACACCCCTGTGTTTCCAAGGTCCCCTTTCCCCCAGTCCCACCATAGAAGTGTAGCAGGAGCTTCAATAGGGCTAAAATCAGAGTCAATGTCCAGAATTTCCTTTCCTTGTTGGACCTCAGTCCAGTCCGGCATCAGACTAGCTTTGTTTGTATTTCCCACTCCAGTTCATTAGTTCATTGCATGTGGGGTCTGCAGGCCACATTGCTATGAAGGAAACACTGGTGAATAAAAGGAAGCCAAGAGTGAGCCAAGAGCACAAAAGAGAAAGTTCCTTCCTTAGGAGGATTATGTATTCCCATACTACAGTGGTTCTCAACCTGTGGGTCGCAACCCCTTTGGGGGTCCAACGACCCTTTCACAGGGGTCGCCTAAGACCATCGGAAAACACATATATAATTACATATTGTTTTTATGATTAATCACTATGCTTTAATTATGTTCAATTTGTAACAATGAAATTGGGGGTCACCACAACATGAGGAACTGTATTAAAGGGTCACGGCATTAGGGAGGTTGAGAACCACTGCCATATTATCATGGGCTTGCAGTGGCCACACCCATTCTGGCCAATGATCTCCGTTCCCAGGTGTGATTGACAGCCACCTTCCCTTGTCACCCCAGCTTCACTGCATATGCATCTCTCTCCCATTTGTTGGACCCTTCCGGCAGTGATCGGCAGGGAAATCACAGCTCCCTGGTGAAGCTGTCCAAATGACACGCCTATAGTGTCTGGCTTCCCCCTTTGCTTCCTTCCTATTATTAATAACTAGCTAATTACAACAGTATCACTCTAATTCTAATTTCCCAAAGTGACCACTATATGATTATGGTGAAAAAGAATAACACTGAAAAAGACAACAATGAAAATTTGAGCAATAATTCTACTTTAATTAAACAAGTTTTTATTTGAAACAGAAAATCCAATGGGAAAATGCAATTCATTCTAAAACAGTTTGTATCATTTTAAAATGCATACATTTTAATTTAAGCTTCTTTAAAAAAACATGCCAATAGTGATTTAATTAATTTGATCCTAGGTCATTTAAAGGTAAGAATCTTAAATCAATATTTGGGATGCTTTGACTGAAAATGTTATTTCAAACTAAAATAATAAGAACCCAGTTCAAGAGACAAAACATTTATTTGGAAAGCACATGTTCAGGAAGAAACCCAAATAATGTCCCAATTCCAGGGTATGAGCAAGGGGTATATATGAGGGGGGAAAAAAGGAATAACATGAAAAGAAGAAACTTCCTATTGGTGCTTACAAGCTAACCTATTTTTGTCTGTACATGATTGGTTACTGATTCTGAGATGGCAAGCCCTCTCCCTGCTTGCATCACCATAACCACGCCTCAGCTTCTGTAATCTCGCTTACCTCTTCTGCTTCTGCTCCAGTAGGGTCCGCTGCCAGTCAAGCTTCTACTGTCTCAGGTTACGGCCCTCCTCCCCAAACTACAACAGATACAAAGAATACCTAAAATGTGTATGTATACCCATTTATGGGAGACAAAGAGCCTAGGGAAGGGGTGGGCAAACTTTTTGTGAGTGTGTGCCAAAACCAGCAAAATCTCTGACTCAAAATTCTTCGGCGTGCGAACCCTAATTTTTTGAGAACATGTTACGCCTACTTGATATCTCTTAAGGTGTAAGGATGTTAGGAACCTTGAAGAAATAATGAAATTCATTTGAGCGACAAAAACAGTATATGATGATGAAAAATACATTTATTTTTTCATGTATTCAAGTACACTGATAGTCCGACAGAAAACTTTATGACTCCCTTTGATATTATCAGTGTGACTTTTGCTGCTGCATCACTGATGACAGAGATTTTACATCAGGTTTATATTTCGTGACCTTCAGAGATATGCATGAGCTACTACTTTCATCCGTCAGGCTACTCCTATTACAAGACTTAACAAAATTCATCACTGAGAACAAAGATTCACAAGCGTATGTAGATGAAAACATGGAGAGTAACACTGTTGCAAAGTTTTTTAAACAGAAAAGAATTTTTGGAATGGCATTCCAAGTCCTCAATAGTTCGTTTTCGACACTTCTCTCTGGTACTCCTGTCTCTAATCACTTTTTTTCAATGTTTTCCAAGTCAACTCTAAGGTCAATAAATTTCTGCTTCCAAATTGAGCTACTCTGAAATTCAATCAACTGCATTTCAAAGTCAGCCATGTCTATGCATGAAAACATTTGTAAGTTTAGTTCCTCCAGTTTCATGCTGTCTGGAAACCTCATGAATTTTGCTGTCTCTTCCAGTTCTCTGAATTTAGCAAATCTTGAGAGGAACTGCTCAATAGTTGATTCGATAATGTTTAAAAACAGCTTTTGAAGGCTTTGACAGTCTTTTCTGTCATCTTTTGGGAGGTCTTTGATATGCCTCTTGAGGTTTGGGAAATATCTAAATCTCTCACCATCCACATCCCTCTTAAAGACTTCCAGTTTCTTTTCAAAAGCCTTTATGTAACCAAACATAACATCAAGTGTCTTGCCAGTTCCTTGTAATTTAACATTTAAGTCATTCAAATGTTCACAAAAATTGTAAATGGAAGATTATAAGAGAGGGTTTCGCGTGCCAGCAAAAGTTACTGGTGTGCCATGTTTGCACGCGTGCCAGGGGTTGCCAACCCCTGGCCTAGGAAAATATAAAAGGCCAAATCCCACTTTGTTCGGGGCTCAGCCTCTGGAGAGGATTCCACTGAGCCGGCATCAGTGCAATTAAACAGTCCTTTTCTGAACCTCCAAATGCATTTGGTTTGTCACTTTCTGCCAGCCTGATTTCTGCCATAACAATTCTATCTGCAGTAGAATGTCCATGATTATCATTCCTTGTGATAAAAATATCTGCTTGTCTTCTGACTTCTTTATAAACAATGATAAAACAATTGTGGTTCAGATCCATCCAGAGGTTCAAGGGAAAGCACAAGCAATACAGTTCCTCTGGAATGGCTGTTTCAGCTCCATTTTCAAATGGCTCCATTTATGTCATTTTTTTTACAGTTAATATCTTACCTTTATATTTCTTTTCACAGGTTTTCAGCTCCAAAAACCATAAGGAAGAGCAAAATATGTTTATTAGGCATAAGAATAATTTTTAGCTGGTTATTTTTTAGAAATAGCAGACATGGGAGAAGCTGTGAAGACCAAGTAGAAGTTACCCTTTTGTTAGAGATATTTACATTTGTAAGAGATATCCATTTATAAGGGTGTTTTCTTAGTACCAGGAGGAGAAGGATGAGTAAATCTCTCTAGAAACTCTTGTCAATAGAGAAGGCACTGAAATCAGCATAACCACATACCCTTTCCTATGTTTTACCTGATAACCTCTCAGAACTGGCTCCCCAACCCCTATCATCTTTTGTCTCTAGTTGGAAATGATATTCAAGGTGATAACTTGGGAAATTTCTGGGAGTTACTCAATTTTCCTGGGTCTTCACCATGTATACAGGAGGTATACATGTTATTAAATCTCTGCTTGTTTTTCTGCTGTAAATTTGTCCTTTATTACAGAGTGTTTTCAGCCAAGAGCCTAGATGAGTAGAGGGAAAATTATTTTTCTTTCCCCTCCAACTATCTTTAGCTCTCCTTGTTATGCCTCATTTTTGAAAAAAATAGGGAGTCTAAAGTAAGCACATTTTTGAAATTGCTAACTGCCAGTGCCACTCAATGGAGTGTATTATACTAAAGTACAGAATAACTTAACTTTATTCCTTGTGTTCATTTCTTTGGATATAAGAATACCAATTTTTTGCAAAGCAATTTAATAAGCCTTAAAGTTTAAAATTGAGGCTTTATCACTGTACTTAAGTTTCAAGGCACAAATTCTATTGATTGTGACAATCACAAACTTTACCAAAAAAACAACTATCAATAGCTCAGCAGTAAATTCATCAGTTTAGCCTCTCATCCCCTTTTCTTTCTAAGTTAAGCCCATAGAACCACTGTTTCCATAACTCAAGCAAAAAAAATAATAAAGAATGTGGGAGAAGCTAAATTAAATATGTCATATATATATATATATTCATTTCTGTCTTCTGTTGTCTAAATGAGTGTTTTTTTCTTAATCAATAATAGGCATAGGTATTACCTATGGATTCTGATAAAATATAGATTTTGATTCAGTAAATCTGGAATGGGGGCCTGACATTTTTATTTATAATTAACTTTTGGTGATTTTCCAGTTATGGTGATGTTGCTGGGCACAGCATACAGATCACACTTTTAATAACAAGGGTCTGTAATCTTAATTTCTTTATTCTCTTGATATCATCTAACATTGTTGTTAATGTTTTTCTCAGTTGAGTCTTTTCAGAATCTTTCAATTTATCCTTGTGTTTCTACATTAGATATCTTTACCTTTTATAAAACAAAACAAAAAATCTACTCTTTAATTTTTTTGAAATCCTAATTGAGTATTAATGGGAAAGGGTGGAAAGTATGATGAGAGATGATGGTTATTGTGGGTAAAGCCTATAAATGGATGTAACATGAGGATTGGAGGAAGCTCTAAAGCAGAGTTTCAGCTCTGTTCCTCTGTATTTCGGGTACCAGATCAATCTGAATAGCTCTGGCTTTCACTCATTGAGAGTCTTCTGTATTCCAGGTTCTAGGTTAATGAAAGGTGAACATCTCAGATGGTGATTTAAGAAAATTGAATTTAGTTAGGGAAAGGGGATTGGGGATGGGGTATCCAAAGGGAAGGGCTGCACAGCAATCCATTGGGTGGATGATGGGAGCACCCAGGAGCTGGAGTTTCATCCTTATATGCAGTCACTGGTGAGGAAACTTGTCCGCAGTGGGTTTGGAGACTGAGCTGCAGGCTTGGAATGAGGATGGAATGTGGATGAAATGCAGGTGTGCCATCAGGTGCCTTGAGGAGAGTGCAAAGCTGAAGCATTTGGCAAAGCTGCCCAAATTACATTTGTTTCTATTTCTTGTACGGTCTGACCGCTGGTGTCCAGCGAATTTTTCCTGGTCTTTGTTCTCCTGTGGTGGGAAGCTTAGAAATAAATGGCTGTTAAAGATTGTATTGCCCTACAGGCCTAACATTTCCCTCCTCTTTATATTTGTTAATAATTATTCTTAATTGGTGCGAAGGTCTCTATCTTCTGTTAGTTTTCCTAAGGAATAAAACCCAAGGTGCTGTTGGCAGGGATATATAAATAAAGTTACCCCACATATCAGAAATCATCCAGCTGGCAGCTTAGTATGTCTATTACTATAAGGGAGGGTAAAATTATCAGAAACAAAGGGAAAGTCAAATATTATAGGCATGTAATTTGGGCAGCTTTGCCTGCCTGAATGCTTCAGCTTTGCACCCTCCAGGTGTCCAATGGAGGGGAGATAGACGCATGCCCAGTGAAGCTGGGTGATATTGGGGAAGTACTCTGTCAGTCACACCTGGGTCATTCACCAGGATAGACATGGCCACTGCAAGGGCTCAAAATGTGGGATATTTAATTCCTTATACAAAGGAGTTTATACTCTTGTGCTCTTGGTTGACTCCTGACTTGTGGGGCTCTCAGTCCTGCTTCCTGACATTCTCCCATGTGGTCGGTGACCATGTGGACCCCCCCCCCCCCCACACACACACACACAATGGACTAATGGATGTAACTAGCCTAATGCTGAGCTGGACCCAGCTGCAGCATGGAACACAAACTCTGGATACTAGCTTTGCTTTTAGCTCTACTGAAACCCCAATTACATTTCTTCCAGGACTGGATTAAGGGAAATGGGACTTTGAAAACCCAAGGATGTAATTCCGTGTAAATAAAAATCACTCATCCTCCTGTGTGAGCCTCAGAAAATTCTTTTTCTCAAGATATTATAAGGACTCCACCCTCAGCATGCAGTGGGGAGATACCTCAACTTTCCTGATGACAAATTGACATAAGGCAGATTAACAGGAGAAAAACGATATATAAGTATGTATGAATGGTGGCCCCATAAACATATGGAGATTAAAAGGCAGCTGGGTCATTGAGACTTATATAACACCAGAGGCCCAGTGCATGAAATTCGTGCACAGGTAGGGTTCCTAGGCCTGGCTGGCAATCAGGGCCGATTAGGTTCCCGGCCTCCTCACCTCCCTACCTCCCCTTTCCCTTACTCCCTCAGCGCTCTGCCATCGCCGCTGGTCACCCACCATGTCCCGTGCTGCCCCCTGGTGGTCAGTGCACATCATAGTGAGTGATCAAACTCCCAGTCTCCCGGTCGAACTCCTGAGGGGACACTTTGCATATTAGCCTTTTATATATATAGACAAGAGGCCTAGTGCACAAAATTCGTGCATGGGGCGGGGGGTGTCCCTCAGCCTGGCCTGCACCCTCTCTAATCCAGTACCCCTCAGGGGATGTCCGACTGCCAGCAGTTGGACATCCCTCTCGTAATCTGGGACCGCTGGCTCCTAACAGCTCACCTGCCTGCTTGATTGCCCCTAACCACTCTGCCTTCCTGCCAGATCTCCCCTAACCCCTGTGCCTGCCTGCCTGATCTCCCCTAACTGCCTCTGCCTGCCAGCCTGATTGCCCCTAACTGCCTCTGCCTCGGCCCCTGCCACCATGGCTTTGTCCGGAAGGACGACTGGAAGACGTCCTGTCTATCTGGTCTAATTAGCATATTACCCTTTTATTAGTATAGATCTGCACTAAGGAGTAGGGGTCTGGTGATACAAAGACTCAAAGGTTTTTTTACAGGGAGACAAGAAATGTTTGGAAAACAAAAGTTTTCCTGTTATACAGCTAAGTTTCTTAAGTACAAAGGTATTTCTGAGACTAGCTCTTCCTGATATCCTTCCCAATGTAAATTTAGGCAGCTAAGGGAGTGGTAAAAGGCTTTTCCTGAATTCGCTAGGTTTTGATTGCCTTTTGCTCAAAATAATTCTCATGCCAAAGTGGCATATTTTGGGGAGACTTGTTTTGAACACCTTTATAGGAAAAAGACAAATTTTTCATGGAAGAAAACTTACATACAACATAAAAACTTTGTTCAATGTCATAAGCTACAGGAAAATACAATTAAAACCACAATGAGATAACACTACAAACCTATTTTACTAAAATTAAAAAACTAAAACACTCTTAACATCAAATGCAAGTGAGAATGTAGAGAAACTGGATCATGTTGGAATGTAAAATGGTACAGCTACTCTGGAAAATAGTTTGGCAATTTCTTTTAAAACTAAAAATGACGCTTACATAGGACCCAGCAATTTCTCTCTTGGGCAATTATCTCCAATAAATGAAAACTTAGAGTCACACAGAAACTTAAACACAAATGTTCATAGCAGCTTCATTTAATAGGCCCAAACTGGAAATTACCCAAATGTCTTTCAGTGGGTAAACAGTTAAATAATCTGTGACATATCCATACCATAGACTGCGACTCAGCAGGTAAAAGGAACAAGCTACTGATAATGCAGCAATGTGGATGAGTCTCAAAGAAGTTATGCTTAGTGAAAAAAAAAAAAACTCCAAATACACCTTTATGTATATTATATGTGTATAAAATATATGTATATATTATATATAGATTTATACATATCTAACATGTATTTATTTCATTTACTATATTTTTCCAGGTATAAGATGCCCCCAGTATAATACGCCCCCCACTTTTCCAACCCAAAATTAAGAAATCAATATTTTAAACATAAAACAGAACACATTTTTATTTAGTAATTACCACAGGTAATGTTACATACCAGTGCTATGATATTTTGCAGCATATCCCTTCATTCAGCCTCTGTTGCATCACTGCTCTCTTCTTCATCACTATTAGTTCCAGACATATCAATTTCTTCAACTTCTATTGTATCACTGTTGTCTCCTGAGTCACTGTTTATATATGTGAGATCATCCTCATACACTGGTGGCATTTTTTGAGCTAACTTTGTTCGTGTTCTCATGACCAACCCTTCTCTCCTCATGAAATTGAAGCACCATTTTTCCTTTCCTGTAAAATCAACAATGTCCATTTCGCTTGCAAACATTCTTGCCTGACATTGAATAAGCTTGGTTGACACACATAAGCCACTCTGGCGCTGCTCCATAATCCAAGTCTTAAGCCTCTGCTCCAAGTTTGCTCATTTTGCTGGTTTTCCTCTTAAGACATTCTTCTTTTTTGGCATCTTAAGGAGTTGTTCTTCCTGTTTTCTCCACTGTCTGATCATACACTCAGTGGGAGGAGGTCCAAATTGTCTCTCTGCAGCTCTATTTCCATGCTCTTTTGCATAGCTGATTATATTCAGTTTGAATTTTGCAGAGTAAGACAATTGCTTACCAGTATTTATCTTTTTCTTTTTTGACATCTTTATAGGCTCAGAACGCTCCAGTACCTGTTGCATCTGCACACTCTCCACCTCCACCTCCAATTATGGCATCAGCTGACATTAGGAACAATAAGGCTCGTGATTGGAGGAAGCCTGTTTGACAAGATATGGGCAGCTTCACACCTGTGTGGCTTCCTCCTTGGCAGACTTCTGTGTATAAGACGCCCCTCAATTTTCAGTCTAAAGATTTTAGAAAAAAATAGCATCTTATACACAGAAAAATCCGGTATATAATATTCTTAAAATAATGAAATAACCAGGGGTTCAGAATGAGCATTCCCAGAATCTATCACCTTGGCACATGGGGTTATTCTAAGCTGGAGACTACTGGGGCCCAGATGGCTCAGGAAGAGCTTGTTAGCTCTCCCTTAACTGCCTGAAAGATTTAAAGAAAGGGCCTGATCCAGGACAAGCACAAACACCAGATAGAGCTACAAAAAATATGGGCTAAGTGAGGTAGGGGAAACTCCTTGGCAAAGTCCTCTCTGTGTCCCATTGTCTCTGGATGGCATAGCAAACACTTGTTTACCAAACATTTGTTTTTCCGTCTCCACGTGAATTGTCTTCCCCTCATTTGAAGCCCCAGACTCCTAGCCCTTCTCTTTAGTTCATAATGGCATATAAGCCCCAACTGCCTGACTGCCTGTGGGCCTCATTTTTCTTATGGATCCCCTCTACATTTGAAATGAAACTTGATTTTCTCCTGCTAATCTGTCTCATGTTGATTTAATTGTTAAACCAGACAAAATAAACTAGAGAGGCAGAAGAGAAATAAGAGAAATTTTTCTTCCTCAATGAAATAAAGACAGTGAAATTGGTGTGGCTATAAAGGCTAACACAAGGTGCAGTTCTGCCATCTTTTAAAAAATATATATTTTATTGATTTCAGGGAGGAAGGGAGAGGGAGAGAGAGAGATAGAAACAGCAATGATGAGAGAGAATCATCGGTTGGCTGCCTCCTACACACCCCCAACTGGGGATTGAGCCCACAACCTAAGCATGTACCCTGAACAGGAAACAAACCGTGACCTCCTCATTCATGGGTCGATGCTCAACTACGGAGCCACACTGGCTGGGCCAGTTCTGCAATCTTATTTTTTGTTAATCCTCACCCTAGGATATTTATTCATTGATTTTAGAGAGAGTGGAAGAGAGAGGAAAAGACAGAGAGAAACATCTATATGTGAGAAACACATGGATTGGTTGCCTCCTGCATGAGCCTAACCAGGGCCTGGGCCAGGGAGGAGCCTGCATACAAGGTACCTACCTGTGGGGGCCCTGTCTAGAGTACACCAGGTGTTCAAGGCCAGTCTGAGCATGGGAATCCTAATCAGTGTATTCAAGGATAATTTGCTATATACAGGTGCAAAAGCAAGGATGCAGCAATTTATATACTGCGCAGGTATGCTTTTCTGTAACTCAAGTATTTAGATCACTATTTGGTAAAAAGCCTCTTTTGTCTAAGTTAGTATAAAGCAGTGGTTGGCAAACTCATTAGTCAACAGAGCCAAATATCAACAGTACAAAGGTTGAAATTTCTTTTGAGAGCCAAATTTTTTGAACTTAAACAATATAGATAAGTACATTGTTATTAACTTAATTAGGATACTCCTAAGCCTTAGGAAGAGCCACACTCAAGGGGCCAAAGAGCTGCATGTGGCTCACGAGCCGCAGTTTGCCGACCACGGGTATGTTACTGACCAGCAAGTGTGGGGCTGCATTGTTTGGAAGATGTATTACTGACCAGCCAGTGATGGCTGTTTTTACTGGGACGGCTCCTATGTTTGCTACTGTATTAGCAAAGGCTGCTTTTATATAAGGCAGCTACTTGGTATGGCTCCTGTGTTTGCTACTGTATTAGCAAGGACTGCTTTGCTGGACTGCTTTATCTGATGGCTCCTTGTTAGCAATGACTACATGGTCACTGGCTCCTATAATAAAGACTCTCTTATATACCCACGACTTCTCATGTCTTCATCTTCTAATGCCCAGTGTCCAAGGAGGTCTAGCGCCTGGCAGAGGGACTCGGACCCAATAGTTGATGTATTGGAGCAGGATTCAAGGAGTGAGTACTCCAACAATTGGCTCAGTGAGCAGGGTCAAGGAGAAATTTACTCCAACTATGCCCTTGACCAGGTCCCTTTGGTTCGCAGGCCGACCCTCTATCTACTGAGCCAAACCGGCTAGGACAGTTCTGAAATCTTGATGATGGTCGTAGTTACCTAAAAATAAACATCATAAAACTGCACAGAAATGTACACAACACACACATAAATGAGTGCATGTGTAAATTGGTAAAATATGAATAAACTCTGAGTGGCACCAATGGTAATTGTCTGGTTTTAATATCGTGCTATTGTTATCCATGGCGAACTGGTCCTCTCTTTGCATTCTTCTGCAACTTTCTGTGAATCTCTAATTATTTCAAAATAATGTTTGAAACATTGTCAGTAGTTCATTTAAGATCCGACACATGCTGCTAACTTTCTGGCCTCTGCTGAGCTGTTCCACACCTGGCTTCCCAAGAGAAATACATTCTATGTACACAGGTACCTGAGCCTGTTGTTTGAAAACAAACATGTCATGAAATAGAAATAATTCAGTTAATTCCAAAAAGCAGTCATATAACCTGCTTCATATTCTCCTAATTTCTAGCAAGTGACATTCTGAGGTGGGGATAGAAGGACAATACCAGGTTACAAAAGTAAATATAAGGTAAAAAAATTCTTAAACTTCAGGCATATCCTGATATACTATTTGGGAAAACTTCCTTATGTGAAAAGTTGAATATTTAACTGCAGTAGAACACCAGTGCCTCCTTTCTTTCCTGACTTGCATTTTCTGTTCTCAGTGTAAATTGTGTTAAAATGGAATTCCATGGGAAAACTCCAATGTACCTATTCACATATCTTATTTTTTTATGTGTTACACTCTACCCTCCCGATAGGTTTTTAAGAGACAGCACTGTTTCCCTGACCCTAATTATGATTTTAAGCCATCGTTATGGTAAATACCTTTCTTTGGCATAGTTTCAGTTATTTTGCATTCTAAAATGTTTAAAGTTGGTTCTTCCTCCCTAGGTGAATTCTTCCTAAATTGCTAGTTCTGTTCTTTTTTTTCTTCCTTCTCTCTGTTTTAAGCACATAGAATCACATCTGTTTAACTCAGGGATTGTTGAGATTTCATGGGGATTTGGGGAGTAGGAGGCATCTTGGCATGGAGATTATTATTGCTTTTTGATCCACCTCCAGTAAGCATTCTGACAATTCCTCCCACACCTACTAAAAGTTTTCTCCTCAGGCTAATTGACTGTTAATGGAAGATAAGTAAGGCATTTAAACATCCACATCTTCTCAGTACACATGATTTATGTCACCCACTTAAAAAACAGAGTTTGAGCAGCAGTCTCCTTGTTTTGTTCTCTGTCACCTCAGAAACTGGGTGTGTGGGGCGGATAGGAAGAAGGATTTTATTGTTTACCGGAGTTCTTTCAGGGCCAGTTGTGAACTGCTGATGTTGAAGAAACAAGAATATAAGCAGGACTGTTTTCTTTTTTTTTAATGTAGCTAATATATATTTTAATTAATTTAAAAAAATATTTTTATTTGAAAATAGAGTGTTAACAACATAAATATTTTACTTCCTTTTTGTTTGGTAGATTATAGACATAGCATTTAATATCTGAACCAGCTTTTGGCCTCAACACAACAATTTTACGGTTACAAATTCTACCCTTTTGTTTTCCTGGAAAAATAGATGCATAAAGATAGGTCATTTAATTAACTTCCTTCAGCCTTGCTATGGAAATAACTGGTCATAATTGAAAAGGCAAAGAGGACCTCTGGAGTAGAATGTGTTCTGAGTGTACTGTCTTACAAACAGCTCTCTACCCGACGGTGATTGTTACAAGATGGACAAAGAAGCAAGCAGGTGGCTCCCCAAGAGAAATATATTCTAGGCAAATCTGAGCCAGTTGTTTGAAAACAAACATTTTCTGAAATATAAATGATTCTGTTAATTTCAAGAAGCAGTCTTATTCTGTAAACTCTCTCAAAGCTGCCCTTTCTCTCAAGTTACAATTTTATTGTTCAGACATCAATCATCTCTTACAATAACCTTCAACATGCCCTTCCGAATGTCTCAAAATGTAGGTTGTAGTCTTCATTATCCCCAGAGCTCACTTTCTTAAACAGATCTTACTATGATTCCCTTTTCAAAGCGATCTCACTGTGTCTCATCATTGCTAACTATGCCATAGGATTGCTGAAGGATTACTCGGCAAGGTGTGAACTATATTGGAAACCATAACAAAAGCAATTGCACCTATTCCAGGAGTGGCAACTTTACTTAAGGTTTGGATGAATGTTTTAAATTTTAAATAATACTGATCTAGTATAGAATAGCATGAAATGCCATATGAGTTTAAAATAAGATGTGAAACTTCAAATAAATTTCATGCTTGTAAAATCAATCTTCTTTGGATTTTTAGTTCAAACTCCTTACCATAGTAAATAATTCTCTTAACAATTGGGCAGTAGCTAACACCCACTCCTGTGACTCCTGCCTGCCTGCATTCTTATGCGATATCTCTCATGGACTTAGTACCATTTCCCAAACTGCCCCTGCTCTTCATGCATCTCCGAATTATCTCAGAATTGTCTTCTCTGCCTAGGATAGCATTTCCCACCTTCTCGCATTGTAAATTGCTATTCATCCTCAAAATTTACAAACTCATCCAAACTACATAAGTGTTTTATTCCTTTTTCTCTGTATTTAAAAATATATTTCACATAAATCTATTTGAGCATATTTTATATTGAATCATGCTTAGTTATGTATTTGTTACTTTTACTAGTTATGAAAGCTTTGACATAAAAAGATATGTCTTACTCATTTTATCTTCCTGCAGTGTTCCAAAATATGACCACAAATCAAATACTTTGACACTTATCCCTGCAAATAGTTTAGATCCCCTTCCCTTCAGTGTGGGGTGTACTTTATGACTCTCTTCTTACAAACAGAATGTAGTTAAAATTACAGAGCATAACTTTCAAGGCTAGGTCATACTCAATACAGATTTTAGTACCTAGAAGGGGTTCATCAGACTGCCCTGATGGAGATGTAAACTCTTTGGAACTGGGAAGTGGATAAAACTGTTGGGACTTTGAAAAGAAAGGTACTAAAGATTTTTAAATCTCCAAAGAAACTCTATGTAAAATAGTGACCACTGTTTAAGAAGCAGTGTCTGATGGCTGAAAATGAAGTTATCAATATCTTACTGAAACTGAGAGGAAAGGGTGTCTCTGATGTAGAAATAAAAAGTTGAGCAACAATGATACCTGCAAAAACGTGAAATGTAGAAAATGTACCTAATGAATTAGGAGTTGTAATTTTATGGAGCTTTTCATGTCAACTGTTGATGATGCACCTGATTTCTTCTTGGTGCTTACAGGGAAATGTGAGAAGAGAGGGATGAACTCAAGTAAGTATTGTTAAATAGGAAGGTGCAAGTATTTGATTGATTTGAAAATTCTCCACCACCCAAGATAGCAAACACTGCCAAGGTTAAGACTATAACGTCTCTGTTAGGCCCTCATAAAGTCCTAAGGTGATGCTGCCTCAGAGCACCATGCAGTCAGGAAAAATGTCCTCTAAAGATTGTAAGGGTGTGCCTTACAGATCCTCTAAATTAAATACTAGAGGCACTAAGAAGCTTAAGGAAATTGCACACTTGCAAAAGGGTGAAGTAGAGAAGGGCACATGTCAAAGAGATTTGTCAGTGTGATTTTGTAGCCTTATGGTCAACAGGAGATCCAAACACTTTTAAAAGAGTTATGTTAGTGGAAACAATGCCAGTGTGGACTGAAAGGAACAATCTAAACGGATGATATTTTCATCAGTATAATTTTGATTTTCAAAGCATGTGCGTGCATTGGATAAACTACCTAGCACAGTGATGGCGAACCTTTTGAGCTCGACGTGTCAGCATTTTGAAAAACCCTAATTTAACTCTGGTGCCGTGTCACATATAGAAATTTTTTGATATTTGCAACTATAGTAAAACAAAGACTTATATTTTTGATATTTATTTTATATATTTAAATGCCATTTAACAAAGAAAAATCAACCAAAAAAATGAGTTCGCGTGTCACCTCTGACACGCGTGTCATAGGTTCGCCATCACTGACCTAGCATGTGGTACAGTCATTCCAGCAACTATATGAGATCCACATTTGGAGAAACGACCAATGACCAGTGACAAACTGAAGCCTCTAACAACTATGTGACTAGGCTTCCTTTGCAATGTATCATCTAGTCCAGATAAGTCTTAAAGTGACTGAAGCTGTAACCACATGAGACTGTAACCTCAGGAGAGGCCACAAATCAGAACCACCCAGTAAGTTGTTTTTGTATTTCTGACCCTTAGAAACACTAATATAAATATTTGAGTATGCCATTGATTTTGTGTTAATTTGGAAAACAGCAGGAAATAACTAATAAAATTCCTTTGTCAACTACTATAGTGTTTGGTGTATAGTTGTTACTTATCAAATATTAGTATTTGCTGGGAGAGAAAAGATGAAGACAGAGTGGGTGGAATTCAGTATAGAAAAATGTAAAGAGAAATCATGATACTTTAATTACTTTAACATTTTCTCACTGAAATTTTGGTCATAATATATGGTAAAAGTCATTTGGCTTTAAATTTTAAAATGTTTGAATTTATATTAACAAATTAAGACCCGGGTGGCATGGTAAGCACTGATATTTATTGACTTTTTCTGAAAAACAGATAGGCACTCTATTATGATCTTCATTAAAATTTGTTACTTAATCTTAGCAAAAATTCTGGGAGTGAGATATTATCCCCAATTTACATATGAAGAAGCAGCATTAAAGATATGGAGTAACTTGTCCACAGTCATACATCCAGTAAATGGAAAATGTGGAATATGACCCCACATGTATCTGATTCCAACTTTTCCAATTTTTGCTATATTATGAAACACAGTAAAGATGCTTAAATATAATAATACAGCCTAATGGTTATAAAATAGCAAGGAATGTTTGTTCTTTCATGTACATGTTATTAATTCAACTTTTTATTAAGAAATTAAAATTATTTGTTATTGAGGAATATTCTGGAGTCACTTATGTTTAACTTTATTTCCTCATAAGATTTGCCTTAGAAGACGGCTTAAAAAATACAAGTGCGGGGACTCAATATAACTATACCTAGGAATCTGTATTTTAATAATCTCCACAGAAAACAGAGTAAGGAAAAATTATTCCAGACTTTAAACCTAAACAGGTCTAACTGACCTTCCATCCAAACTCATGTCAGCTTTTCAATTTTGCTCGCTCTTTCTTTCTTCCCTATGAAAACATTTATTGGCTGTGTCTTGAATGTTTAATGCTTTAATGATAAATTCTGCATATAGATAAGAAGTAGAATATTTGGATAATATACTGAATAGCATCCTGAGATCCTTTATGAAAAATAATACTGACTTTTTTTCATGATGATGATACTGGAAATAAAGGGTTGTTTGGTTGTACTGCACATAAGAAACAATCTGAGGATAATTCACATGAAGGACACAGAGGACTTCAGAGTAAGTAAGCTGTCTCACTATGGGTGTATTGGATTGTTTATGAATACTATAAAATATTAAGTGTGCATTGGATACTTATAGTTTATTGATACTCTAAAACAGTCGTTCTCAACCTTCCTACTGTCGCGACCCTTTAATACAGTTCCTCATGTTGTGGTGACCCCCAATTTCATTGTTACAAATTGAACATAATTAAAGCACAGTGATTAATCACAAAACAATATGTAATTATATATGTGTTTTCCGATGGTCTTAGGCGACCCGTGTGAAAGGGTCGTTCGACCCCCAAAGGGGTTGCGACCCACAGGTTGAGAACCGCTGCTCTAAAATATAAAATATGTGTACTCAAATTTAAAAAATAAAAGGTCATTTTAAACTAGTGAAGTCATAGAAACAAAAGTCATGGGGGCAGTTAGGTGACCTGTTGACCAAAACAGGTCATCTATATTTTGAGGCATGAGGCAAAAGAGCTGAGATAGCCGAGTGCTTTTCAAGCCAGGTTAATTAGCTTTAAAGATGAAACCTAGTACTACATATGCTTTGCCAACAGCAAACGGAGGCGAGAGGGATCACTTAGAATGCAGTTGCAGTATTTTAGAAAAAAGGGCTGGAATCTGAATTTGGAAGTTTTGTTAGAAAACAAGAGCTGATGAACCTGACCATTATTGGGAAAGAAACTGCAGAAAACCTGGGTAAATAAAATACAGAAACAAAGTATATAGCTTGGCTAGCTTGCAGAATGACACTACTCCTAACAATCTTTGGGAAGCTGGGCTGAGAAATTGTTTTGGCAATAATATTAGCATTAATTAGAATAGATTGACTAGTACAGTAATCCTAAAAACATCAGTGTTTTAAATAAAAGCTCGTTTGTACAGATCTAAAGTGAATGCGAATGTTCCCAGCCTGGTGTCTGTCCAGGACATGTCTCCTCTATGTGGTGACGCAGGATCCAGGCTTCTTTGTCATGGGACTTTTCCAAATTGAAAGGCCTCGGAGCCCTTCCTTGCAGCTACCATGAGAGTTTGTGGGGGAAAGTTTAGGGCCAGGGCGGATATAGCATATCGATTTCTATTTCATTTGGCAATCGGATCAGAAAATAAGAAATGTGTCGGAAGATTCTAATTACATAATTACATGCACGGGAGCTGGGGCATGTAGTGTGCTCAGGAAGAAAAGGAAACGAGATACTGGAGAACATGAGCAGTTTCTGTTAGAGACTAAGTAGAAAGGCTTAAAGTGGCACACATAAGGGTAGAAATATGTAATTCAGAGACTGTGAGTGAACTGGCAACATTAAAACATTTCTTCTTTGTCTCAGTTTATTTGCAGATAGTTGTGTTTATAACACTTCTCATAAACATGTTAGGGATCAAAGTGAAGATAGAAAGTCACTCATTTAAGCTGTGACCGCATATCTTTAGTAAATGATTATTCTGGTCCAATATACCATCTATTTCTTACCTTGTCCTGACAATATTCACTAACTTACATGTAAGGTTTCTTTCAAGTTCACTATTTGCTTTTCACTCAGAATTTCTCCTTCAATTAGCCATTCAGGATATGCCACAAAACTTATATTCAATACAATTATTATTTTTTTTTATATTCTGGTATACTTTCAGCATCTCTAAGCAAATACTAAGTTTATTTGTAACATTTATAACTTCATGATTTAAGTACCAAACTCAGAAATATTGTACACATTGCTCATTCACTCAAAAGCATAATGACTTTACTTTCTGGACCTTATATCAGTTGGGAGTTTGGGGTTTTTTTGTGTGTATGTGTATGTGAACTTTACAAATTTATTTTATAAGTTCAAAAGTTCTTTTAGGTCACCCAAGTAATATCTAATTATGTGATTCTGGCCAGTGGAATTGTGAACGAATGTTGATGATATCAAAACAAGAAAAATAATCACTCCGATTCCTAGAGCCCTGAGAATGTTACTTTGTCCTTCTCCTGACATTCTCCATGGCTGTTCTGACTCCATGGTTTGCACTTGAGCTGTTCTCACTGTGCAGAGAGCCCTGGAGTCCCTTAAGTCTAATAAAGTCCAATTAAGGACTGCTAGTTCCTGAGCGGCATACCCTGAGGACACATGTTAATGATGAGTTTAAAATGGTGTCCTATTACAGGCTTATGGAGTGCCAGCCACCTTAGCACTTCATTTTAAAAATGAGTGATAATTGGTAAGACTTTAGCATTTCTATTTAAAAGATAAGGAAGTATAGATTCAGGGAACTTGAGGGACTTCCTCAAGGTTATCCAGACAATCCATACTTATAACTTCTTAGATTCTGAATAGATTAAATGATTGAATAACAGAGCTGAGATCTATTTCAGCATGCTTCACACTTTTTGTATTTGGAGATTGGAAGAGGATGACTCTAGTTTTGCTTTCATTGTTTAAGGTCTGTCCAGAACTTTATGAAATGGAGCTCAGCAGAATACTGAGAGAAATTCCATTCAGTGCTTATGGGAGGGTACAACAAAATTTGGGGCCTAGTGCTATGATTTGCAACTATTGTAAGATTGTTTTTCATTAATCTTTGAATTGCAAGATTATCCAGGAGAAAGAGTAAAACTATGTGGTCACCATCACCATGTTCTTGGAAATGGAATTTGCAGGTTATACATTTGACACCCCTTGCCATTCTCCCACACCCTGGCTCTATGGAGCCTTTTTCATGTGTAAAATAATACACAAATGGACCCCAAATCAGAACAGCCAACCTCTTCTATAGTCCAGGCTACTAAATCCTCTATTAGCATAATTCTTGTTTAACATAGAAAAGAAAATGCCCTGATGAATGTATTTTTTCTTATATAGTCTGAACCTAGGTATGATCTATGTATCATAAGATTATGTAGAAAAACATCTAAATACCACAGGCAGACTTTCATAGATTAAAGCATTGAAGGATAGAAGGGTCTTAAAATGTATCTAGCAAAAATTATATAACTTAAAATATGGAAAGTTAGCTAGATTCCTATCTTGAACAAAAATGCATCCTAAATAACAATATATTTAAACAAAATATGATAAAGAATACTATTTTATGTGAAGTAATTGGAAGAAGTGTATGTGTGATGATAATACAGTAATTGGAAGGGACACTCTGAAAAGAAATGAACTGAGAGATCGTGCAAAAACATTATCATAATGAGAAATGAAACTGCACACTAGAGATTAGAGCAAACATAACTTTCAAATACCCCTCCCCCTCACACACACACCAACAGCTGCAAAATGAATTCATATGACAGCAGATGTGCTTAAGCGTATAGGAAAGTTTTCTAACTCATATCTGTGCTCAGGTTCGCCTTGAAGGCAGAGTAGGGTCAGATAAGGATAGTTCTAATGGAATTAGCTTCCAAGGATCCTTGAGGAACTTCAGTAGATGTTCTTCACTTTGGGTCTATAGTTATAGTCACAGATACATGCTTCCTAAAAATATATACATCTTAAGTACTTGGCTGAGGAAGAGAGAATTTGGCAGGTTTCCACTTTTGTATGTAAAATATTTAGAACACTTTTTTATTCCTGTTTTTTATTAGTATGCATTGATTATGGAAAAATTAGAAAAACTATAAACAAAACCAAAGAGCAAATTGAAATCTCCTTTAAAGTTATCCAGAGATTACTTTACCACTGTCATTATTTGGTTATTTGCTCCAGACCTTTTTTACAATTTTTTGGAAAAAAAATGATATTTTGTATGCTGAGTATATGTTCTTATAATATATTTTTATTTACAAACAATAGATAATGAACCTCTTTCCATGTTAGTAAATATACACCTTCAATATAATGTTTGTACAGTATGGTTGTATAATAACTTATTTAGCAAATTTTCCATTGTTGGGCATTTGAATTAATTTCAATATTCACTGTTAAAATAGCACAATATAACTCCATTTTTGTGCATATCAATATTTCTCCAAGATAGATTCCTTGATGTAGAAATGGATTCGTACTTTTGATTTTGATGAATTTTCCCTCCAGAAAGTTTGTACTCATTTAGACTTTAAACAACAATATCTGAAAGTGAACATAATACATTTGGTTATTATTGTTTTATCGTCTTGTTTAATTTTGGAAGCAGCCTTTTATTGCTTTTTAATCTGATTATAAGGAAGATAGAATATTTTCTTTATGTTTACCATTGATTTTTTTCTTTTGTGAACTAAACTGTTTAGTATTTTGTATATATTAACATACATCTGACACATAGAAATAAATATTAGCATCTTCATCATCCTTATAGGTAGTAGACATTGTACATTCCAAGTAGTTTCCCCAAATTTTTCATTTTCTTTTTTTGTTTTTGTTTAACTCCTTTTCTTTTCTTTTCTTTTCTTTTCTTTTCTTTTCTTTTCTTTTCTTTTCTTTTCTTTCTTTATTGATTAAGGTATTACATATATGTTTCTATCCTCCCATTGCCCCCTCAATGCCCCCACTTATGCCCTCTTCCCATTGGTGTCTGTGTCCATTGGTTACGCTTATATGCATGCATACAAGTCCTTTGGTTGAGAACATTTCTAACATTGCTTTAAAATTTTGAGTTTTATTCCGTCTTCGTATACTAGTATGTTTTTGAGCACTATCTCTCGCATCTCAAAATTATCCCAAAGATGGAGCCAGAAGGCAATTACTTTGTAATCCGAGTCACATGGTAAATAGCAGAGCTTAGTCAAGAAACATTGATAGGAAAGTGCCCATCGGTAGACTCTAATACATTGCACTTTTAGTATTTTATTACATTTACCCCCCAAGGTAGTGATTACATCTTATAAATCCCACAATGCCAAATCCAAAAATGTGTTCAGTTGTTTGTTCAGTAAGTATCACCGAGAGTGAGGTTTATCAATTCCCTGATATAGCACACTACCCCAGCTGCTTTGATGTTGCAGAGCAATGGTGGGATCCCGGAATCACACCTCTACCAGACTTTCACTCAGGGGTAAACAGTAAATGCTTCAAATTAAAAATTTAAAGGATAAGTTAGATCTACCACACAAGATCCACCATCTTAAGGTAGTGTGAAACTTTCAATGTTTTTCTGTGATGATAAGGCTTCCATTTGGTATTTTCCAGATGCAACTGGAGTAGTTTTATAAAAGAAAGGTAAGAAATTAAAGACAGAAACTTGTGCTATATTTTTATCCATATTGAATTTCAAGTATTCTTGGAATAAATATACATTTTGTTCAGGCTTTTCCTTATTACTCAGCTCTTTTTAGGGAATATTTCCTAGTGCAGCAATGTTTTTAGAGATCTGTCTTTGCTATTAGTCTGTTAGTTTATAAAAAATAGATATTTGATGAAAATAGGAAATTTGAATTATTCATTTTGATGTTTAACCCTGAAAAGTATTTTGTGTGATAATAACATTGTAAAGTATAATGTTCTATTTTTACAATTAATATTCTCACATGTTTGTGGTTTATTTATCTGGCGCTGAAAGGAAATGTATTCTCTGTTAGACAAAGTGTATATGACTTTTTACTTCAATTTTGAAACTTTATAAAGGAGCTTCCAAAATTTATTGACTACGTTGTTTTCATAATGAGCAGTTTCTAAAAGACATCAATGCTGAGTTTTAGTTCTTTGCATAAAAATTAAGAAAAAAAATTCCATTTAGAAGATGGGACTTTAAACCTGTCACTCTAATGTAGCAGGAGTGCTGCCTAAACAATACTTAGGAAACAGATATGTTTAAGAGGTTAAATGAAATATTTTTAAAAAGGATAAAGAAGGAAGGCTTTTCTTCTCCTGTCTCTGTTCCTCATGGACTTTGATCTCTGTTTTATGCCATGCAATGTTCACCACGGAGTCAGAGAACAGGATTCATGTGTTTAACTGTTTTTACTGTTATCAAAACAACTGTGAAGTGCTTAGGAGGTAGTATTCTTGATGAATACTATTGTAATAACAAGATGTCTAGTTAAGGCAAGGCTTGTTTATCAAGACCTATTGCAAGGTACATAATTTACGTCAGAGAGAAGCAAATTTGCTTATCCTGAAATTTATTTGCTCATATGAAATTACTCTAAATCTTTTCTAGTTTGGTCCTGGATGGCTACTTCAATCTTTTTATTTTTTTTTTCTGCTACAGTGAGTTCACCTTCAATAGTTGGCATGAGATAAAGGAGTTGGAGGTTTAATAATTATGATAATTCCCACAAGATCATTCCCCACTTACTACACCTCTTTGTCTTGGGTTTTGTTTGTTGCACTGTGCATAGTGTTTTAGCCAAGGAACAATGTCAAAGCAGGATTAGTCCTTCCTCTTTCTATCCTCTTGAGTGGGATATGCCAGAATTAGTAATCTATTACTTTTCTAACAATTAGAAAAATAACTCTGGTAACCCTCCACCCATCAGTGCTCCCGCTGCCCCACCTCACCAAGGATATATTACAGCAATTGGAAAGAACTATTTGTCCCTTTGAAAGCAAAGGGCAAACAAGGATACTAGCTCCTATATTCCTATCTTTTAGCTTACAGCTGGATAGGTATGAAGAAATAAAGATGATAAAAAAGCAATACTAGTAAATGTGTATGTACACCCTAATATGAAATTATATTTTATCAAATGATAAAGTGGCTTTTACCTGAACAGGTCAATTTGCTTCCATACCTATTATCTACTTATTGTTGCAACATCCTTTAGAGAAAACAAAAGACATGTGCACTCCATTGCCCACATGAGGAAATAGAGGCATCAACTGATAAGGCACTCACTGAGGAGTAGGCATATGACGATGACAAAAGAGGGATTCAAACCTTTGGACTTCCAGATTGCTTAACACTAAGCCATTTTGCCTCCTGACATATATATTTTTTCACAATCCAGGAAAACAACAAATGTCTTCAGTGAGCTAGTAATTTACGAAGTTAGTAAAGGTCAGATGAGGCTAAACTGCAGTAGTGGCACAGAATAGAATATCTAACTTAGCCTTTTGTCGACATATTTCCAAGGGCAGAGACACGCTTTATAAACAGAACAACTGTGCATACGAAGGAATGACTACAATTCATCTCACTGCAGATGGAAATATAATCTGCGAGGATCTCCATATCTGTACTTTCACTCTAGTTATAAGTTCATATTAAAATCTTATTACAGTGACATATTAAAATAGATTGAGAATACATGAGGTGTATATATTTGACTATCAACTCAATGCACATGAAAATGACCATAATCTAAGTGATGGAATTAATGTTAATGGTTTCTTCTGAGAAAAACAGAGAGATATGTTTAGAGCTATTTAAGTTTAAATTTTATGTGTGGAAGCAAACTTAGAAATCTAGTATAAACATTTCTTTTACAGAAGAGAAAAAATAAGGTCCAGAAAATAAAGTGAGTACCAAAAATTGTATTCTTTCTATCTATCTATCTATCTATCTGTCATAGAAGTAATTAGAAATTGTGCAAGTATTGAACCTGTATTTTAAAGGTAACAAGACCTGATAAACAGTGGTGTGAAAATTTCCCACTCAAGACTCTTTTAAGAAGGGATTTTTTAATAAGAAATAGTTTTCTTTGTAAGAAGCAGGGAAAACAGGGCTCGTAACCTTTTCCTTTCTGTGCGAGCATGAGCGCATACATGTGTTTGTGGGAATTGATAGTATATCTTAGAATCTTGGAGGTCACATTTTAATTAAGTATTGAAGAGTAAATATGTGATTCAAGGTGGAATAATAAAAAAGAATAAAAAGTGAACACAAGGCAATAATATATGCATAGACACAAAGTACTAATATAAAAGCACTAATTTCTTCAATGTATCCAAAACAGAAGGTTATTGTGAAATGTCAGCAATAATTAAGAGACAATGAGATTGAAGTAGTTTAAATGCAGATACAGAAGATTCTTTTATGATATATTTGAAATTTATAGCTCACAATGTCTTTAAGCAAGATAGTTAGATTAGGTTTTTAAGAAGCATTATTCTAGCATCAGGTAGGGAAAACCAGATAGGAGAAACAGCAGAAAGTCCAAAAAGAAAGTTGATATTTTGATTCAGACAAGAAAATATGAGAAACTGAACAAAAGCTGTAGTAGTGGGGATAGTTGGCGCTAAGCAGAAAAAGAGACGTTTTAATGGTTGAATGTATAAGACTTTATACATAAAATAAAATGTGCATATTATAAATATACAGTTTGATAAATTTTGGCAAATGTGTATACCCATATAGCCAGTACAGAATCAAAATAGGAAACATTTCTATTATCCCAGAGAGTTTTAAATATCCTATCTAATAAAAGGGTAATATGCAAATTAGCCTTCAAAAAGATGGAGGCGCCCAGTCCTCTCAGCCCAGCCAGAGTCCCTGAGTCCCGCAGGGGAGGGGAGGGGCAGCCGCTGAGAGCAGGCAGCATGAGAGGCCTGGTGGAATGCTTGTTTCATCACTGCGGCGACAAGGCAAGCGTTCCATCCCAGCCACGGAGGGCCTCAGGGCCGCAGAGAGCCTCTGGGCAGTGGGCGCGGAGCATCCAGGCCCTGCAGAGAGCTACTGGCACATGGATTCATGCACAGAGCTACTAATGTGTATATATATATATATATATATCTCAACAGTATTACAGATGCCCCCATTCACCCCCATTCCCTTTCTTCACCCAGCTCCAGAGGCTGCTTCCCTTGACTAAGGGCCTTCACCAAACTATTGTCTGTATCCATGGGCTACACTTATATGCATATCATATAAATTATTTGGTTAATCTCTTCCTGTCCCCTGCCCTCCCCCCGAGATTTGTCAGTCTGTCCCATGCCTCCATGTAAAGGCACAGAGAGTTTCTTTTTCCTCTTTACAGTCAAATATTCTTACCCATCTCCTATCCTACCTCAAGCAATCACTTGTCTGCTGTATCACCACTGATTAATTTTGATTGCTCCAGGATTTCATATAAATGAAAAAATATCATCTGTACTCTTCTGTCTGTGGCTTCTTTCACATAGTAAACTCTTTGTGAGATTCATTCATCCATTTTATTGCATTTAGTATTTATCCCTTATTGCAGAGTAGCATATTATTGTAAGGTTATATCACAGCTTGTTTTCCATTCTATAGCTGATGGAAACTGGGACTGGTCTAGTTTAAGGCTTTACTGTTTTGAAGTTATATTTTCTTTACTTTTATGTAAAATACCTCGATTTAAGACTACTAAAATACTTTGCAGCATCAATGAATCTTCCAGTTGTATCCCATCCTTGTCAGCATTTAATTCTAAATTGCCATTAAATTATCAAATAATTGCCACTAATTAAAAATTTAGCCATTCTAGTGAATGTGAGAAAATATTCTCAGCATGAATTTAATTTATACTTCTTTGATGATTAAAGATGAACATATTTGCATGTGCTTAATGCTGTTAATGAAATGTGTTTTCAAATATGTTGCCCATTGTTTTATTTGGGTATCTGTCTATTTATTATTGATTTTTTTAATCTTCCTTACAAATCTTGGGTACAGTTGTGTGTGTGTGTGTGTGTGTGTGTGTGTGTGTGCGTTTATGTAGTAGGCAGTACGATAGTCATGAGCAGAGCAGGAATGATGGGTCAGATGAAGAGGGCCAGAGAGGCCTGGGCCTACCAAATAGGGCTTGTAGTTTTGCCATTTGCTAGGCCCGGGCCTCTCTGGCCCCCTTCATCTAATGTTGTAGCTTCACCCCATAACAAAGAAACAGAATTTCTGGAGGATGAGGTCCAGAAATCAGGATTTTAAAAAGATTCCCAGGTGATTCTAATGTGCAGCCAAGGTTGAGAACCACTGCCCTAGCCGTGGTTGGCAAACTGCAGCTCGCAAGCCACATGCGGCTCTTTGGCCCCTTGAGTGGGGCTCTTCCTAAGCCTTAGGAGTACCCTAATTAAGTTAATAACAATGTACCTACCTATATAGTTTAAGTTTAAAAAATTTGGTTCTCAAAAGAAATTTCAATCGTTGTACTGTTGATATTTGGCTCTGTTGACTAATGAGTTTGCCGACCACTGCTAGGAGATCACTCCCTTAAGCATTAACCCCTGCATTTGACATCTAGGCTTCAGCTGTGTTTTAACTCAGGTCCAGAAAAGCAGCAAAACCAGGCAGAGCCATACCATGGCTGACATTAGGACCAGCTGCAATAGCGAATGGCTCCCTCCCCTGGTATCCATCAATCAGTGGAGACCAGGACCCTGAGAAGACAAGTTGGGAAAGCTGATGACTATTCTATTTTTATTTTTGCTATATGTATTTATTTTATTTATTTTATTTATTGACTAAAATATTACAAATAGTAGTAAATATGTCTCCTTTTTCCCCCCATTGACCTCCCCTCCAGCCTCCCCTACCCTCCAGCACAAGCCCTCACCCTCCCCCGCGCCCCCGCCGCTCAGTGTCTTGCCTCCGTTGTTTATGTTTATATGCATGCACACAAGTCCTTCGGTTGATATCTTATCCCCCAAACCCTCCCCTGCCTTCCCCTGTAATTTGACAGTCTGTTCGATGCTTCTTTGTCTCTGTATCTATTTTTGTTCACCAGTTTATGATGCTCTTTATATTCTACAAATGAGTGAGATCATGTGGTATTTTTCTTTCACTGACTGGCTTATTTTGCTTAGCACAATGCTCTCCAGTTCCGTCCATGCTGTTGCAAATGGTAAGAATTTCTTCTTTTTACAGCAGCATAGTATTCCATTGTGTAGTTGTACCACAGCTTTTTTAATCCACTCACCTGCTGGTGGGCATTTAAGCTGTTTCCAAATCTTAGCTATGGTGAATTGTGCTGCTATGAACATAGGGGTGCATATATCCTTTCTGATTGGTGTTTCTGTTTTCCTGGGATATATTCGTAGAAGTGGGATCACTGGGTCAAATGGGAGTTCCATTTTTAATTTTTTGAGGAGACTCCATACTGTTCTCCACAGTGGCTGCATCAGTCTGCATTCCCACCAGCAGTGCAAGAGGGTTCCTTTTTCTCCACACCCTCGCCAGCACTTGTCGTTTGTTGATTTGTTGATGATAGCCATTCTGACAGGTGTGAGATGGTACCTCGTTGTTTTGATTTGCATCTCTCAGATGATTAGTGACTTTGAGCATGTTTTCATATATCTCTTGGTCTTCTGTATGTTCTCTTTCGAAAAGTATCTATTTAGGTCCTTTACCCATTTTTTGATATCTTCCTTTTGTTAAATTGTATGAGTTCCCTTTAAATGTTGGAGATTAAACCCTTATTGGAGATTACATTGGCAAATATGTTCTCCCATGCAGTGGGCTCTCTTGTTGTTTTGTGGATGATTTCTTTTGCTGTGAAGAAGCTTTTTATTTTGATGTAGTCCATTTGTTTATTTTCTCCTCAGTTTCCATTGCCCTAGGTGCTGTATCATAAAGATACCGCTACAACAAATGTCTGCTATTTTCCTGCCTATGACTATTCTATTGAGATCCTCCCCTGCAACCTCAGGGCTCTCTACAGGGAACTTCTCCCTCTTTCCTCTCCCAGGGTGGGTATCTCTCGCCCCCACCCTCCATCCTATCTCATTCTCTCTCTCTCTTTCCTCCCTAAGCTCCAAGGGCCCTTCTTTTGCTAGAACTTTTTCCTGAGCCTCTTTCTTCTATGACCCACTTCTTCTACCTCTGTGACTTTCTAAATAAATTTTCTCTTATAATTTGAGTCTTGGTTCTGAATTCTCCTCTTATCCAGAACTAAAAAACGGAGGTTGCTGAACCAAGGTTATCACATGGTGCCATTTTTTTCCCATTAACACATACACATATATACATAAATTTATACATTTTCTCCTACTCTTTGGCTTGCTTTTTAAACTTCTTTCTTTGAAAGAACAATAGTTTAAATTTGAATGAAATATATTTAGCTCTTTTATGGTATTACTGTTAGTGGTATTGAACGTCTATCTATTCCGTGTTTGCCTACACCAAGTTTGTGAAGATTTTCTTCTTATTGACCCATTTCAAATTAATTTTGACAATGGTCAAGTTAGGGATTGAGGTTCATTGTTTTCAATGCAGATATTCAGCTTATATAGTGCCACTTCCTGAAAAGACTATACTTAGCCATTATCAAAAATCAATTAGCTATATGTCATTAATTGACGATATTTAAATACTGTTTAATTGACCTGATAGAACACAAAGTCCAGACTGTATTATTTGTGTAACTTTAGGATAAGCCTGAAAATCAGGTATTGTAAGTTCTTCAATTTTGTTATTTTTTTCTAAACGCTTGCTATTCTATGTCTTTTACATGACCATGCAAATTTTATAATCAGTTTGTCAATGTTTATACTATCTGTTGATATTTTGATTGCTATTTTGTTAATCTATAGAAAAATTTAAGCATAATGATTATCATAAAAATAAGTCTTAATCATGAAGATGGTGTATTTTTCAATTTATTTAGATCTTCTTTAATTTCTCTCAGCAAGGTTTAGTAATTTTTAGGGTAAAAATATACCCCATATTTAGTTATTTTTATTCCATAGCAGTTTATATATTTGATGCTATTGATTTTTCTAATTTTTAATTTTCCATTTTTTGCTAGTATTCAGAAATAAAATTGATTATTGAATTGACCTTGAATCCTGTGGTCTTACTAATATCCAGAAATATTTTGGTATAGTCCTTAAAATATCTATATATATAAAAGTCTAAGCGACTGAACTGGTCGACTGGTCACTATGACACACACTGACCACCTGGGGGGCAGATGCTCAATGCAATAGCTGCCCCCTGGTGGTCAGTGCGCTCCCACAGGGGGAGTGCCACTCAGCGAGCTTACCAAGTGACAGCGGTGGCAGGCACAGTGGGGCCCAGATGAGCGGGAGCAGAGTGGCGCCCCAGCCTGGGCTCAGGCTCCTTCCCGGCCTCCTGCCACTTCACGCATCCCTGTGGAATGTCGGACTGCAAGTATCGGCCTGATCCACCAGCAATCAAACATCCCTCGAGGGGTCCTGGATTTGGAGAGGGCACAGGCCAGGCTGAGGGACCCCACTCACTGGTGCACAAATCTGTGCACCAGGCCTCTAGTCTTAGATAAATATGTTGTTTTGTAAATAGAGATGATTTTCATTTTTTCTTTCTAATTTTTACAAATGTAGGTTTTTCTTGCCTTATCTAACAAGCTAATACTCCAATTCAGTATGTAATAGATGATGAGAATGAACATTCTTGTATAATAATAGGATTTCTCTTTTATTTTGTTAATATGATGAATTGCAATGATTGCTTTCAAATATCAAATCAATCTTATAACCCAGAAGACATGATTACTTTTTTATGATAGAGTATTCTTTTTATCTATTTCTATATTTGATTTGTTAATATTTTGTTGAATATTGATGTGCCTATCCTTATTAGGGATATTGGTCAATCGTTTGTTTTATTTTAATCTTTTTGTCAGATATTGTTATAGGAGTATGTTAGTCTCATAAAATGAAGTGTGAAGTAATCAATTCTCACTTGTCTTCTGGTAAAATTTATGAAAACTTGGAATTACATCATCTTTTCTGAATATTTTAAAATTTACCTTAAGGTTTCTTCTTTGATCTACTGGTTATTTGGAAATATGTTGTTTTATTTCAAAATAGCTATTTGTTATTGTTTGCTAATGCAGTTTTGTTGTAGTGAGAAACAATACCTTATAGGATTTAACTCTTGAATTATATTTAAACTGATTAATTGACCTGGCACATGCTCTATCTTGGTGAATGTTCTATGTGTGTTCTCTGGAGGTGTATGTTTTGTAAATTTCAATTAATTTCAGTGAGTAGTTGGTATTTTTCAGACTTTCTACGCGCCCATCCATTTTTCGCTGGAATAGGGTGGATATTTCCAGAGAGATTTTCTATTGTTAGGTCACCCTTTCTCTGTCCTTTGCTAAAAGCAAAGAGGCTTTCCTCGGAGTGCTTTGTTTGTTCCTATTGGCAGTTCTCCTTTCCCAGGCCAGGATGTATGAAAGGCAACAGGAAACCAGGGGAATGCACCATCACATTGATCCTAAAATCCTGAGGTCCTGGGAAACCTATCTTCTTCTTTCACTTTTCAAAGTGTTTCTGTGTTTATTTGCTCTGCTATGCAAGGGTTTTAAGTTGTCAGAAGAGATCCTAGTAGAAATGGGTTGCTCTATCTTGGTTAATCAGAAGTTCAGTAATTCTTTTTAACAACTTAGACCTCCAGCTACAATTTCAAAAAAGGGCAGAATTTTCCGTCCACACTTCACACAGGTTTGGCGGGCAAGCAGAGGCCTTCTTTTCTGTTCTTCCACCCATAAGAACCAGCCAGTGCTCCTACTTCTCTGCCAATGTGGCGTTTGCAAAGCTGAGCAGGGAGCCAATCTATCATCATGCACTCTGAGGACACAGGTTGTGTCCCAATTTACTCATGAGGATAGTGTCAGTGGGCTCCAACAGTTATCTGAGCTTTCACCCTCACCTGGCAGGACTAAATAAGACACCTGAAATCAGGGCTGGTTGCCACTCTGATACCCTCTCCCTGGTGTCTGCATGCTCAGTAGCTATTGATCTTCAATACGGGAATGGTTAAAGAAACTGGTATATGTGATGAAATTGCATGGAACTAAAACACACACACACATGACTGAGTTCATTGCAAACTAGTGAAATCTGAGTAAGGTATATAGATTGAATCCATGGGTCAAGTCCTTGGTTGTGATAGTGATTTATAATTATAACCAATAGGGAAACTGGTAAAAAGTTTACAAAATCTCTTTGTATTATGTTTCCTAACTGCAAATGAATATATAATTATGTAAAAATAAAATAAATAAATAAACCTATGATTATGTCCAAAACCCACAAAGTATCACTAAAGTGCCTCTACCTTCAGAGTCAGAATTTCAACATCTCCCAGCAATGTTTGACCTATAGAATCTCTGTTCTGTCCTCAACTCTATAGCATCTACTTTTTCATAATCTTTTTATAGTCTCACCCTATGTGTTTAAAGCCCAGTCTATAACCAAGGATTCCTCGGAGACCACCCCACATGGATTTCTGCTGCTCCAATACTGTACCTCCTGCCTTTTCCAAAAATAAAGCCTGGGCTGTTGTAGTCTTCACCTCTGAGTTTTCATCTCTGAGGGACCATAATGTTCTGTTGTGTACAATCCCATACCTAAAAACAATTGGCTCCTAACATTTGCCCTCCGTTTAATGATTTTTTTTTTTTGTAAGATGGCCAATAGTTAGCAATCATAGAGAGTAGCAGAAAATTACAGGTCAGTTCTTAAACCATTTTTTAGTACCAGTTAGTGTTATAAGTTTAGGCACATCACTTGAGTCTCAGTTTCCTCATTTGTTAAATGGTCTAAAAATCACTTTAAAATCAATTCTATTATCATTTAAATGAGCCATCTTTTTAAAAATCAAATACTACCCTTTTAACTTTTATCTGCAGGATCAGTGTTTTATTGAAGATGAATAAAGTATTTGGGGAATTTAATTGTGCAACTCTAAACTGGGGATTAAGCCAGAGTATATGTGAGTCATAACATCTATATTTTCAAAATGTGTCATGAGCTTCCTAATGCATCAATTTATTCTGCAATAATGTTTTACAAGTTATTTGTCATTAAGAAAACTTAAAACAGCACCACATATTATAATGTTAAAATTTACAAAAATAACTATGAAGTCTTCCATTACTATGACACATCTGACAGAAACTGTATTTTGATATGAATCTTTCCACCAACACAAAAGAAGTTCTATAAACAAAGATTACCTCTCTTGTTCTTCTGTGAGAAATTAATACAAATTTTAAGGAAAATTATTAGTTTGCTTTGACAATCTAAATACATATTTCTCTAGGAAATAAAAAATAGGGCTTAACCAATGCTTTTCTCAAATCAAATTTATTTCATATACTATAATTCAACTAGAGTTATTGGGAATCATTAAATTCCTGTCTCAAAGTTATAAGATCAAAAGGAAAGTAAAATCTCAGAGACAAATAAATCCTAAATTATAGATTGTCAGGTTGAGAACTTGAATATATTGAATCTCACAGGGCTGAAAATGCTTCTTCTTAGTTGTCTGATGCATAGTTCACTTAGATTTTTCAGGATCCATGGGTATACAGGGCTAAGCACCAGGATAGATAAAGAGGTATAATAATTAGTATCTATCTCTAGGTACTAATTGCATTAATTGCATTAATGACAACAACAAAAAAGGATCAAGTTACTTAAAAATGTACATATTAGACTGCAGATGTTTTAAGGAAATAGCATGTTTAATGTCAAGTATGTTGTAGGTGGCATCAAATGCTATAGCTTCATAATCTACTAATATGTCTACACTATTAGCTTGACCTTAAACTTTCTTAAAGCTATAGCCTCATTCCTCTTCTATTTAGTCTCTTAAGCAGCAGATTCAAACTGGCAGCATATCAATTGGCAGCATAGCAACATTTCTGCTCAACCTACAAAATTTTGAATTTATAATGTCCTCATTCTGTTTTTGTCTTACTTTACTCTTTCCAAAACCCACCTGGCTCTTCCTGGCTATGTGCATTTCCCTATTGAACCTGGATCTCATAGCCCATAAATATGTCTACGCAAAACAAAATTTCTAGTTACTGATGAGGACTCAGAAACAGATTATTTTTTTACTCTTAGAGACTTAGTTATCACACACACATTTACAAACTATGGCTTTGCTACTAACTAGTTCAACAGAGTCAGTGCTGCCCTAGCATCAAGTTAAAAGCCAATGGCACATAGCATTGATACCTAAATGCAAATGCCTTTAACATAATTGTATGATAGCATGTTTAACATCTAGGATCAACAGGCTTCAACTCTTGAAGGACAGCCTGAAGACAAAAGAAAAATTCTTACTTCTAAGTAGCATTCAATGGGTAGTCTCAGACAACAAAAAGGAGATTGTTGCATGATCTTACTAGTTCAATCAGCCATGTCTTTTATTTAGTTATTCAACAAAACTTCTTTGACCTTCTTTTGGATATCAACCACTATGTAAAGCACACAGACTGGAAAAACTATGAAACTATTGTTAAAGCCCTAAAATAAATTGGTGCTATAGAGTAGCTGAACAATCACATACAATTTAGAAGGGACTATATGCTCTGGAATCAGAACAACTAAATTCAAACCCAACTCTGCCTTCATCAAATCAATCTATCTGTCTGTACCTCTGCTTCTTTCACTGTATATTTTGGTAATTATTTAACTCATAATATTGCTAAATAAAATGAGAATATATATTATTAGATTGGTCCTTATTCTTTTACAGTTCTTAATGTATTTTGGCCATAATTATTGTCATTATTTTTTCTGATAAAATACATTTATAATAATTTATTAGATACAGGAAGAAATAAATTTCCTCCTAAGTCAGATGAGCTTTTCAGAGAGCATAGCACTAGAGCTGAAACTTGAAAGAAGTATAGGAGGTTTTCAGATGGATAAATAGAGAGGAGACAAGAACAAGCCAGAAGAGTAGTTAGAAGCCTATCACAACATTTGTAGGGGAAAGGTGATGTCTACCTAAATATAAGAGGAGGAGATAAATTATACAGGTAGTTATAACATATATTGACTTGCTATAGGGTTACGATCTGCAGTAAGTAAATGGGAACAAAATCCAAGGCCCCTGTTTTCTGGATTAAGTAACCTGGGCAACATCTTTCTTAACTGAAATTTGGTACAGAGGTATGAGGACATTGGTGAGAAAACAGGAGGAGAATGACTGATATAGGCTGGATGATATTGAATTTCTGTATCTGCAGGCTCTTTTGTTTGAAGTATTTAATTGAATGCTTACTGGGACCAGGAAGGTAATATAAATGAAGGAGATAGACTTGGTCTGACTGCACCAAATTGGAGAACACATGTGCCTCTAAAGGGCACAGATAAGCTCCAATTGATTGTTACTGTGCTAGAATGTATGGTCATTGTCACAAGATCTTCCCATTTTTCAAGAGAATATATAATCTGGGTTTAAAAATTCTAAATACTGGTATGCAATATTTTTTAAATTATGTAATCACACAACATTCCTGTGTGGCTCACATTCATCCCAATGGTTTCTAGATTGTGACTTCTCATACAGAGCCATCCATCCACTCATCTATTTTTAAAAAAACATATTAAAAATGCCAAGAACTGTTATAGATGCTAGATATACATGAATGAGTTAGCTGAAGACATGTGGGAGTTAACATTGTGTAATTTTAAAATATTGCCTAAGAAAGTTACATAATGCAAAGAAATCAATAGTTTGATTAGGTGCTTGGGGAAATGAGTCTTCAGTGAATTATTCAATGAATGTTTGTGGGGAAAATAGGAAAGGAATCAGGAGCAATTTACATGACACAAAATGATACACTAATATTTAGAAAGATACAGTGGTTAACAAAGGCAAAAGCTACACAAATTCAAGTATGATTGGGATAAAAAATATAGTTGGTTTAGTAATAATTGTGTCATTGATACCCTTAGAGAAAATAGTTTCAGAAAAAGAATGGTGATAGAGTCCACATTTTAGTGACTGGAAAATAAATGGAAGGTGAAGAAGTGGACATAGTGAGTATAGTTTATTATTTCTAGAGGCTTGACTAGGAAAAAAGTATGAAAATTATACAGTAGGTAGTTGGAAAATGCCGGGTTAATGGAAAAATACTTTTTTAGGATGTGAGAACCTTGAGCATGTTTTATATAAAGTCAGTAAAAAGAGAGGGATGATGATAAAAAGAAAGTGAGGGGAAAACGTATGAGCTATAATTCCAGAAGAGACTCTTCTAGCAACCAGGAAGTGACTTTCCCCGCAATCTTCTCTATGACCAATAAACTTTATCTTTCTTGATGCCTACTCTTGATTATTAGTTCTGGGATTACTCAATTTTGTTCAAGAAAGTTAAATACACACACACACACACACACACACACACACACGTAGTCACTAGTTGATAGGTATAATGATTATAGGTATTTTAATAGATGAAGAAACAGAGATTATGAATGTGCCCAAAATCAAAACTGCTCAGAAACCAACTGAGAGACACATAGATATTTGTAAAATTTTATCTGAGTTTTTAAATCATCAAACTGTACCTCAATTTCAGTGCCAAGAAAATATCATTTGTTAGGTGTTATTTGAACAGCCAGCTGGACTTCCTCAGTGTGCTATCCATCCATCCATCCATCCATCCATCCATCCATCCATCCAAAAACATTTTTGAAGGCTTTCTCTGCCTATGACCTGGAAGATGACAGGATCAATCTATAAAAAGCTGCTTTGACAGAAAATCCCCAAACCTCATGTTATCACAGGCCAGTCTCATTAGTCAACAGAGCCAAATATCAACAGTACAACAATTGAAGTTTCTTTTGAGAGCCAAATTTTTTAAACTTAAACTATATAGGTAGGTACATTGTTATTAACTTAATTAGGGCACTCCTAAGGCTTAGGAAGAGCCACACTCAAGGGGCCAAAGAGCCGAATGTGGCTCGCGAGCCGCAGTTTGCCGACCACGGCCTTAGGCTAACTAAGTTTCATACCTTATTTGTTTTTCCATATGCAATCACTGGCATAAAGTATGGTGTAGGCAAATTTATTTATTTTTTCATCCTCACCTAAGGACATGCTTAGAGAGAGAGGGAGAGAAAGAGAGAAACATAGATGTGTGAGAGAAACATGGATTGGTTGTCTTCCATACATGCCTTATCCTGGGATTGAACTTGCAACCCAGGTACGTGCCTTGCAACCCATTGTCCTGTGCACCAAATGGTTATCAACCAGTAACCATTCGGTGCACCGGACAATGTTCAACCAACTGAGCCACTCCAGCCAGGCAATAAAGTTCTTCTATCCTTTAACTTAATTTCTCAGAACTCTACCTGTTAATAACTGGTTCTGTGGCTCTCCATTCTGCTTCTGGAATGTGTCAGGCTTTGCCCCAGTACCTCAACAATAACACTTCCTCTTTTTTTAATTTCTTTATTGATTAAGTTATTACATATGTGTCCTTATCCCCACATTACCCCCCATTCTCCCACTCATGCCCTCACCCCCCTGTTGTCTGTGTCTATTGGCTAGGCCTATATGCTTGCATATAAGTCCTTTGGTTGATATCTCTTCCTTACCCCCACCCTCCCCTACCTTCCCTCTGAGGTTTGATGGTCTGATCAATGCTTCTCTGTCTCTAGATCTGTTTTTGTTCATCAGTTTATGTTGTTCATTATATTCCATAAATGAGTGAGAGCATGTGATATTTATCTTTCTCTGACTCGCTTATTTCACTTAGCTGCATAATGCTCTCCAGTTCCATCTATGCTGTTGCAAATGGTAAGAACTCCTTTTTTATTGCAGCATAGTATTCCATTGTGTAGATGTACCACCATTTTCAATCCATTCATCTACTGATGGGCACTTAGGCTGTTTCCAAATCTTAGCTATGGTGAATTGTGCTGCTATGAACATAGGGGTGCATATATCCTTTCTGATTGGTGTTTCTAGTTTCTTGGGATATATTCCTAGAAGTGGGATTACTGCATCAAATGGAAGTTCCATTCTTAGTTTTTTGAGGAAACTCCATACTGTTTTCCACAGTGGCTGCACCAGTCTGCATTCCAACCAGCAGAGCAAGACGGTTCCTTTTTCTCCACATCCTCGCCAGCACTTGTCGTTTGTTGATTTGTTGATGATAGCCACTCTGACAGGTGTGAGATGGTACCACGTGTCATTTTGATTTGCATCTCTGGGATTAGTGACTTTGAGCATGTTTTTATGTGTTTTGGCCTTTCTTCTGTCTTCTTTCTAAAAGTATCTATTTCGGTCTATTGCCCATTTTTTGATTGGGTTGTTTATCTTCCTTTTGTTAAATTGTATGAGTTCCCTGTAAATGTTGGAGATTAAACCCTTATCCAGTGGTTCTCAACCTGTGGGTCGCGACCCCTTTAGGGGTCGAACTACCCTTTCACAGGGGTTGCCTAAGACCATCGGAAAACACATATATAATTACATATATTGTTTTTGTGATTAATCACTATGCTTTAATTATGTTCAATTTGTAACAATGAAAATACATCCTACATATCAGATATTTACATTACGATTCATAACAGTAGCAAAATTACAGTTATGAAGTAGCAATGAAAATAATTTTATGGTTGGGGGTCACCACAACATGAGGAACTGTATTAAAGGGTCACGACATTAGGAAGGTTGAGAACCACTGCCCTTATCGGTGATAACATTGGCAATTATTTTCTCCCATGCAGTGGGCTTTCTTGTTGTTTTGTTGATGGTTTCCTTTGCTGTGCAAAAGCTTTTTATTTTGATGTAGTCCCATTTGTTTATTTTCTCTTTAGTTTCCATTGCCGTAGGAGCTGTATCAGTGAAGAAATTGCTTCGGTATATGTCTGAGATTTTGTTGCCTGTGAATTCCTCTAGTATTTTTATGGTTTCCCATCTTATGTTTAAGTTCTTTATCCATTTTGAGTTTCTTTTTGTGTATGGTGTAAGTTGGTGGTCTAGTTTCATTTTTTTTGCATGTATCTGTCCAATTTTCCCAACACTATTTATTGAAGAGGCTGTCTTAACTCCATTGTATGTTCATGCCTCCTTTGTCGAATATTAATTGAGCATAGTGGTTTGTGTAGGTTTCTGGGTTCTCTATTCTATTCCATTGATCTATATGTCTGTTCTTATGCCAGTATCAGGCTGTTTTGAGAACAGTGACTTGGTAATACAGCTTAATATCTGGTATTGAGATCCCACCGACTTTGTTCTTCTTTCTCAGGATTGCTGCAGCTATTTGGGGTCTTTTTTTATTCCAGATGAATTTTTGGAAAGTTCGTTCTAGGTCTGTGAAATATGCCGTTGGTATTTTAATGGGGAGTGCATTGAATCTATAGATTGCTTTGGGTAGTATGGACATCTTGATGATGTTGATTCTATCAATCCATGAACACAGTATGTTCTTCCATCTGTCTATGTCTTCCTCTATCTCCTTTTTCAGTGTACTGTAGTTTTCCGCATATAGGTCTTTTACCTCGTTAGTCAAGTTTATTCCTAGGTATCTTAATTTTTTTGGTGCAATGTAAATGGGATTGTTCTTTTAGTCTCTCTTTCTGTAAGTTCATTTTTGTGCCATAGGAATGCCATAGATTTCTTGGCGTTAATTTTGTATCCTGCTACATTGCCGAATTCATTAACACTTCCTCTTTATTCCAATATTCCTCCCCAGAAATTTTATTAGTTGGCTAATTCATATCCATTATTTCTGAGCTCCAATATGAATATTCAGAATGGCCTTTCCTGACCACAGTACTTTTCCACTCTAAGATACTACCTGTTTATTCCTTTATAGATTCCTGATATAAATTGCCAGCTCACGCTGTGGAGGTCCCTCCTTCTAAGATGAGTGCACCTCCTGTACCTGCCAGCCATTTTTCACTCTCCAGAGCCCTAAGGTAAACTACTGTTGTTTTGTGTAATTTTGTACTAGTTTTATAACTGTTATCTGCAGGAAGGTTAAGGTACTAGAAGCTTATTATTAACATGCTTTGATTTTTTAAAAATTCTAAAAAATTATATAACTAGAAAAATAAGTTTTTCTTAAAAATAAGCCATTAAAAGCGCACATTTAAAAAAATAATATAGAGTCTTCTAAATAAAATAATAAATGTTGAGATCTACTTCCTGCTACTTCCTTTTTAACACTGTGTCTCAGGGTTCCTGTTGTATTTTTTTACAGATTTATATTTTCAGCTCACCTCAATTAATAATGCTCTTAAAGATGGATAAGAAACTTATCAGGAAAGGCTTAAGCATTAGGAATATCTTGACTCATTTACTAAACAATGGCAAAGACTATGTAACAGCAATACAGGTCTTGTATTTTCCAAAAATATTTGAGTTGAAAATTCACAGTTTTCTCAAGCAAAAAAATGATCCTCACTATAACCCATTTTTCTTTTTCTTAATTACATTTTTATATTTCAAACTTACATAAATGATTTGTGCACATTATGAGCTAATTACTTTCCAACTTCATTTTAATTAACGATGCTAATTTTGGAGATACCAGAGCAGCGACACACAGAACTCACATAGCTTTTATATTTATATTTTTGTTACTTTCTTTTTAACTCAAATGACGATTTTATTCCTTTTAAATTCATCAAAATCAAGGATCTCCTGGGCTCCAACTTAGTATGCTAGCCTTTATTTTAGAGCAAATTTTTGTAGCGGAGAACATTGGGGGTTTATAATGGCTAAGTCAGCAGACCTTTAACTGTAGTTATAATACAGGGCATCTCAAGCGGAGAGATCATGCTCTCACTAAAACCTCCACAGTAATATCTCCCAGCTAAAGAGGAACAAGAGCCCCTGATTGGCACTTTGTTACTTGAATGGTCCCCCACTGATGAGGCAGAAAGGACATTAAGGATGATTTTAGCACAATCTAAAATCTCGCTGATGCCAAACTTAACGCAGTGAAAGCCGTAATGCCATTTCTAAAATATGCTCTGGAATCATGAAAGCTTTGCTTTCCAAGACACCTAGGACTTATTCTTCTTCCTACTTATTACTCGTAAAAGGCCCTCTTCATCATTATGTCTCCTGTCTTCCACTGCTCAAGACAAACTAGGGAATCATCTTCATTTATATGCAGTACATTCTTCCTGCTGCCGGTGCCATAATATAAATGTGTCTTATTAAAAATTAAAAATATTGGTTTTACTTTCCATCAGGATGAAAAGTGAAGTTTCATTCTCATTTTCAGTCCTGTCTTCTCACTCCCATCCTTCTTGCATTGTACCTCGGGATGCTGCTATCAACAGATAGGCCATTTTCCCAGGCCTTAAATTATGTTAGCCTTTCCTGAACTCTCAGTCATGAGACAATAACAGAAGGGAAAGGACTTTTCAGAGGATAGGTAAGGGGATGGGATTAAACCTTTTGCTTGATCTTGTGTCAGGATGATGCTGAGAAAAATATATGTGGTGTCTTATCATCTTATAGCACATGGCTCTTTAAAGTAAAAAAAAAAAAAAAAAAAAAAGCTATTATACATTGAGGAAAGTTTAAGGCCCAGAGAATTACTCCACAGTATTCAACTCTCTTTACAAAATAAAAAATAACAAGGCATATTCCGGGTGGTGTTCCCATGGATGCTTGTCTGCTACCTCACAGGCTTGTTTCCCTTTTGTAATGTTAACTTTCAGGCTCCTGTTGGTATTTTTGGAAAGCAGAGAAGCAAGTATTTTGCTGGTTGCCAAAATTGGCTCCACAGAGCAGCATGCTTTGCAATTTGAAGGTTAACTTCCTTTCAAAGAGACTTGTTGGAACTGCTCTTCTCACTCCTATTAACTAGTGGAACTGTCTGACCTTTATAAGTGCAAGTCAATATTCACACTGTCAGAGGAGTATCAGTGGGAGTAATCTTTTCAGTCCCAGAGAGAAACAGTTTGCCACAGGCAGATCATGACTAGAGAAGGGGAGTTGGTGAGCAGTGACATAAAACACTTTTAAGTGAATTCAAACAATGTCTTTGACACAGCTTGGAATTTTATTCAATTTTAGGTATAAAAGTGCCTACTGGCTCCTCTAAACTGCAAAGGTGTCATTTTGAAATAATAAAGACATAGAATGTGAAATGAAGGCTGTTAAATGGGCTCATCCCTTTTTATCCATACCTTTGAGAGCACAGGTGGCTTTTCCCCAAAAATATACATCTCTGAAAACCATACAGAAATGAACATTGTTATTTTTAATGAGCACCGGTAATCCTTTTCTCCCTCCATGCAAGGCTTAATAATAGTGTGGCATTTTAATACACTTAGAAGAGGAAATTCTTTTCTTTTTTTTTGCCTTTTTTGTACCCCAAATTGCCATCAGAGTTTAACTTCAAAGCAATTCTTTTTCTAATGTGATAATCACAAAATAAAAATAAGAAAAGGAGCACTATAATATTAGTTTACATTTCAGTTGTTTTCTCTTCATTAATGTACCATTATAATTACATGTGATCAATGCTATTACATGATTTATTTTAATAAAAATATCTATCATTTGTTAGGCCCATTTTTAAAATACTGAGTGAATTATTCAGTTACTATTCCTATCGATAGGTAGGATATATTTTAATAACCAAAATAAATTTTGAATATTACTTAAGTGTATTGTTGTTAATAGCATTACTGCAATAAGTGTGAAACTATTTCATTTGTCTAATAAACTTGAACAAATGACCTAATATATCAGTATTGCTAGGAATTAAGTTCCTCACTTTGGAAAAAGAAGGTACCATAAGAAAGAAAAGACAGAGAAATGAACCTTCTAGGTTTGTTTTCTAATTTAAGACAAAATAAAGTCATAATTTTATAATGCATAATATATGTGCATATACATATATACATAATTTTAAACATATCTGAATATAATTTTATAATTATGTAAGAAAATACTCAAACACTGATAGGAATGAATTGATAGAAGAAAGATGTTAAGAGAACTCTTATCTGCCAAATAAGGACATAGGCTAAACACTCAAATAAATAATGATAGAAATAGATTATAATATTGAATTAAAAATCAATCCATTAAATGTATACTAATGCTTAATTTTTTAAAATAAAAATTAAGTGAGATATAAAGGAAACTACCTTATTTACAAAAAATAAGGATAAATAGCTATTAAGTATAGAAGAATCTATAGATATAGCACATTATTTCACAACCACCATAGCAATAATGCACCCAGGAAAAAGTCATCAGTAGATGATAACAACACTGGGTAAAATATCTTTGTAAGACAGGATATTCTTGTAGGCTCAAATTATTAATTGCAAGGGTAAAAAGTACCTTTCAATGGGTAACAGGTGGAGAGCATTTTAATCAAGTGACTAAACTTAATACTATCTGTAATACAAATTGACATTATGTGCTTTACAATATGATAAACTAATCAGCCAGGTAGTAATTCCACCAAATTTTATAACCTGAGTCTAATTATGAAAAGAAAATGAAACAATTAGAAAACCCAAATTAAGAGATATTATGTAATCTAAAATAACATACAATGGAGTCAAGAGAGTCTCTTCAATAAATGATGTTGGGAAAATTGGACAGATACATGCAAAAAAATGAAACTAAACCACCAACTTACACCATACACAAAAATAAACTCAAAATAGATAAAGGACTTAAACATAAGATGGGAAACCATAAAAATACTAGAGGAATCCACAGGCAGCAACATCTCAGACAGATGCCGAAGTAATTTCTTCACCGATACAGCTCCTAGGGCAATGGAAACTAAAGAGAAAATAAACAAATGGGACTACATCAAAATAAAAAGCTTCTGCACAGCAAAAGAAACCATCAACAAAACAACAAGACAGCCCACTGCATGGGAGAACATATTTGCAAATGTTATCACCGATAAGGGTTTAATCTCCAACATTTACAGGGAACTCATACAATTTAGCAAAAGGAAGATAAACAACCCAGTCAAAAATGGGCAATGGGCCTAAATAGATACTTTTCGAAAGAAGACGTATGGAAGGCCAAGAGACATATGAAAACATGCTCAAGGTCACTAATCATCCAAGAGATGCAAATCAAAATGACATGTGGTACCATCTCACACCTGTCAGAATGGCTATCATCAACAAATCAACAAACAACAAGTGCTGGAGAGGATGTGGAGAAAAAGGAACCCTAGTGCACTGCTGGTGGGAGTGCAGACTGGTGGAGCCACTGTGGAAAACAGTATGGAGTTTCCTCAAAAAACTAAGAATGGAACTTCCATTTGATGTAGTAATCCCACTTCTAGGAATATATCCCAAGAAACTAGAAACATTAATCAGAAAGGATATATGTACCCTATGTTCATAGCAGCACAATTCACCATAGCTATGATTTGGAAACAGCCTAAATGGCCATCAGTAGATGAGTGGATTGAAAATGGTGGTACATCTACACAATGGAATACTAAGCTGCAGTAAAAAAAGAAGGAATTCTTACCATTTGCAACAGCATGGATGGAACTGGAGAGTATTATGATAAACAAAATAAGCCAGTCAGAGAAAGATAAATATCACATGATCTCACTCATTTATGGAATATAATGAACAACATAAACTGATGAACAAAAACAGACCCAGAGACAGAGAAGCATTGATCAGACCATCAAACCTCAGAGGGAAGGTAGCGGAGGGTGGGGTAAGGGAGAGAGATCAACCATAGGACTTGTAGGCATGCTTATAAGCCTAACCAATGGACAAAGACACTAGGGGGGTGCGGGCATGAGTGGGGGGCTGGGAGGGCAAAGGGAGGATAAGGACACATATGCAATACCTTAATCAATAAAGAAAAAAATTTAAAAATAGACTTTAAATATATCAATATTCTTTAATACCAAGAAAAGTCTGTGGGAAATTTAGTTTAAAGGAAACTAAAGAATATATGATAACTAAATGAAATATGCAAACCTTATTGTATTCTGGATCTAAAATGTTTATAAAATATTATTTAATATTGATCGTGGGTAGAATTTAATATAGATTGTATAATAGATAATATTATATTACTGTTAAAAGTTTTCTCTATGACAATTGTATTATGGTTATGTAAGAGAATGTCCCTATTCATAAATGATTGATATTTTATGCATTAATTAGAGATTAAGTGTTGCAATATTTGCAACTAATCTTAAAGTGGTTTATTTCAGAATATGAGAAAGATGGGGGGGGGAGGCAAAAAGGGAGGGGAAGTTTTTAGAGAGACTGAGAAAACTAGAAGAGAGTGGGAGTTAGAAAGATATTAGATAAAATTGGTAAAATATTAACAACTGATACATATAGGGAAAGGGCACATGCTATTCTTCAAATAATTCCTGCAACTTTTTAAAAATATTTTTATTTATTTCAGAGGGGAAGGGATGGGGAGAGATAGAGACATCAATGATGAGAGAGAATCATTGATTGGCTGCCTCCTGCATGCTCCTATACTGGGTGTTGAGCCTGCAACTGGGGCATGTGCCCTGACTGAGAATCAAACCGTGACCTCCTGGTTCATAGGTTGATGCTCAACCACTGAGACACACTGGCTGGGCCTGTCTTTTTGATTAATTTAAAGATTTTAATATAAAATTTGTGAAAAAATTAAAAGGTACAGTGATTTTTTTTACTTCATTATATATCCTCCATAAAATATAAAAAAGACTTTATCAATTTTGGCAAATATTATGTTATATCTTTTTTTTGTTGTTCATCCTCACCTAAGGATATTTTTCCCATTGATTTTTAGAGTGGAAAGGAGAGATAGAGGGGAGAGAGTGGGGGGAGAGAGAGAGAGAGAGAGAGAGAGAGAGAGAGATATCAATGTGAAGAGACACATCAATTGGTTCCTGCAACCCAGGTATATGCCCTTGCCCACAAATCGATCTGGAACTCCTTTGGTTCATGGGCCAGTGCTCTTACTAGATATACTGGGCAGGTGTATTACACTATATCTTTGTATTTCTTGTAATAAAATGTCTAACAATAAATTCCTGATGAAATATAGTAATTTATGTAGACACTTCAAGTAATCTTAGAAATTAAGAGCTACAAGGGTTTTGAGAGTCAGAGAAAATAAATAATAAATACCACTTTTTTATATTTTAACATTTTGATCATCCTTTCTCTTTTCTGTGTCATAAATTTCTTTATTTGTTGTTTTTTTTTTACCAATTAGTATTTAATGTGCTCTAGTTTCCCTCAACTTAAAAAATAAAAAATGAACCCCATTTCTCAATCCAAAGCCTGCTTCCAGATACCACTTATCCTGCTCTTCTCTTTCACATCCACACCTTCTATTCCCTCTCCTCACCTGAGACCCCTTCCACACATAGCACTTACCACTCTACTGAACCTGCTCTCGTCAAGGACACCAGTGACTTTATCTGATGTGTACCTTGCATCAGATCAGTATCTTTCCCTTTTCTTGCTCACCCTGTAGAGATTATTTAACCAGGTTAACTTCTTCCTCCTTCAGGAAGAATATATCAAAGGGGAAAAAATCCCCTAGCTTCCACATTCCTCTCATTATTTTAGATCTTTCATTGTTAGTCTCCTTTGCAGATTCTATAGCTTCCCTGGTTCCTTAAATGTTTGTGATTGACAGATGTCTGTTCTAGTGGTATTTTTTCTTCTTGTATTGTCTGTGGGCTATTTCATCTAATCTTATGTTTTTAATAACCATCTATATGCTGGTGGCTACAAAATCTAATTAGAATAAATATCTGTCCTGATTCAAAACTATTATTTTTAGGTATCTTCCAGATATCTGAAATTGAATATGTCTATATTTTAAAATTTCATTGATATACATTTTACTAATAGAAATGTGTGGTTTTTTTCCTTATTGAAGAATGTGTATAAAGTGCTTACTATATACCAGTTCCTTTCCTAGAAACTTGGAAATACATCAGGCAGCATTTTAAAAATATCTTTCTCTCTTTAAATGTCTCATCAAATCAGTATGCCTTGAATTCACTTTTAAGTTGTTCATTTCTCCTTGAGAATAAAATATTACTGTTTTCCTTTGTCTATAATATTAAGTAATCACTAGAATTAGTTTTAAACTCATGTCAATAAGTTTAAACTCATATCTATTGATAAATTACAACTTTATATTAATAACCATGCTTCTGAAAACCAGCCGCCGGCCACCCCCCTCCCACTCTCTGAAAATCAATGGAAAAATATCCTCGGGTAAGGATAAACAAACAAACAAAAAAGAATCAACAGGCACATGAAAGATGCTCAATGTCATTAGTCATCAGGGAAATGCAAGTCAAACCACAATGAGAAACCACTTCACATTCCTAAGTTTTTTAATTAAAAAAAAAAAGACATACAATAACAAGGCTGGCAAGGTCATAGAAAATGGTAATCCCCATACCTTGTTGGTAGGACTATAAATTGTAGCCACTCTGAAACAGTTAGTTCCTCAAATTGTTAAATCTACAGTTACCATATAAACCCACTTCTAGTTATATACTCAAGAGAAATGAAAACATATAAAATCTTGTACATGATTGTTCATAACAGCGTTGTTGTAATAGCCAAAAAAAAAAAAAAAAAATGAAAACATCTCAACTGTCCATCAACTGTCCATCAACTGATGATTGGATAAACAAATACGGTATTATGGAAATACTAGAGGCCCGGTTCACAAAATCTGTGCATGGCAGGGTGGGATCCCCTCAGCCCAGCTTGCACCCTTTCCAATCCAGGACCCCTCGAGGAATGTCTGACTGCCGGTTTAAGCCCTATCCCAGGGATCGGGCCTAAACCGGCTGTTGAACATCCCTCTCACAATCCTGGACTGCTGGCTCCTAACCACTCACCTGCCTGCCTACCTGATCACCCCTAACTGCCCCCCCCCACCAGCCTGATCACCCCTAACTGCCTCTGCCTGCCGGCCTGATTGCCCCCAACTGCCCCCCTGCCCTGCTGGCCTGGTTGCCCCTAACGCCCCCCCCTGCTGGCCTGGTCACCCCACACAGCCTGCTGCTCGGTCATTTGGTTGCCCCTCGCTAACCCCCTGGCCGGCATGGTCACCCCACGTAGCCTACTGCTTGGTTGTTGGGTCGCCCCTCTCTACCCCCCTGCTGGCTGGGTCGCCCCAGGCAGCCTGCTGCTCAGTCGTTTGGTTGCCCCTCACTACCCCCCTGCCGGCCTGGTCGCCCCACACATCCATTTGGTTGTGATGGTTGCTTAGGCTTTTATACAGATAGATAGATAAATATGGCATGTAATTCAGCCATATAAAAGAATGAACTATTAATACATTCTACAACAAAGATGAGTCTTGAAAACATGATGTTAAGTGAAATAATATTCCTAACAAACTATCTACACTAATAAAAGACAAAGATGCTAATTGACCGTACCTTTGCTACACTCATCAGCCAATCAGAAGAGTATGCAAATTATCCCAACGAAGATGGCCATTAAATTTGCATACTGCAGGCAGATCCCACTGCGCCGCCCGGCCTGGGGCAGGAGGCAGCACAATCCCCAGCCGCCGGCCACCCCAGTGTGGGATCCGGGCCTGTCATGTGTGGGCCTGGGTGGGCGGGGCAGGCGGCAGCGCGATCCCCAGCCTCTGGCTGGCCCAGCACGGGATTTGGGCCTGCCATGTGTGGCCGAGGGAGGGCAGCAGCATGATCCTGAGCTGCCGCCCGCCCCAGTGCGGGATATGGGCCTGCTGTGTGTGAGGCAGGGTGGGCAGGGCGGGCGGCAGCACTATCTGAGTGGCTGCCTGACCCAGCGCGGGATCTGGGCCTGCCATCTGCGACCAGGGGAGACGGGGCAGGCACTGCAGGATCGGGCCTGCCATCTGCCACCAGGAGAGTGGGCCTAAGCCAGCAGGTGGTTATCTCCTGAGGGGTCCCCAACTGTGAGAGGGCACAGGTTGGGCTGAGGAACTGCCCCTCTTCCCCGCCAGTGCACAAATTTTTGTGCACCGGGCTTCTAGTATATTATATGATTCTATGTGTTTGAATATCCAGACAAGGAAAGTGTATAGAGACAGAAATAGATTAGTATTGTTAGGAGCTGAAGAGAGTAAGAAATGCATGACATTTCTGTTTTAGGATGATAAAAATATTCAGGAATTAGACAATGGTGATAGTTGAACTCTGTGAATTTCCTAAAAATCAATGAATTATATATCTTAAAGAGTGAATTTTATGGTATTTGTTCTCAATAAAGCTGTCATAAAATCAACCCAAAGTAACATGTATAAAGTGAATATCTAATTTTGTTAACTATGATTTTTTTCAATAGTTTTTAATGGCCTCCTCTTTTAGATAAATTTCAAAGGCCTTGATTTGGGCTTCTTACACTCTTTATATAGTGATCTCTATGAACTCTAGTTTCATTTCTTGGCATTCCTCTCCCCAACTATAGATATACCAAACTCTATGTTTCTGTCATATTAAACTTCATTCTAGTCTATAACTCTAAAACTTTAAATTCTCTATGCTCAGTTCTTCAAATAGACCTTCTCTATCTTTCACTCTGCTACAAAAATTTTCTACTATTAAGGTTAAATAGGTTTGCTAATCCACAAGATATAATAGATACTATACTTAACTATAATTCTTTGTTTAATGTTTCCCCCTCTCTCACTATAATGGAACGTCTATGAGGGTAGAGACTGTGTCTCTTCTGGTTCCCTTTTAATTCCGAATTCTGGATGTAACAACATATTTGTTGAATGAAGGTATCAATGAATAAACTCACTCTGGTATTATTTTCTGAATACGTTTTTGGATGATGGCTTTAGTAAGAGTTCTAATTAATGAAACTGGATATTTTTCTATAAAATGTTATTTTAACAGAAATTTTATTTGAATTTTTATATCATATCTATGATATTGCAAAATTGATGCATTAGTAGACCACATTATAGTAAAACCATTACTGTGGCTAGATTTCTAATCACTTTGATCATCTGCGTTTCACAGTTATCATTGTCCTTCACTACAAAAAAAATGCTCAATCATCTGAATAATTAGTTTGTCCTTAATAAATTAACAACAACAATAGTATAAGTAAATTTGCACAGTATCATTTAGAATGAAGAATGAACAAAACATTTGGGTCTTTTTAAAAAAAATGACTATATTCTTCCCTTGTCACATCATAAACTTATATTGGTCAAACAAGTCAGATTCCATTAGTCTGTGTCTGCTCAAAGTCAGCTATGCAGACAACAAGATTCCAGAGGCCTCCTGCAGGTTTCCAAGTCAGCTCTGCCCCATTTGTTATAATAAAAGCGTTTGTGTCAACTTATATTTTCAGGTGAGTTATATTATTAAAACAGACAGCCACAAAGATGGTAGAATGTTCATTTAAAAGCAACAACAAGAAATATTCCATCTAAATAATGGAATTTATGTGATAATGTTGATTAGTAATTAGTGATTTTCAAGTGATGCTTAGTTAGTGATTAGTTAATATAACATGTTAAACTTAACAGGTATATTAGTCAGAGCTCTCCAGAGTAACAGAACCAATAAGATGGAGGAGGGAGAGAGAGAGAGAGAGAGAGAGAGAGAGAGAAAGAGAGAAGAGAGAGGGAGAGAAAGATTTAATTTATCATAAGGAATTGGCTCATGCAATCTTAGAGGCTGCTAAGTTCTAAATCTACAGTCAGCAACCTAGAGACTTTGATGGTATAGTTCCAGCCTGAAGACCAGCAGACATGAGACTCCGAAGAGCCAATGTTTCAGTACCGGGCCAAAGGCAGGCAAAACAAAACACCTATGGCCCAGCTCGAAAGTTGTCAGGAAGGAGGAATTCCTCCTTATTTGGGAGAGGTTTTTGTTTTATTCAGGCCTTGATCTAATTGAATGAGGCCCACTCACATTAGGGAAGAAAATCTGCTTTTCTCGGTCCATTGATTTAAATGTTAAATTCACCCCAAAACACTCTCAGAGAAACAGTTGTAATAATGAGTGCAAATATCTTGGCACTCTATTGCCCAGTCAAGCTAATCCATAAAACTAGCCATCCCAACAGGCATTTATTAGGTATTTTTCTTTTTTGTTTGTTTTTAGTTTTTAAGGAGAGTTGTTGGTAATAAGTGGGATTCCTTTTATTCCAGTTATCAGATTGGTATCTGTGGTAGGCAGAATTCTAAGATAGCCTCCAATGAGTCATCTCTTTATATAATTTCCTTCCCTCAAGTGTGACTTGAACTTGTGACTTGCTTCTAGCCAATAGAATATGGCAAAGATAGTGGGAAAATAATTTTCTTGATAATGTTATACTATATAATATTCCATGTTATAGTGGAGTAAGAGCTTCTCCTGCTGGCTTTTAAGAAATAAGTTGCAATGTTTGACAGAGCTAAGAGACAAAGAATGACAGGGGCCTCTAATTGCTGAGAATAGCACCTAGCTGACAGCCAGCAACCTCAATCCTACAACCAGAAGATGTTACAATCTTCCTTGAACCACGTGAGCAGCCTGCCAAACAACTGGATTGCAACCTGTGAGATACTGAGCAGAGGACCCAGTTAACCTATGCCTCGACTCCTGACCCATCAAAATTGTGAAATGATAAATGTATGTTGTTCTAAGCCTCCAAGTTTGTAATAATTCATTAAGCAGGAATAGATAACTAATGCAGTATTCCTGCTGCCAAACTCTCCTTTAGCCTCAACATAAAAACTCTTCTCATTGTCATATTTTGAAAAGTGGATGGAAAAATTGCATTTAATTACAACTTAACAGGACAAATATAGATGGTCCAAAAATTGGAATGAATGTTGAAACCTGTGCAGGAGCAGGGCTAAAAGAAAATTCAGTTTCTTAAGCAGTAAGGATTTGACTCAGAAATGGAGCAAAAGCATGATGACAAGGGCAAAATGTGTTCAAGTTGTATAGGATACGGTATAAAGAGGTTGGCATATTTTGATATGTAAGCAGACTATTTATGTTGCCAAGTTTGTAAACTCATAGCAGAGGATTGGCTTCCAGGCACAGCACTCAAATATCTACGAAGTGAAAGTGCTCTAAATCAGGGATCTATTCCAATGAAAGCCAGTAGCCTAAGCAAGCAGAAACAGGATTTAGGTCCATTAATAAGAGTTCCTGGCTTATGAGAACTGGGATAGAATAAACAAATTCTGAGACTCCGGTTATCTGTGCTATAGTTACTTTTTGTTAGGTTTGACTCCGAGAGTCTAGATTTCATCCTAATCTATGACAAAATAAATATCATTGACATCTAAACAATTGAGGCAAAGATCTTTGCACTAAAGTGCAGAGCAAGTACATATCTATATATATAAAAGTCTAAGTGACCATCCGATTGTTTGAAGGTTCGACTGTTCACCTGGTAGCTATGATGCTCAATGACCAACAGAGGGCAGATGCTCTGACCAGTAGAGGAGGGAGCCTCTAGTGCATTCATAAATATGAATGGGTCAAATGACCCTTTTATTCCTCAGAGCAATCATAGGTCTTGAAGAATGAGGACTTCCCCAAGCAGTTCTAGCTGTGTGATCATCACTGTACCCATGTTGTGTGTAAGGGTGGGGGAAGGTAGTTTGCATTAAAAGACAAATGGCCCCCAAGTCTATGTCTCTGATAATGTTTAGAAAACCTCCACAGCAACAATCCAAACTACTCTCACAAGATGATTTAATGAAAAGTATCAGCACTTGGTCACTATTTACCTCATTCCCAACTCAACCCAAAATATTTGGCTACCTTTTTAAGTGTATTTTTTTCTCATTTGTATAACATGTCCACTTATCTCTCTTTACGTTTACTCTAAGAGCAACCCTGGAGTTTCTTTGCCACTCTTCTATGCACATTTACCTGCTATGGGACATTATAAGAAATCTTATATAATAAAGAGGTAATATGCAAATTGACCCTCACACCCTTGCATCACAAGATGGCCACCCCCATGTTGTCACAAGATGGCCAGCAGGGGAGGGCAGTTGGGGGTGATTGGGCCAGCAGGGGAGCAGTTAGGTGTCAATCAGGCTGGTAGGCAGAAGTGGTTAGGGGCAATCAGGCAGGCAGGTAGGTGAGCAGTTAGGAGCCAGTTCTTGCTTTAAACTATTTTCCTATCTTTTTTTTTTATTTAAACCCAAATCACCTTAGAATATCATTGCTAGCAAGGTGGTTGACTACATATCTTAGAAAAAATATTCCTCCCACTGTAGACATCCTAAAAATGCTAGGTAAAATATAACCACAAACTTCATACTCTTAAGAAAGTGAAGTGTACAGGTGCTGAGAGTGATGAAGTAGAAAACAAGTTTGTTATAAACATACTGAATCCACAGGTGTCTTGAAGCTGTTTGCAGCACTTATTAACCTAGAAGTTTGGGAATAAAACCTGTCCTGAGATTTCACATGAGCAGATCTTCCTTCTTTACTGGGGATTGAAATGTATTTATATTATCTAGATGGTCCAGGAAACCATAAATTGAAACATTAATTTAAAAGTTGTTAAAAAATAAAAATAATTTTTTTTAAAAAAAGTTGTTATTGCCCAACGGTGCCTAGTAGAAAGAATTACAAATATTATCTGAAGGGATTCAGCCTCAATTCAGTACACATAGATTCTCACATGTAAATCTGTGCCAGAGTTGAGCCTTACAATACAAAATTTCCAAAAGGCAAAATAAACAAACCACCACAATTAAGAATTAGTAGAAATAACAAGCAGCAAAATGAGAAGCTCAGGAAAATGACAGACATTGAAAATTGGAAACAGAACATAGCTAAGTGTGCTTAAAAGATCCAACTAAATAAAATAGTTGAATGAATAAATAAGTAAAACACTTTGAAAACATACCTTACATTATTCAATAAAGGAAACAAAAAGTTCCATGCACACTTCATTTGCTGCAGGTCAAGGATATTGATGTAAAATATTAGATAAAGTTCTAGTAAGAATCATGGAAGAATATTTTATAATCTCTAAACGTGTAAATTCTTTCTGAAAGTAAAAATTCCAGAAACCATTAAAGAAAGGACTGAAAAATTCCTATAGAAATGTAGAAGACTTCTACATGGTAACATCCAACAACAAAAAGTGAAAAGAAAAATGACAAAATGAGAAAAAAAATTGAAACTCACATCATGGTGGGGCGGGGGGAGAAAAGGGTTAGCCTGTCCCTCATATTAATAAAGAATGCCAACAAGAAAAATATAAAATTCTATGCAATATGGATATAGAATATGAACATGAGTCCTCAGGAATGGAAAGACAAATGCCTTCTAAACAAGAAAAGATTCTTCACTCAGTCAACACAAAGACCAGCAAATTAAAACAATTAGGAAAACCATACCTCACATATCAGATTAATAAAACTGCAAATATCTGATATTGCTCTGTACTGTTTAGACTGTGGGATAATAAACCTTATTGTCCATTGCAAATAGGATTGCAAATGGCTGCAATCCTCAGAGAATGCAATTTGATAGAATTATTAAAACAACAGATTCATGTCACATTGACCCAGCAATTGCTCTACATAAGCATTGATTTATACATTGTTATTTATTGAAAGATCGCTAGAAATGGCATGATTTAAGTAATCTAAATACCCATTATTAGAGGTCTGAATAAATAAAGTTATATCCATAAATGGGATTGTTATGCATTATTAAAAATCACAATGAGGAAGCTCTATATACTGACAGAATTACCACCTTAGTATATTAATGACTGAAAAATAAAAGTTGAAAAGTAGTGGCTATCGTGTGCCACCATTTGTGAAAAAGAAAGAATGAGAACACATTTTTAATTGATTTAATAAGTATTAAAAAAGTCTCTGGTAGCATCAACAAAAAGATAATATTAACAGTAGACAACGGAAATTGGGTGTAAGGGGTTCAGGGAGAGGGTTTTCATAATATATCTTTTTATCTTTGAAGGTCGTGTCAGGAGGGCAAATTTAGTAGATTGTTAAGGTGAAGATATTTTTAACCAAGAGGTTTTAACTAAATATTTGGCAAGGTTGAAGAAAGTAACAAAATAGGTTGAGGTACCTAAAGATTAACAGCAGTGGAAAGCTATTCTCACACCTGCTACCCCTGTAAAAGAGGAGGTAATACCTTCATAGGAGCTCAGTGATAGCCTCTGTAAGAAGGGGCCATCTGATTAGATCCGTAACTACAGTGGGAGACAGAAAATGACAATACTGGGTGCCAGAGCAGATAAGAAGGGGAAGAAATATTCTTATCTCTCTTTGCATCAGCCTCTATTTTTCTCCCTGTGCCTTTCTTTCATTGTACAAATTCAATCAGAAGTCAGATAGCAAGGGACCCCAGCAATATAGTCCACAAGGGTGAGACTCCTGGTGCACAGAGCAGAAGAATGAGATATATTCTTATCATATGCAAATTAGGATCAGAATTAGATACCATGTGGCATACAGAGTGAAAAAATTAAAAGTTTAACAATTCTGTATTAGCAGGAGTTGGGCTCAAATGAAATTCTTATACATGGCCAGTGAATATGCAAATTGATAGAAGCTTCCAAAAACAATACAGCAATATATCTAGTTAAAGTTGAAGATAGACATTCGCATGAACCAGTAATTCCACACTGAAATAAATTGCCCTAGGGAAACTCACTCATTTGCAGCAGTTTTTCTGTGCAAAATTTATTAACAGAACAGTAGAAATTTTTGCCATATTCATAAAAGAGTGGACAGCAGTGAAAATGAATGATTCAGAGCTACACCTAACAAGCACAAATACTACACACACAAAAAGACTAATTGGCGATGATATTATTTATATAAAGTTTAGCATCATTGAAAAGTTATATTATATATTGTTCAGGGAAAATAATAAGGTTGATAGCACATTCAGGATAGAGGTTAACTCAATTATGCCAGAGGGTATACAGAAGATTTGATGAAATAAAATGTTTCTTTGTTCTTAAACTATGCAATAGGTATAATAATGTCATTATATTTTGATAAGTTCTTAGGTATATGTGAAATATAATAAAATTTAAGAAGATATTAAATAGGACTAATATATATATATATATATATATATATATATATATACATATATATAATGAAATATTGTGGACTGTGGACTGAATTATATCCCCCAAATTCATATGTTGACTGTACTTGGACTTAGGACCTTAAAATAAGTAATTGAGGTTAAATGAGATCATAAGAATGGGGCTTCAATAAAAAAATACCGAATTATTATGGTTTTTACACAAAGAGAAAGAGACACTAGAGGTGAGAGTGAACAAAGAAAAAGTCATTTGAGGACACAGAGGGAAGGCAGCCCTCTGAAAACCAAGGAGATAAGGGTCAGAAGAACCAAATATGTGTAATTTTGATCTTGGACTTCCAGCGTATAGAACTGCTGTTTTAGCCACCCCATTTGTGGTTTTGGTAGCTCTAGAAAATTAATATAACATGTGATTTATTTTTTGGTATCCACAGTCATTATCTTTGAAATTCTGATATTTCTATACATTTCTATTGAATTTCCTTTCATAATGATCATAGGTATAACTTCTAAATAGTAAAATTCAACTGTCCTTTACATTTCTTTATATACATTAACTAGAGGCCTGTTGCAAGAAGAGATTCGTGCAATAAGCCTTCCTTTCCCCTGGCTGCTGGCACCAGTTTTCCTCCGGCATCTGACACCCAGGCCTTTGCTCTGGCCGGGCTCCGGCCGGAGCCAAGCCCAGAGCCATGAGGCTTTGTTGCTCCACTGGCCCCAGGGCCATGTGGCTTTGCTGCTCTGCTGGCCCTGGGGCCGTCAGGCTTCGCTCCACCGCTTGGAGCCTACATATGCAAATTAACCACCATCTTTGTTAGGTTAATTTGCATGCTCTCCTGATTGGCTGGTTAGCATAGCAAAGGTACTGTCAATTTACATGTTTGTCTATTATTAGGTAAGATGAATCTCTAAAGAAATTACTATTATCCCTTCTGTTATATTGTACTCTTCTCTTTTTTTTTTCTTTATGTTGAGTTTTACTGGTTCTCCTCTAAATCTATAATCTGTTCTTTATCTCCACATCATTCTCCATCCTCTGCAAGATAATTTCTCCCAAGTCTATGTCTTGCCTTTCTCATGACTCTCTACTTTCCTCTATGGAATATCATTCAATTGAATTATTTCATTATAACACTGATGCAAATAATTCTCTAATATATATATATATATATATATATATATATATATATATATTAAGTCTGGTGCTTTATTATTATTAGTTTGTTATATGTTTTTATTGATTTCAGAGAGAGGAAGGGAGAGGGAGAGAGATATAGAAACATTGATGAGAGTAAAACATTGATTAGCCGGCTCCTGCACACCTCCTAGTAGGGATTGAGCCCACAACCCTGGCATGTGCCCTTACCAGGAATCAAACCTGTTTGTGCATGGATGACACTCAACCAACTGAGCCACACCAGACAGACTTTAAACCATATTTGAAAGCCTTCTCAGGGACAGAAACAATCTTCAGCTCCCTACTTCTAACAGGTCATTTTATCATGCTATCCTATATATTGTCACTTAGTATCTGAAACTACTCTGAATAAGTTCCATGACTGCTATTACAGTAGCAGTGACTGATACAATGTAAAGATTAATGTAGAGTAACGAAAGGAATAATAATCTCAGCTAATAATGAGAAAGCTGACAGGATCTTAAAGCTAACATATAGCAATATGTTTAAACCCAGATCTTTCTGAATGCAGATTTTTGCTGTTGACTCTCAATCCCTGTTTATAATTTCCAGCTCCACATTCCACTGATACTTCTAAAAACGTATTTCTAAAACTTAATTCATCGTTTTATTCTCATATGTGTTTTTTTTATTTTTTATTTTCCACCTCAATGGCCATCTTATGCTTTACTCAAACATACAAACTTTGTATTTTATAATTTCTTTTCCTCTTTCTTGATCTCCACATGCAGTAAGTTACTTCCATAAACCTCTTGTGCTCACTGCCATCTTCTCTTTTCTATTGGTATCATTTCTTGTAAGGCTGTTGACATCACATTTTAACCCAATCCTTTCTTTCCAGTCCCCTTTCTCCAGTAGCTTAATTAGCAGAGTAATCTTCTTGCAGTTTTAATACAATCTTAACAAGGCTCAGTTGTAAAGCCTTTATATCAGGTCTAAAACATTCCCAGTGCCCCAGGAAAACATTCTTTTAAGACTTCAGAACAGTTTCTGGACTGTCTTCCCAATCCTTTGTGCTCCTATATATTCACTTTATAACAGTTCCTGCTTTGTTTCTCAATGGTCTTGATTTCTCTTTATGAGTGCCATTTGTGTCCTTGTCAAAGAATATTCTTGGTTGATGATTTAGTATAAATTATAGCTTAGTTTCTGTCTTCAGATCCTAATATTAAAATACAGGGGTAGGTTTATGGTTGTTCATATGGAGAGAAACACACAGGTTATGATTACTAAATTGGTTTGTTAACTCTGCGTTTCACATTCACACAATGATACACCTATTTTTGCTAACCCCTGTATTTTTGGCTTGGTTTCAACCATCTCCTCCATTACTGAGGGGTTTTCCAGCTTGTTCATCAACTTCACTATTTTAGAGAGGACTCAGCAGTTGATTTTTAGTTTCATTATCTATGGTCAGTAATACCCAGTCCTTCACAAAACAGTTATACTAACTTTTAATGTTTTATCCCACTTTTCCCTCTTATGTACAAGATTCTCCAGTTTTTTATAACCTAGCACCTGAAGATTACATTTCTGTTTATATGGACTAATAAATGAAGGTGGATGCTGCAGAGATGACAAGCTGAGGGCGCCTGCCAGTGCAGGCAAACTGGATGCACATTTGGGCACACAAGTTATTTATCAAAGGCGTGCAAATCAGTTTCTAAAGCTCACCAATTAGGAAGATTTTTCTTATGTAATATTTGTGATTATTGAATACTGTAGGTAATAATTCAACTTGAAAAAAATCACAACATTCTTTATGTTTGGACATTTTTAATATTTGTGATGTCTGTGCCAGAATTATCAATGTTCATCAACATTAATTTCTCCTCAACTCTTGAATACAGGAATAACATCCTGTCTAACCACTTAATTCATTGTCAAGGGGATTTTCCCATATAATATTTTACCTCCATTTTAAGATGTCAATAATTGTAAATCACTCCATGTCTGTAAGGATGGCATGTTGGTGAAACAAAGATACATTATATTAAGGGCATATATTGATTGTATGATACTTCTCAATAGTAGAAATTTTAAAGTGAAACCATTATGTCTATTTTATACATAGTGTTTAGTAATTATCCATTTGGTAAGAGAGAATGCATCTTGTACTACTTCAGGTAACATTTTCTGGTAGACAGAAGTTTTTAATTCTCTTCATTAACAAACCTAGAAGGAGTGGTAACCATGTCTATTTAATTAGCTCTATGTATTGGCTTTTTTTTTTATTAAATCCTCACTCAAGGATATTTTTCCCATTGATCTTGAGTGGACGGGAAAGAGGAGGGGGAGAGAAATAGAGAGAGAGGGAGAGAGAGAGACACATTGATGTGAGAGAGACACATTGATTGGCTGCCTCCTGTAGGAGCCCCCACCACAGCCGGGGATTGAACCTGCAACATGCCCTTGACTGGGAATTGAACTTGAGGCCTTTCTGTCTGTAGGCCAACACTGAGCAAACCAGCCAGGGCTGTATTAGCTTTTTTGAGTCTTTTGTGTAATTTATACATTCAGAGCTAAGTGAAAATTAAGTAGGTCTCCAAATGGCTGTTGAAAGCCATGAAATATCCAAGGTTATAGGACAGGATAGGATATCTCTTTCCAATCATAATCCATCTGATTGTCCTTCCTGAACATTTTTTATTTCTACTTGAAGAATGGTGGGTACCTTTATGTGTGCATGTACCAGGCCTGGTACTCTAGTTGTGAAAGAGGCTCCTTATCTGTATATTATCATATATAGTTTCAACATTCTCAATAAGATTAGAGGCAAAATATTGTTTAAAAAAACACAAAACTCTTTTTTTACTCTTTCTTTCCTAAGGACTTAAGAGAGTTGCCTCATGGAGAATTCCAGATGGAGGATTGCTTTCTGGCTCATGCATGGAAGCCGGCCAAAGAGGGAGAGACTACAGATAAGTCAATCTGCCAGTGGGGGTGGGGAAGACCTCTACAGTCCCCTGGAGGATTTGAAAAACATTTACACCTCCTGCTTTGCCAATAACGACAGCAAAACAAATCATTGCTCTGTACAGACAGCATGATGAAAGCATATTTAACTGAGGGGAAGTTAAAAACAACAACTGTTCAGATTACCTCAGAACAAGGCATTTCAAGAAGTTACTTCATTTTTTTTCTGTCCTTTAATTTTTTTCAGAGATAACAAAATATTCACCCTTTTCTCTACTTCTCCACCTCCCAATCTAAATAAAATATTGAGTGCAGAAAGCAGTCTTTCTTAATTCACATTCCCTATCTTAACATTCCAAAGAGGTGAAAATTTAGAGTTTATAATTCCATAGCAACATATTATTGACATATTGTAATTGGCAAAGGGCTAAAGACTTGAAACTGGCTTTAGTAATATGTTTGGCTCTTAATCCAAAGTTAACAGAGGCAGTACTGAGTTCATGGAGCTGTTATTGGGACAAGTCATAATACTCCATTCCTCTTCCCTATCCTTGTTATGTTCATTCAATTCCTTGGAGTGGGATGGTAAGGAATGTGATGCAATTTCAGGATTATGTTTCATGCATTTTATACCATTTTTCCTTACTTATCCAGTCAAGTATATGTTTAACTTTCATGTTGCATGTCATGTTGCAAATTTGCCAACCCCGGCTCTGAATTCCACAGAAAGTCAATCCACATTACAGTTTTGTGAATTACAACAGTCTTATAGATATATGTGAAATCACTGCACTTGTGAACACAGTATCACTCCCAATTCTGTGGAAGTGAAAAGCTACATTACAATTTTGCAGTCTCCTTTTGTTTAAATTATGTCATATAACTAATGCCAATAGATATTTCTGATAGAATCATTTAATCTTCAAAATGGAAGAGTCCTTAGTGACCTTAGAGTTTTCGTTTTGTTTTTTCAAGATAAGAAACTTAGGTCTCTTAAACTGCTCAAGGTCACTTGGCTAGTTAGTGGCAGATCAATGTAATCAGCTTTCCTGATTTCTAATCAAGTTCTTTGCCCACCATTGACTTGATTTGGGACACATTTAATATTTCTCAAGTATCCCAGTTATAATTTATCAGTTTTGAAAAAATGTTTATTTGCAAATGGTGGAAGCATAATACAAATACTCAAAGTATGCCAGGTAATAACCACAATCAATTCTGGATGATGGCATTATTAGCAAAGAGAGAAGCCATCCAGACCAGGGCTTTTGTTTGCTGGGAGTTTTTACATTACTGCTTAAATTTCATCAGTTGTTATTGGCCTATCCAGGTTTTCTGATTTTTCCTGATTCAATTTTGGAAGATTGTATTTTCTAAGAATTTGTCCATTTCAACTACATTGTCCAGCTTGTTGGCATAGAGTTGTTCATAGTATTTGCTTACAGTCCTTTGTATTTCTGTGGTGTCAGTTGTTACTTCACCAATAGCATTTATGATTTTATTTATTTTGGTCCTCTCTCTTTTTTTCTTTGATGAGTATGACTAAAGGTTCATCAATCTTGTTTATCTTTTCAAATAAACAAATCTTCCACTCAAGATCAATGGGATCATGGTTGCATTGATCTTTTGTATTGTTTTTTTAGTCTCTATGTCATTTATTTCTGCTCTGATCTTTATTATTTCCTTCCTTCTGTTTATTCTGGGTTTTTCTTTGTTATTCTCTTTCTAATTATTTAAGTTGAAGGGTTAAAAAGTTTATTATTAACTTTTTTTTTTTTTTTTTTTTTTTGGTAGGCCTGTAGTGCTATGGACTTCCCTCTTAGGATGGCTTTTGCTTTGTCCTAGAAATTTTGGGTTATTTTGTGTTAATTTTCATTTTTTTCCAGGAAGTTTTTTATTTCTTTCTTAATCTCATTGGTAACCCATTCATTGTTTAATAACATGCTATTTAGCCTCCATGTGTTTGAATATTTTTGAGTGTTTTTACTGTAGTTGATTTCTAATCTTATTCTATTGAGATCTGAGATGATGCTTAATATGATTTCAATCGTCTTGAATTTTTGGAGACTTGTTTTGTGTCCTAACATGTGATTTATCTTTGAGAATGACCCATCTGCACTTGAGAAGAAAGTAAATTTTGCAGCTTTGGGGTGAAATCTTATTTAATAAAGAGGGAATATGCAAATTGGCCATCACTCCATAATGGTCAAGATGGCTGCACCCACAACAGAGGCTGGGTTCCCGTAACGAGCCTTAACAAGCTATCATCAGGGACCTGAGGCTGCATGGCACTGGGCCAGGGCAGAGGACCTGAGGCTGTGCCCCGCCTGGTGGGGCTTGACAGGGGACTTCAGGCCACGCCCCCCACGCTGGCTCCAGGCAGGGGGACCTCAGGACATGCACCCCGCCCAGTAGGGCTTGACGGAGCCCTCCGGCAGCACCCCCTGCCTCAGTGCCAGGCCAGGGAACCTCAGGCCACACCCCATGCCCTGTCGCCAGGCCCTGGGACCTGAGGCCCCACCCCCCCACCCAGCGAGGCTTGACGGAGGAACTCAGTGCGCACCTCAGGCTGTGTCCCCCGCCCTGGCGCTGGGCTGGAGGACCTGAGGCCGTGCCTCCCACCCTAACCCTAGGCCGGGGGACCTGAGGCCGTGCCCCCTGCCATGTGGGGCTTGACAGGGGGCCTCAGGCCATGCCACCCTCCCACAGGGCTTGACGGGGGACCTCAAGGCATGCCCCCTGTCCTGACCCAGGACGGGAAACCTCAGGCCATGCACCCTGCCACAGGCCAGGGGATCTGAGGCCGCGCCCACCCCACCAGGTGGGGCTTGATGGGGGACCTCAGGCCACACTCTGTGGCCTGGGCCAGGAGACCTCAAGGCGCAGCCCTGTCCTGGGCTGGGGGACCTCAGGCTGTGCCCCCACTCCGGCACTGGGCCAGGCGACCTGAGGCCATGTCCCCCACCCGGTGGGGCTTAATAGGGGTGGGCCGGCCGGGTCTGGATCTAGCTCAACGGGGGTGGCGCCAGCCGGGTCTGGGTCTTGCTTAATTTTGAAGCACACAAGGGTGGGCGGGGACTTGACTCTGGGGCCCACCGCGCACCCAGACTCTGACAGGAGGAAGATTTGCATATACATTTTACTAATTTTCTTTCATCTCTGACACTTCTATTATAAAGAAAGGGCAAATAGCAATATTAAAATATTTCCTCTAATTAATTCCCCTTTATTGTGCACAAATTTCATGCACCAGGTCACTAGTGTTCTATAAATGTCAATTAAATCCATCTGATGCAGCGTGTCATTTAGAGTCACTATTTCCTCATTAATTTTTTGTCCGGAAGATTTTATATACATATATTTCTTTTTCTCATTACAACTGTCCCTTTAGCATTTCTTGTAGTGCTGGTTTGGTGGTGATAAAATCCTTTAGCCTTTTTTTTGGGGGGGGGGGGGGTCTGGGAAGCTGTCTTACCATCTATTTTGAATTATAGCCTTGCTGGATATAGTAATCTTGATTTGATTTCAGATTCTTGCTTTTCATTATGTTAAATATTTCATGCCATTCCCTTCTGGCCTGTACAGTTTCTGATGAGAAATCAGCTGACACCCTTATGGGAGCTCCTTTGTAAGTAGAATATTGCTTTTTTCTTGCTTACTTTAAGATTCTCTCTTAATCTTTAATTTTTGGCATTTTAATTATGATGTGTCTGGGTATGAGCCTGTTTGGGTTCTTCTTGCTTGAGACTCTCTGTGCCTCCTGAACTTGTGTGACTTTTTCCTTCACCAGGGTAGAGAAGTTTTTTTTTGCCATTATTTCTTCAAATATCTTGTCTAAACCTTGCTCACTTTTTTCCCCTTCTGGTACTCCTATGATGTGAATATTGTTACATTTTATGTCCCACATCTCCCTTAAGCTGTCCTCCAGCTTTTTAATTGTTTTTTGTTTTTTTTTTAATTTTGGTTCTCTGATTGAGTGATTTTTTTCTACCCTGTCTTCTAATTCACTGATCCTATCCTCGGCTTCCCCTAATCTGCTCTGTATTTCTTCCACTGTGTTCTTTATTAGTGCTATGTCATTCTTTATTTCCAGCTGTGCTTTTTTCATAGTTACTATATCTTTTCTCATGCTGTTGAGAATCTTTACCATCATTATTCTGACTCTATATCAGATAAATTTTTTATCTCTATTTCATTTATCTCTTCTTCTGGAGAATTCCCTTTGTCATTCATTGGGGGCTTCTTCTTTGTCTTCACATATTGGCTCCCTGTTTATTTTTGTGTCTATGTATGATTCCCAATAACTAGTGCTGGACAGTGTCAGAAGCTGTTTCTGACTGGCCCTAAGTACACTGTTTGGAGCTATTGGCAACCCACAGCTTGTGGCTCCTTCTGTTGGGGCTGGGTGCTTTTAAAAAGGACCAAGATGTGCACTAAGGTCTACTTTTCCTAGCCCCAGGTCTTAAATTAGATCAGGCAAAGATTCAAAGCCTCCAGAGACCCATTTCTGCCTACAGCTTGGTTGTATTCAGTCTTGATTAGCCTCAGGCTATTGACCATGGGGTGAGGTGAGAAGTTTTCCAACAGGGTGGGGCAATTGTTTCTACCAGCAGGTTCATTGTAATTCTCAGTCTCTTAATGGGCCTCAAAAACACCACAGGGTGGGGCAAGGATTTTTCTAATAGGGTAAGGCAAGGGTTTTTCTAATAAGGTGGGACAATTGCTTTCACCCCAGCAAAAGCTGCCTGGGTGGTAAAAGTCTGCAGGTGAAAGATGTCCTCGGCAGGCACCTTTCTCAATTCTGGGGCTCTGGGCTGGAAATCCCAGCTTGGGGTTTAGATCTCAGAATTCTCAGTGGGAACCCCCCACAGCTGAGATATTTCTCCAGAAAAATAGCTGATGTCTGTGGGAGCCCAGACAGCCCTTTTGCACCTCAGCACTTCCTACAAGTCTCTATGTGGTCTCCACTTTCCATTCTTGGTTATCAATTTTCTCTCCAGCTAGTCTTCAGTTGATTACTCAGTATTGTTTTTCTGTATTTTAGTTGTAATTCCAGTTTGGTCCTGGGGCATATCAGTGAAGCTCCCACTTACTCCATCACCATTTTGGAATTTTCACATATATGGAAAGTTTATAAACACTCCTAGGTCCTACTTTTGTTATCTGAAAGATATAATAATATCAAATCATCCTTACACAAACTGTGTTCCTGATCCTAGTTCTAAAATTCAGCAGAAAATCCTGGCATGATCTTCTTTGACTTCGGGAAATCAGCCTGATATACATTCTCATTACTCCATCTATCACAGTATCATATGCCTCTCTTTTATTACCACAGTGTTGTTTTATATTCATTTTGTAGTCATTTGATTAAATTCTATCTCCTCACTAAACTGTACATCTATTGGAGCAGATACCTTGTTCATTACTTAGTATATATTTTTATTTCTAGTAGTAATTGAAAGGAATATGAATCTGGATAAAAACTATAATAGTCAAGGATCTTACAATATTATTCATTTGTATATTTATTCATCCTTATATTAATTTGTCATGAAATTACTCCCATTTTATGACCATGGATTCTGTTGTGTTTTGGTGAGACAGGCATGGATTGCAGAAAGTGTCATTATACCATGAATTATGGAGTCAAGAGCAAGAAACAGCACATGCCAATACACAAATATTTATTCAAATATAGTATTTTAATTATTAAGAAGAGCATGGTGGGCATACAGAATTAAAAGATTTGCCGAAACCGGTTTGGCTCAGTGGATGGAGCGTCGGCCTGCGGACTGAAGGGTCCCAGGTTTGATTCCGGTCAAGGGCATGTACCTGGGTTGTGGGCACATCCCCAGTGGGAGATGTGCAGGAGGCAGCTGATCGATGTTTCTCTCTCATCGATGTTTCTGGCTCTCTGTCTCTCTCCCTTCCTCTCTGTAAAAAATCAATAAAATATATTTAAAAAAAAACAACAAAAAAAAAAAGATTTGACCTATTTAGGGAGTGATATGAGTAGGCTTTAAAGAGGAAGTGGCATTTAAGCTTATACTTGAAGGATGAGTGCATAGGTACAAAGACATTACAGAGACAGATTACACACACACACATGTACATGCATGAGTTCAGTTCAAAAAGCAGTGTATGATAAATGCACATTTCATGGTATGATAAATGTATTTTAAAAAACAAAAGATCAGAATGTCTCTCTCTCTTATACACACATACACACATTTATCATAACTCAGCTTAAAACGTCTAAAGTACTATAACTAACAAAAATAAAATTTCTCAAGTAATTAAAAGTTTAATGATATAAAAAATTTATTCATATTCATCTATAGTTTAACTTTTTTCATTTCCCTATTTCACTACCTTTATTGTATGAGAGCTGATGGTCCACATTATTTTCTTTCTAAATTTTAATAAGGGACAATTTAAACCCAAATACTCTCTTTTCTTCCCTTAGGCTTTTGTTGTTGTTGTTGTTGTTATTGTTTTGCAAAGAAAATTAAAGTAAATGGGCATAATAAAGGAAGAATATTAGCTTCTAACCAAGAATTTCTAGAATGAAAAAAGAAAAATCTAAGTAGTTTGTACTAATAGAAGAAAAAGCCAATTTAAATTGCAAACTACATTCAGTAACTTTAACTACATTCAGTAAAAAGATTGGATGTCAGGACTAAGTGTTGAAAGTAGCTGTAAGGAACAGGTAAGAATGATTTATAAATGGACAGGTCAATAAGATAAAAATTACTTTGAAATATTGTAGTGCTTAAAATGGTTATCCAAATAACAGGCTATTTGGATCTATTAGTCTATCTAAAACTTTTGTTTACTATTAATGTTTACATAGGGAATTTTTCCTTCATAATTATTAAAAAGATCAGCATCAACCCAGATATTTCTTTAAACATTTGAAATCACAAAGTAATGAGGTTTCCTCTTTATATTTTTACTAGTGGCCCGGTGCATGGATCCATGCACATTGAAAGGAAATTAATTAGAAGAAAGATCCATGTGGTAATTATGATAGTGCAAAAAATTACATGTCAAAATAGCATATATAATATAGTATTTTAAAGTACAAAATATTTTAATATTGCTATTCATCCTTTCTCTATAACAGAAGTGTCAGAGATGAAAGAAAATTAGTAAAATGTATATGAAAATAATACATAAATTGATTAATAAATAAACAAAAACAAAATGATATAACAACAACAAAGACATGATATAAAATCACAAAAACATGATATAAAAACAACATTAATAAAAATAATGATTGATAATTTGATTAAACTTATTCTAATATCTCCCTGTACACCACATTAAGAATAAAAACACTTTCAAAGTGCTTGACTAATTTCCCTTGTGATGAAGTATTTACAACTTTAACTTTAATGTCACACACTCTTCAAACTCAAGAGAAAGCAACATACAACTAACTATGTCCAAAAATGGGTTCAGGTAGGAATATTCCTACTCTGTCTAGAGTTTGTCCTTGTGATTTATTAATAGGCATCACAAATTCTGGCATCATGGGAAACTATCTTCAAATTAATTTAAATGGGAGGCCAATGTCAGACGGGGACAAATCAATTCTTGGAATCAGAACAACCTCTTCTTCTGCAGATCCTGTCTATTTCAGCTTTGATTATGTTAGGTTGAAATCTTTTAATAATAAATCTATTACCATTACAAAGACCCCATTTACTATTTTTTATTTTTTATTTACAGAATGGGGAAAAAGCTCAGAGAGGTTATGCAATCTGTCTAAAGTCACCCAGCAAGGGAGAAGCAGAGTCAGGATCAGTCTCATTTTCATTTGCTACAGAGACAATTTCTCTATTTACTTTGGGACCATAATTCATTGCCCCATCCTTTCCTTATACTTATGGAGCTCCTAAAAGATATTTTACCACTGATCTAACAAACTGGTCAGGAGCGGGGCTTGAAGGGACTTTATCCACCTCCTGCTTCATTGCAGGACAAAACCAAGACCCTCTGAAGTGGAACTTCATTGCTCTTCTCTTCAAAGCTTCCTACTGTTGAAGTCACAGCTTCCCTTGGGTGCTTTTTCTTCTTCTTCCTCTTCTTAAAGGATACCTCTCAGCATTTCATATAATACTGGTTTGGTGGTGATGAACTCCTTTAGCTTTTCCTTATCTGTGAAGCTCTTTGTCTGACCTTCAATTCTGAATGATAGCTTTGCTGGATAAAGTAATCTTGGTTGTAGGTTCTGGCTATTCATCACTTTGAATATTTCTTGCCACTCCCTTCTGGCCTGCAAAGTTTCTGTTGAGAAATCAGCTGACAGTCTTATGGGTATTCCCTTGTAGGTAACTGAGTTTCTTTCTCTTGCTGCTTTTAAGATTCTCTCTTTGTCTTTTGCTCTTGGCATTTTAATTATGATGTGTCTTGGTGTGGTCCTCTTTGGATTCCTTTTGTTTGGGGTTCTCTGTGCTTCCTGGACCTTTAAGTCTATTTCTTTCACCAGGTGGGGGAAGTTTTCTGTCATTATTTCTTCAAATAGGTTTTCAATATCTTGCTCTCTCTCATCTTCTGGTACCCCTATAATTCTGATGTTTCTACGCTTGAAGCTGTCCCAGAGGCTCCTTACATTATCTTCGTATTTTGGGGTTCTTTTTTCATTTTGCTTTTCCGGTTGGGTGTTTCTCCCTTCTTCGCATTTCAAATCTTTGACTTGATTCTTGCGCTCCTCTGGTCTGATGTTGGGAGTCTGTATAATATTCTTTATTTCAGTCAGTGTATGCTTACTTTCTAGATGGTCCTTTATCACACCATCGAGGGTCTCATTAGATTTCCTGTACATCTCATCAAGTTTATCGACAGACTCTAGAAGCCTCTTGAGAGACCTCAAAAGTGTGGTTCTGAACTCAATATCCTCCCTTGATAGGTTTGTCCTGTTTCTTTGTCTCCGCATTTTTTACGCTTTCTTGGTACACCCCCTAGTGATCTTTGTGTGCAGTCTTGTTGTAGTTAAGCCTTGATTGTTGTAGTTAATACTAGAGGGATTTGACCTCCAGGCCGACTGGCTGTGATAATCAGCTGTGTCTGCAGTGGAAGAACTTGTGTCCTCTAGGGAGGTGCTAATCTAGCCTTTGCCTGAGGCTATCTGGCAAATGCCTCTGTACAGGGCTTGGGCGGGGCGGGTCCCACGGGATCAACAGGGCGGAGGAGGGAGCAGTTATGGCTGCTCTCAGTCGGTCCCCAGTGGCTCTGCCTCTCTGTCCCAGCAACCGCTGCAAACCTCGGAGGGACCGTAGCCAGATAGTCCTGCTTCTCCAGTTTGAGTCTGGGTCCCTAGAGACTCGCCCGGATCTGGAGCTCTGAGTCTGAGGCTCCCTCCGGATTGAAACAGACAACCGTGCCCTCAGCCACCAGCCCGCGCCGCGCGCACTTCACACCTTAGTATTCTACTTCAGCACTGTGCCTCCTCTGATTCTCGGTTCCTCCTAGTTGTAGAACTTCCACTCAGCCAGCCTTCCTGTGGTTCTGAATGATGTCCATTTCGTCTTTTAGTTGTATTTTTGAAGTGGTTGTTGGAGGCAGCAAACTCCGGTGTTAACCTATGCCGCCATCTTGGTTTCCTCTGTTTTCAATTTCCCCATTTACTATTAAGATTTCTCAGTAGCATGATGATCACACCTACTTTCAATTTTAATTTATGACACAGCATCTCTGAAGGAGTAACACATTAAGAAATTCGATTGGAAAATTTTCCTCACATGAGTCAACATTTATTTTTAAACTAGAGTTCTGGTGCATAAAATTCATGCACAGGTGCAGTCCCTAGGCCTGGCCAGCAATCAAAGTGCGAGCATCTGGCGTGGAAGGGCAGGTCCCAGCTGATCTCTGGGCCCTGGGCAGCACCTGGGCCCCCAGTCTCCCGTGCACCCCCCTCCACCTGAGTCATGACACCCAAGTCCCCATGTGGAGATGCATGGGCCTCTGGGCCGCCCAGCAGCACCACAGGGAAGCTGGGCTGGCACTGTGTTCTCTCCCAGCCAGCCTCAGCAGACCGGCTCCTATGCAAACCCATGGTGAGCCTCTGCAGCCCCGGCAGCTGCGGCCCTGCTCACTGGGAAGCCCATTGCCTGCCATGTTCTGTGCTGCCCCCTGGTGGTCAGTACACATCATAGTGAGCGGTGGAACTCCTGATTGAAATCTGGTCAAGGGGACAATTTGTATATTAGGCTTTTATTATACAAAATATCTTCCATTGATTTCAGAGAGGAAGGAAGAGGGAGAGAGAGATAGAAAGAAACATCAGTGATGGGAGAAAATCATGGATCAGCTGCCCCCTGCACGCCCCACACTGGGGATCGAGACCACATCCTGGGCATGTGCCCTGACTGGGAATCAAACCTTGATCTCCTGAGTCATAGGTCAAAGTTCAACCACTGAGCCATGCCCACTGGGCTCTTGTTCTCATTTTAAAGAAGAGAGAATTAACGCCCAAAATAGCCGAGTTATGCAGTGGCAGAGTCGGGGGAGGGAGGAGGTCGAGTTCTAAACATGCACTCATGAGGCCTCCGTGTTAATCCATTCAGCCAGGGGGGTGAGTGGACAGACACTGTCTCTTGCTCTTCAAGCAGCACATCCTTGACGCCCTCAGATTCCCTGCAGACCCCTCACCCTCCCTACATGCCATTGGAGCTGAGGTGGGCGGAGGATGGGAAGGGTCATCTGCAGTTCACCTGGGAGGGGATGTGGGAGGGGGAGGCATGGGCAGAGCTGGGAGCACCACAGATGCTGGGTGGGAGTTAGAGGCAATGATCTGGATGCTGATCACCCTGTCCCAGCGTCTTAGGAGTGTTTCTTTATCCGGAAGCACTGCAAGCATTGCCTTAGGCCGTGGGACTCGGGGCTGGTCTTGGCCATTATGTTCTATGGTGCGGAGTCCTCTCTGTCCAGGAAACTGGAGTCGGCATTGGAGTTGGACCACCTGAGCAAGCCCTTTGCATTGGACCTGAGCCCTTTTGTGTCATACATGACCCGGGTTCTGGGCACAGCTGATCTCTGTGTCCACAAGGGGGCTTCATTTTCCGTTTCCAAAGGGGCTTCATTTTCCTACTTTCCATAATACTGTACATTCTATTTTTTTTTTTTTTGTACCAAAAATAAAACAATTTGCTTGTTTCCAATAAGTAGTTGTCATCACTGAAGAGAGCTTGGTGGGGGGGGCGGGGGCGGGGGGGACATGGAGGGATTAGGGCAGCCAGACGGGAATGACTTGCCTCCTGGACGTCAGGGTGGGAGGCTGATGGTGAGCATTCCACGTCCCTCGTGTGAAGTTCAAACTAAGGCCTGGGTTTTACAGTCAGACCCTCAAAAAGACGGAATCTGACCCCAGGCCTCCTGCCAGCAGCTGCTGGAGACCCTGCCTTCCAAGGGGCCGAGCTGAGCATGGGGCCTCCTCCCCCCTTCCCCCAACATCATTCCTCATGCTCTGGCTTTCCTCCAGCACATCCACCCCAAACCTGCCACCTCGGCTGCCAGTTTCCACTGTCTCTGCCTCACCCTCGGGGAGGGTGCTGTCGCCTCCTGCTGTCTCCCTGCTTCCTCTTCCTCCTCAGTCTGCTCCTGACACAGAAGCCAGCGGGTCCTCACCTACAGCCCTGGTGCCTCCCCCTGAACTCAGGGGACGCCAGGTTCTCATGGACCCTCGATCCTTGCAGGATGTGCCCCAGACCCAGGCTTGATCCTCTTCCACTTGGCCTCTTGCTAGTCCTGCTACCCCTCTGTGGGCTGTCCCCTCTGCCTGATGCCCTTCTCTGCCTGGCTCTCCTCCATCCATCCACTTTCCCTCAGTGAGCCTCCCTTTGCCCCTCCCTGGCAGAGCCCCTATGTGGCTTCATTCCCATGTTTTCATGGTGCTCATGCCCTCTAACAGCTGCACCTCACGTCTGTCCTAGGCTGTTTCCTTCCTGCACACCCATCCTCTCCTGGCGGAAGGCATGCTCAGTAGGACAGGGCAGCTGGCTTCCTGCTGCTCTGTGAGCACCTGGGCAGGCCTAGGACAGGGGGGTGCTCAGTCAGTGATAAGGGTTAAGTAAGATGCTCAGGCAGCAGCATTAGGTGTAAAGGCCATTGGAAGGGAGATTCACTTGGAGCTTGGTGGGTCATGGGAGCCAGTTGTTCCTTTTCTCGCAAGAAGGTGGGACAAAGAGAATGAAAAGGGAGCCGTGTGTGTTTTCCTTCAGCTACTTAAAAGCTGATGATCTCATTCCATTCTTAAAGCTATGAATAGAAACCCTCAGATCGACCCTGTGAAGCGGGTTCTGGGATTATCTGAGATTCCCTGGACAGTACCTTGCCTTTGCCCATCACAAGGATGGTGCTTAGTAACCTCCAGCTTTTAGTGCCGTGATTCGTGCACTGAAGGGGGGCAGCCTGCGGGGATCAGCCCACTGTGGGAGTCCTGCTCATCCTGGTCAGCTGAGCAGCTGTGGACCTGCCCTCTGAGCAGCTGCTCCCGCTGTGGGAGTACCGTGCACTGACCACCAGGAGGCAGCTCCTGCCTTGAGCGTCTGGTCTAATGGTCGCTATGGTTGTTCTGCCATTCAGTTGCTGTGCTTTTATTATATAGGATTGACAGTATGTGTCATATGTACCAGCCAGTTGGTCAGTCAGTTGGTCGGACGTACGTACGGTTGGTCATTTAGATAGACTTATATATATAGATATTTATACTATAAATCCTTGGTGTTCCTCTAGGGCAGTGGTTGGCAAACTCATTAGTCAACAGAGCCAAATATCAACAGTACAACGATTGAAATTTCTTTTGAGAGCCACATTTTTTAAACTTAAACTATATAGGTAGGTACACTGTTATTAACTTAATTAGGGTACTCCTAAGGCTTAGGAAGAGCCACACTCAAGGGGCCAAAGAGCCTCATGTGGCTCGTGATCCGCAGTTTGCCGACAATGGCTCTAGGGTATTGCCATCTCTAGTATGTTAAAAAATAAAAATGAGCAATTTTAATGCATGCATAACTGTCACCAAATCTAATAACAAAAGCTCAACAGTGTTTAGTAGTTCTCAGTTCTCTTGTTTTGTTTAACTCTGCTCTAAACAGGGAGATTATTTGATTGCAAAGACAGTCAGATGATTTTTCTTTTCCTTTGAAACATGGAGGTGAGTCATTGAATGGGAAATACAATTTTACACTTATTTTAAGGGAGACCTTTGTGCATTTTAAAAACTAACCTTGGGCCCTGGTTGGTGTGGCTCAGTCAGTTCAGCATTGTCTGTGCACTGAAAAGCCACTGGTTCAATTCCCAGTCAGGGCATATGCCTGGCTGATCAATGTTTCTCTCTCTCTCTCGCTCTCTCTCTCTTTCACTTTCCCTTCCTCTCTCTCTAAAATCAATAAAAACATTTTAAAATAAATTTTAAAAATAAATAATAAAAACTGACTTTGGAGAGAGGAAGAGACCCTTGGGTGCAGAGACAAAAATACATGTTTTTGGAAAACTGCTGGATCAGAGATATTATAATATGTCAGAAGTAAACAGCCCCACTCATTTCGGTAACTTGATTGCTTCTGGCATGTTATGATTAGAGATGTGTGTAGCTTTAAAACTAAAAATATTGAATTGCTTAACACACTATGTATTGGATGGCCGGGGACAAATGGAAGCTTAATCAGCATTTTTCTTCCTTCTAAATGTAAATGGTATGATGCAGTGTCCTGTAAATGATGTTGTTTATCATATACTGTCAGAAGATGCTGCTGAAAGATGCATTTCCATTTGTTTCCTTACTTGAGTTTGATTTGTAAAATAAGATTTAAACAGTGGATGAAATTGTATCTGAATTTTAAGGAAAGACAACCTAATGATGTTTATCATAACAAGGACTATCTAGGAATTATTATTCTAACTCTGGCTTCTAGGATTTGAAAGAACAGGGTGTCTGTACTTTTACCTTTAAAATAGTCCAAATGTAATGCATTTTATGGTAATTTCTGGCGTTAGCACAGGAAACATAATCTCAGCCAATATGTTCATGTGCATACTACAATTTGTGTACGGGGCTACTAGAGACCTCTTTTTTCTTACACATTTGCAGAACAACTAACAATTTCAAAATATGATGGAGATACTCCTACTTATAAGTATTTTTATAATTATGCAAATTCTTCACTGGCTAGGGAAGAACATGGCAACAGATATATACAACTCTTTGATAGATTGTTATGTGCTCAAAAATCTTTAAAAAAAAACCTTAATTTACTTTGTCCATCTTTTTTAGCCTATTATGTCCAGTCTGAAATCAGTGGGAACCACACATGCAAATCCAAACCCTGGGATCTTTAAGCCTTCAATATGACTATTATTATAATAAATACATTTGAAGATTGCCAGTTTTAGAAAGTAGGACAACACCATTCTTAGCTACAGGCATCAGTAGCAACTCACTTTAGAGATCCTTTGCATATCACAAACACTGAAGCACAAAAACTTTTTTTTTCCTTTTATGAGCATATGGAAAAATCTTTAATGTTTGCTAACAAATTGCAATTATGTTCAAGAGTTGCTCAAACTAAACTGCCATCCTCAGGTGAGTGGATGAGTGATTGGGAGTTTGTAAGTGTTTACTTGGAAGTGAAGGGAAAGGTGAAAATCTGAGCCTTGATAAACCTCTGAAAGGGTGGCTGCTTTTGTTAACAGTTCACTGCCCTAAGGCACCCAATATGTTTCCTAGGTTTGTGCTACTGCCTCTGGTTTGAGATAGTTTAAATAAGTACTTAAAACTGCCTTGGAAATTCTGAGTTGGAGCTGTGAAGCTGGTGGAGGGGACTTAATTCATCCTGGCTCATTGGGAAGCTTGACCAATTCAGTCAACACCTGGAGTGGGGTTGGGTACAGCCACTGTCCAGGAATCCTGGCCCCACCATCACTTTATACAATGCCCTACCCAGCCCTGCTCAGTGAAATCCTAGCCTTGGTAAAAAACAGATCCTCCAATTGGAGTGAGATTCATCCTCAATGGGCTGGGAGTGCTTGGCAGGAATGCCTGTTGAATTACGGGTGAAGCTGTCTTTATGAATTATGTATTTGGAATATACATCTTGATTTGTACTTTGCCCCTGACCTCAGAATTATTAGGGATGGGTCTAAAATGGGGAACTTTCTTGGCATCATATTAAGATAGCATCAGATGACTTAAAATATCACTACATGTGGGCATTGACTTAAGGAGCCCTTTCTTTCGTTGAGTTTCTTCACATATCCTATACTGGAGGCCCGGTGCACAAAATTTGTGCACTGGGGGGGTTGTCCCTCAGCCCAGCCTGCACCCTCTCCAGTCTGGGACCCCTGTAGGATCGGGCCTAAACCGGCAGTTGGACATCCCTCTCACAATCCAGGACTGCTGGCTCCCAACCGCTCACCTGCCTGCCTGCCTGATTGCCCCTAACCACTTCTGCCTGCCAGCCTGATCACCCCCTAACCACTCCCCTGCTAGCCTGATTGATGCCTAACTGCTCCCCTGCTGGCCCGACTGCCCCCAAATGCCCTCCCCTGCCAGCCTGGTTTCCCCCACTTCCCTCCCCTGCTTCCCATTCGCCCCCAACTGCCCTCCCCTGCTGGCCTGACTGCCCACAATTGCCCTCCCCTGTTGGCCATCTTGTGGTGGCCATCTTATGACCACATGGGGATGGCCACTTTGTGTGAGGGTGTGATGGTTAATTTGCATATTACCTCTTTATTATATAGGATAATAAAGAGCTAATATGCTAATTAGACTGAACAGCTGAATGACCTTCTGGATGTCCTTTCAGATGACCTTCCAGACAAAGCCAGGGATGTGAGCTGTGAAGGCTGTGAGGGCTGAGCTCCTTGCATGAATTTCATGCATTGGGCCTCTAGTCTATATATATAAAACCTAAGTGACCATTATGACTGGTCGACTGAATGACAGGTTGATCAGTCACTATGATGCGCACTGACCACCAGGAGGCAGACGTTCAACACAGGAGCTACTCCCTGTTGGTCAGTGCACTCCCACAGCCAACTTCCATGGCCAGCCAACCTCCCACAGCCCCTCCCCCTGGCTGGCCAGCCCCGATAGGCCCTGATCGCCGGCCAGGCCGAGGGACCCCACCCATGCACGAATTCACGCACCGGGCCTCTGGTACATACATATCTGTATAGAGAGAGCCTCCAAGTCCTAATATACTATGATGGATTTTACTTTATTCTGAATGCTAACTCATGATACAATGATGATATACATTTGCCAATTATAGAATTTTACTCGCTGCTCTCTACATTGTAGACATTTTTCGGACTTTGGGGAACAAACATACTTTAAGCTCAATATCACTTGCTTGGAAAAATCAGCAGTACAATCAATACTTTATACAAATACAATTTATTAATAAAAACATCAATATAATATATGTACTTAAAATTGGTAAAATATAGATATATTACTTTTCCAAGTACTAGTTAACATCTTCTATAACATCTATCTTTTATATATTTTTGAAAATTTTTTAAATCAAGGACTATGTTGACAGATAGTTCCATGATTTCTATGTGGAAGGCAATATCAACATGATTTATATCAGGCATTTGAAATATCATGGAGAAGTCTTGACAATGGGTTAAAAATAGTGAAGAAAATTTGTAAAGTAAAATGCATTAAGTGCCTATAATAATGCCAGGCAATTTAATGGGGACTTCAAAAAGAAAATCAGATAAGATTTATTTTTAGGAGCTGGTTTTGTCTTTGTAAGAGAGACATACATAATTAGATGATTCTGCCATGAAGTTATCAATGGTACAATGTTGAAAGGAGAAAAGGGCTTTGAGAATTTAGAGAAAAGGTATGACAAACTCTACTTGGAGGAATCCAGAAATATATTCTGTTTGTTATCAATGGAGCTAGTAGTTTGCAAGGCTAGGAAAAGAGGAATAACATTACTTGAGTTCTATAAAACTATCATTCTATAACTATAGCTACAAAGATAGCTTGTCAGGAAAACTGAGCAATTTCACTTGTCTGGACATAGAGCTAGGTGAGAATGGGGAACGTGTGCTGAGCAGTAGTCAAACGTACTAGTAGAGGTAATGAGGTGAGAAGGCAGGTTGTATGTTATCTTTCCCATAAGCCTTGCCTTTGGGACTTGGGGAAACTCTTCATATAATGGATGTTATGCATAAATGTTACTGTAATGTCATACATTTATGTGAAAAGTAATCTTGACAGAGTGCAGAGCATTGACTACTGGGAATAGGTCAGTTACAAAGAGAACAGTGAGAAGACTTATGGCAATGTACACAGAAGAGGCTCTCAAGGCCTAAATTTAAGCAGTGACAATAGATTTTGGGGGGAATGTAATACTTTATTCATTCATTAAAGATAATTTATTGACAATAGGGTAGAGTTTTGAATATAATAGACAAGTTATTAACTGTGGTATTATGAAGGCAAAAATTCAGGTTCTAGTGATGGTGATTGAGAGTGTATGTGTGTGTGTTGGAGAAATTAGAAAAGAAAATGAAATAATTTATGAGAAAAAATGGGAGTTTTGTGTGGAACACAATATTTGACAGTGCACATATGATAGAAAAATGAAACAGTTGACTTGGGTATCTATGTGACACCTATAGAGATGTCTTTCTAGGATACAAAGAATGCCAGTCTTTAGCCAAAAAAAAAAAAAAATGAGTGGAGACAATTTAGATTTGGAAGTTAATGGCTTAGAGACTACATGCTGAATCATAAGAGTGAAAGGAAATCACTTTGGGGGAAATGAGAAAAGAGTCTGAGAAACATGATGTATTCATTAGGGACTACTATTAGAATGAGGCATATTATAATAAGGAAAAAAGTGAGATCACTGTTCTGGACAATTAAGAAACTTTTGGTTACTTTAGCAAGAATATGTTTAGAATAAAGCAGAGTGAAGGAACTCAGAATTTAATTTGTTGAGTGGTCAATGAGTATTAGGCAATTGGAAGAGAAAGGAATAAAGAAACAGGATAGTGAACTAAGCAGATGAAGGGGGAATTTTGCTTGTTTGTTTTGTGTTTTTGTTTTAGTATTTTTAACAGGAGATTTCAGCCTGTCTTCTAGATATAGAAGCCAGAGGAGATTGCAGCTTTTGAAAAGAGAAGGAATAATTAACTGGGCAAGATCTCAGGGGGAAGGCTATTCTTAAAGCCCAATGAAAAGGTTATGGGGAGTAGAAAAAAGGAAAGTCACCTTTTCTTTGACAAAAGGAAGCATTAGACATAGAACATTTTAGTGCCATTTTAATCTAAAATTCATAGAAACATTACTGAGAGAAAAACAAATTGCTTTCTTTTAAAATGCTCTTAGGCAGCTGACATTCTATTCCAGCTACAAAATTAAATCACACTTATAACAGTGGACAAAGCCCATGGCCATGCTGAGGCCTTATATATGCTCTCCAAAATACAGAGATAAGTTTTTGTATTAATGCATACAGAATAGAACTCCATATAAGAAGAGATTTCATTAGCTGCTAATGAAAATTTATGTCTACACCTCCCACATACTACTTTAAAGTCTATGATAATATTAGTACTAATGGAAGTGTGGGAGAAAAATACAATATTGTATCACTCAGTGTAGCAATAACAAATTTAGGAAACTGGGTATGACACTCATATTTAATGCAAGTCTCTGGGTTTCAAGAAAATTTGGGGAAGCCTCTCCCAAATATTAATTTTGCTTTTTCAAGTGATGACAATGAAAAATGGTTAGAACACAAATATTGTAATGTTATGAAAACAAAACCAAACTCATACAAACTTCATAACTTTGATATAATATAGAATGTGTGAACATAAGCCATTTTATTAATAGCTTCTATATAGATCTATTGTCCTTATTTTTTCTCATTTTGTTTTTCTTCCTTTCTTATTTGTTTTGTATCATTGCATGCATTTTGTTGCCTAAGCTCATTTTTGAAACCAGTCAAATATATAAATGAATAAAATGACATCAATATCAGTTTGCATAACAATTCATTTATTCATTTTAGCAAAAATAAATTGGATTTTCCCAACATTATAAATAATGCCGAAGAGAACATTTTCTCCAATCATTATGTGTACATAAACATACTTTTGGTTTACACAAATTCACCATCACTACATATTTGTTTCTAAACTGCTTTCCAAAATAGCTATACCACCTGCAGGATCTGAGTACCTATAATATACCACACCCTTACCTACATTTGACATGTTATTAGTTCTTAATTTGTGCTAAGTTGATTGTGTAGTGGCATCTTCTTGGAGTTTTAATTTTCATTCCAGTAATGAAATGTTTCTGGCCTCCTCAGCATCATCAATGTTGACTGAGGGCAATGGTTATGGTGAGGAAGGTCCCTTTGACACTGCAAATTGGACATTCTCCCCTCTGGGAAGATGAGGTTTTTATCTAATACGGGGGAATGTATTGGGCATTGATAACCTTACAAAGTCAAACTCTATTGGTGAATTCTACCTCCAGTTTCGAATAATCAAACCAGTGCTGAAGGGAAATGCCAACTGGGAACCAGTAACTATATCACTCCCAGAAGAGTGGTAACTGTAAAATAATATAAATTGCTGGGGGGAAGTAGGAGAATCTATCCAAAAAAATGCACCAAATGGGTATTGTATGCCCTGCTCATAGTGCTTTCCATAGTCCAGTTTAGGCAGTAAAAAGGCCAGATGGCTCGTGGCAGATAACAGTGGAATACTGATAACTGAACACAGCAGTGCCTCCTCATTAATGCAGCTGTGCCCAACGTTGTCACTATCGTAGATATCTTGACCAAAGTCCTAGGAGGGTACCATATTGCACTGGACTTTAGTAAATGCTTTTGTCAGTATAACCCTGGGGCGAGTCCCAAGGCCAATTTGCCTTCAGGAGGAAGGGGCAACAATGGGCCTTTCAAGTGCTTTCCCAAGACTACCTACATAATCCCACAGTATGTCCTGGGTTGGTAGCCCTAGAGCAGTTCCTGTTCTCCTTCCCCACATCAGTAAAATGGGCCCTTTACGCTGAAGACATAATGTTGACATGTGAAGACACTCTGCAGACTTTGTTGGAACTTCTGAGAGAGAGAACATGGAGGGTGAACCCACTAAAAATTTAAGGCCCAGGTACTATCATAAGGTTTTGGGTATGGTTTGGGCACTGTGGCAGAGATGACAGAAGGACAGAGTACTTCTAGGATTTTGGTTCCAGGTCTGGAAGGGGGCAGACATCCAATACCTGCCATAGAGTGACAGCTCGTTGCAGTGCACACAGTGCGACTCCTGGTACAGCCTCTCACAAAGGAACAAAATATCGTAGTAAGAACTTCTCGTCCTACTAAGGGGTGGGTTAAGATTATGTCCCATCAACCAATCCCTGCCATCACTCAAACTCCCACTTTTACTAAGTCGCAGGCTTACGTGTGGCAGAGGAGTACCCTGTCAACCGGCCGACTTTCTCTAGAACAGTGGTTCTCAACCTTCCTAATGCCACGGCCCTTTAATACAGTTCCTCATGTTGTGGTGACCCCCAACCATAAAATTATATTTGTTGCTACTTCATAACTGTAATTTTGCTACTGTAAACAATATGTAATTATATATGTGTTTTCCGATGGTCTTAGGCGACCCCTGTGAAAGGGTCGTTCGACCCCCAAAGGGGTCGCGACCCACAGGTTGAAAACCGCTGCTCTAGAAATATACATGCCACTAGGCCCTATAGAGTAAGTAGATCATCCAAATACTTGGTCCCTGTTCCTGTGGTGGCCTCAGTGGCCTGTAGAGTATGAGTGAGGAAAATTCCCACTGCCGCCTGGTATTCAGATAGGTCCAGTCAGGGCAATCTGCCCACATGAACTGCCATCACTATTCAGCCCAACACTGACACCGTCTGAATGGGACTAGAAATGAACCACAGCAGCCAGTGGGCTGAACTCAAAGTGGTTTGGTTGGTGACTGATCACAGGTGAGCCCTGGCCATTAGCCCTTTGCACTAATAGTTGGGTTGTTCCAAGGGGGTTAACCCTTTGGCTTGGACCATGGGAAGCTGAGGTATGGGTAATCATGAATAAACCCTTGTGGGGTCAGAATATGTAGAAAGACATTTGGATTCCCCTGCAAGATTCTGAAGCCATCCTTACTATCTTCCACATTCCAGTTCAGAAAGTCCTTACACTCCTGGAAATCAGGAACTGATTCCCTAGCCCAGGTATGAGCCTAGCAACTGACCCTGCAATAGATACCACAGATTGAATACATAGGAAAGGTGGCCACTGTAGCTCCTGGATGCTATGGCATATTGCTTAGGATGGTGGATAGCCCTTGAAATACAGTGTCTTGGTTAATGCAGTACCAGGATGTCTTGTGTATTCTAAACAATATCCAAGGCAACTGCCAAAGGAGTCTGGGGCCATCCACTGGAGTTCCCAATCAATGAGAAATTGACAAATTGCTTATATTGATCCCTTCTTCTAAGCAAGGGCTCTAAATCTTCCTCTGTTTGTGCAGACTCTGTCTGTAGCCTAATCCAAGCTTTCCTGTTGCCAAGCAAACCAGATTGCCACTACTAGGGAATTAGAGAAGCTGAGTACCATGTACAGATACACTCATCAAAGAGAGAGTGATTAGGGATCATATTTCAAAGGTTATGATATGCAAGATTGGGCAAAGAACATGACATCGAGTGAAGAGTCCATCTGCCTTATAACCCATGAGCAATAGGGTTGGTAGAAAGGAAGAGTGGGATATTAAAGCAGTAGATTAAATTACTAACAGGAAAACTACCCTGGACAGGTGAACTGAAGTACTTTTCCAGACTTTAATACATTTGAATGATCACCCAGCAGGGACTACTGCCTCATATGCTGGATTGGAGACCTCTGCACCAAACATTATAAAGGTATGAAAGTCTTGGGAGACAGCCTTTGTCCCAACTCTGTGTGGATCAACATGGTATGCTGCTGACAACACCAAGCTGTGGAGAGCGGCTACAGTGTTTGGACAGGTTCAAGCCTGGAACTAATGAGAGGGCACAGTCCTCTCATTGCCACGTGCAAGTCCCAGCTTGGAGGGCAGGGCCCTCCCAGCACAATTATAGCCAAAAGCTATAGTTGTAAGCTTGAACCTATGGTCTGAACACGTGGCCCCACGTGTCTGAGAGATGTGGGCTTGATAGAGTTCAGGTGCATGTGACTGAGTAGGATCGAAACCCACAAGAATGTTGTAAACATCTTGACCACGCCCTTACTTTGCCTGGTGGAATCTGGCTAGACCAGCCATGGGCAAACTACGGCCTGCGGGCCGGATCCAGCCTGTTTGAAATGAATAAAACTAAAAAAAAAACAAAAAAAAACGGACCCTTTTATGTAATGATGTTTACTTAGAATTTATATTAGTTCACACAAACACTCCATCCATGCTTTTGTTCCGGCCCTCCGGTCCAGTTTAAGAACCCATTGTGGCCCTTGAGTCAAAAAGTTTGCCCACCCCTGGGCTAGACCCACCCCAGCTTTCTTCTCTTGTCTGTCTTTTCTCAATCCTTCACCGCCCCCTCTCAGGGTCATCGAACCTGGCTGAGCTGGCATGGCACATAAGGCACCCAATGTGGGGCTGAGTATGCCATGGCTGAGCTGGCTCGCCACACCAAGCCCCTTCATACCTGGGGAAGGGGACGTCTACTAGAATTTGCAATGGGAAATCCCAACGGGATGAGTGGGTTACTTCACACCCAATCCTCACTGGGATCTCACTACCCTGCTCCAAGCTGGACATGTTGAAACACATTATACCCAGAATGGAACATGCACCATTGAAACAGGGGGGGGAAGTGGGAGTCTTGTGGCCTGTCACCTGATGGTATTACCTTTCTACAGCAGGCCCAGTAATAGGCCAGAGAGGCCTGCTGCCCACATATCCAACCGTTGGACTGGGGGGACATGGCCTCTGATTGACCCTTTACCTGGACCTGGGCAATCTTTACCCTCTCTCCTGTGCTTGGAATGTAATGTTCCCCATGCTGTTCCCTCATTAGGAGCTACTTTAAGGACAAAGCCTTGAGACAGCAATGTTTTAAATTTCACGTGGGAAAATCGTGGGAATGCAAATCTATGTAGTGTTTTCTTCACATCCTCACCCTGACGGTGTAAACATTGTATGGAAAGAGGCACCTTCAATGGAGGGTTGGAGATGGCACTACAGTAGTGGCCCCATAGTCATAGCCTTAAGAAGGGCGTGTTGATACTTCATCAGTTCTGCTTCAGTAATTGTCAGGGTAAGATAGTCTTCGTGAAAACCACTTTATCCTTTATTTTGGTTGTTGTCTTTTTAAATATATTTTTATTGATTTCAGAGAGGAAGGGAGAGGAGAGAGAAACATGGATGATGAGAGAGAATCATTGATCAGCTGCCTCCTGCACGGCCCCTGCTGGGGATCCAGCCCGCAACCTGGGCATGTGCCCTGATGGGAATCGAACCCGCGACCTCCTGGTTTATGGATCCATGCTAACCACTGAGCCACGCCGGCCGGGCCACTTTAATCTGTTACTGTGTAACCTCTGGGGCTGCTGGAGGTGCGAATTGAAAATCCTTCCCTCGATTGAGTGCCAGAAGCAACAACTGAAACAACGTCAGCACTTGCCAGCAGAGTAACTCCTGGGAAAGCGAGGGCGAAAGGCCAGCGGCTAAGGGCGCACAGCCCTGGGCGCTCAAAGCCAGGCTTCTGGCCCCGAATCAGCGGGAGAGCGCGGGATTGGAGGGAAATATCGCGGGACTTGGGCCCCGGCTGCCTCGTGAGAGGTAGCCCCACAGGAACGGAGGGCGGCTTCCGGCTGCTTGAGGCATTGAACCTGCTGTAGAGACGCTGAAGACCTCAGCTAATGTAGTTGCACGAGTTTCCGCTTGGTAGTCTCCACAGAAAATGCCTGTTTACCGGATTTAGAAGTAAGTCATGCCCTTGTATCCAGGGTTTCAGTCGATATTTCCGTTTCACACTTTTTTTTTTTTTAAAGGAAAGCCTCTGTGTTGCGAGGGTTAGATCCAGGGTGCCGGGTTAGCTTGCACTTTTTTTGCTGAAGTAGTAGATGTATTGACAGTATTGACAAGTGGTCGAGCGTGAACGGCACTGATTAATAGTGTTGCTTTCATCCGAGGAGCCGTGATGAGCGTCCGGTGGTTTGTAGTGGCTTGTGAGCATTGCTTATGGCAACAGGGAGATGGGAGCTTACACCTGGTGTAAGTGAGCCCCCCCCCGCCCCCGCCCCCCCCCCCCCCCCCCCCCCGCAGGGCTCTGCCTTTGGGCTGGTTACATCACAGAGGTATGCCTCTGCCCCTGGCTGCCAGGTGTTGTGGGCCGCGCTTGGTGCTTCTGATTTGAGGAAGCACACACACTACAGGACTGCAGATGCTGGACCGTCAGAGCGCGCTCCTGGCGCCCCCCATCGGTGCGGCGCGGCTGCGTTTGGTTGAGATGCATTTCTTTAGTTCAGTGCTTATTTTGCATTCTTTTCTCGCAATAACCCTAAATTCCCCAGGGTTATAATTGCAAGTCCCGTGCTAGTTCTTTAGCAATTAGTTTACCTCCTTTTCGTGGAGCCTCCAACAGGAAACACATACTAAAACAAGCAAAAACCGGAAGAGGTTGAGGGAATGCAAGGAAGAGAAGAAAACAATACAAAACAACAAGATAAAAATCTATAGCTTGTATCATTAAGAAGAAAAGAAGAGATACTTAGTGCATCCAAAGCAATAGACTTGGGTACTTTTTGGGGAAAAAATTTTAGTGAAAAGTTTGGAAGACAAAATAGAGGAAATTGGGGGAAAGGCAAAGAGATGGAAAATAGTGGAGAAACGTTCCATATATTTAAGTATTCGCTAATAGAACTAGAGTATTAGAAAAATGGAATGTGGGAAAATTAGCAAAAATATAATTCATGAGAGTCCCTAGAATGGAAAAAACATGACTCCATATTAATGAGTAATTAACTGCTGGGGTCCAACCCCAGCAGGTCCAGGGGTCCCCAAAAGTGTGGACGGAGTTGGCGAAGAAGGAATGACATGGAGACAGCCTTCAGTTGATCAGCAGCCTAGCCAGGATCTCTAGCCAGGATCTCCAGCGAAGTTCTGGTTAGGAACTCCAGCGAAGTTCTGGTGCCATGTTCTCTCACTAGGTTCTCCATCCAGCTTCTCCAGGTTCTCCTGCCATGTTCTGTCTAGGTTCTCCAGCCAAGTTCTGTAGCCAGGTTCTGTCCAGGATCTTTTGCCATGTTCTCTCACTAGGTTCTGTCTCTAGGTTCTGTCTCTAGGTTCTGTGTCTAGGTTCTGTGTCCTGTTGTCTTGTTACATCTGTATTTATACCAGTTGATTTTAATCCTGTCAATTTCTATTCCAAAGGTTAGGGCGTTTCTTATTCCAGGGAGTAAAGATTATGTAGCTTAAGCGTGATTGTTCTTAGTTAAAGTGATTAAATACCCGCCTGGCACTTAGTTAAGGGGTTTTATTCCCTCCCTAACTTCAGGGAAAAATTCCTACCTGGGGAAGCCTTTCTCGGAGAGGTGACCCTGGTCAAAACACACAGCGCCAAGAAGGGGAGCAAACATATTAAGAACAGTATGCCATATACGCCAGGTCCCCCGAAACACATGCTGCGCAGACGCCTCCCCCCTGCAGCGACTGCGTCAAGCAGCAAGGATGGACCGGCTCCCGGCAATTAACCAAGTACCAGCCCAAAGTATTAAAATAGTATCAACCAAGATATGCCCTTATTATGCAGTTTATAACACCAGAAATAGAAGAAAAAGGTTTCAGAGAGAGAGAGAAGCAAAAAATAACAATGCACTAAAACACAACATTGTATGATTATAGAATTCTATCAATGCAGAGATAAATCTAAAACATTTTTGAGGGAGAATTTTTAAACAGCTATTTATAAAGAAAAATGATTTTAAAGGTTATTTAAAATTTATAAAATTAAAAATTTACAATATAGCTATATTCTGACATTTTTGTAAATTAAGGTCATAAGAATATGCCTCCAAAAATGCATCAAAATTTTTTTCATGACATGGAACAAGATGTTATAGTTTTGTGTTTATGTAAAACATTTCACAAATTTGCACGTCATCCTTATTTGCAGGAGATATGCTAATCTTCTTGGTATTATTCTAGTTTTCGTATATGTGTTGCTTAAGCAAGTACTATGGGATTTTGATGACTATAAATACTAATAACTGAAAAATACTCGATCATAAAAATTATTTGAAGTGTTGCAAGTAGTGATTGCATGTACTTCAATAGAAGAGACAACAAGTCTTTCTAAATCACAAACTATCCCATGCTGCACCTAAGGGCACTAGAAAATAAAATGTTGCTGGATTTATTTTAACAATTATTTGTTATATATGTTAGAAAATATTAAGCATTTTAATTTAAAAAAGGTAAATTGTAGAAATGTCTCATTTTGATCACTGAAATATATGGTAGTGACTGGATATCTTTCCCGATAATCATAGGTTTCTAGTATGTAACAGTGATATATAACCACCTGAGAACAGGCATCAGAGCTTTACAAGAGGTGTTTATGATTGTGTCATTTGATTCCTTCTTGTGTTATGCAATCTGGGTACTAGTCTGCCAGAAAATGTAGCCTCTTCATTTAAAAAAACAAACAAACATTTTCTAAGAGCAGTATCAGTATTCTGTTATTTTTATTACTTACCAAAGAAAGTTATCTCTCTCCTGCCCTCTTTTATATTGAATGATTTGCATCTTGATAGCAGAGAGAAATGCTTTTTTTGCCATTAAATTAAAGAGACTCCGTAATGCTTCTCTAGGCTGAAGTGCCTGTGTGCATGCCTGTGTTATGTGTGTTAACTTCATCAGGGTTTAGTCTTTAACTGTACTATTGGAGATTTCTTAGCACAGGCTTTCTATTTGTAACATCATAAAAGTGATTTTTGAAGGAGGAATAATCTTTGTTGTGTTACTTATTTCACACAATGCAGCTCAGTAAATATGCACAGATACAGTTTATTATATTAAGGACAGTCTCTGTGCAGAGCAAAAGAGGACTGCACCTGCATGCTCAGCACTAATTCCCCATGCTCTTTGTATTTGTGCCAAAGTACTTTTGGTAATATTAATTGAGAAGAGCCACATGGCATTTTAAATAGAGTCATGGGGATCTGTCCCATTATACAGCTGAGTAACTATACAAAACATCCATCAGTACTGACCACACCATCGAATATTGCATTGTGGCATCAACCCAAGACATTACATTTATCTAATCATTGACTGTACATTTACCTCAGTCTATTTCAAGACAAGATATGAAGTGCTTGCTGCAAAATTACATTTCAAGCAATTTCTGATAAAGGAAGGAAATGAACTTTGAATGGAGCAATTGTTTTCTAAATGGATTTCTAAGACACAATATTTTGGGTCCTGAGTTCATTGATTCGTATTGGACCAAGAGACACAGGTTGAAAGGGGACATGTCTCCAGCAGAAGAGAGAGTTGGAAGGAGATTGCTTGTTCCCTGAATCAGAGGTGCCTTAAGCCAAATTTAAAAACTTGCTCACAGAACAAATTTCTTTTGATTCCTTAAAATGAAATTTTAAAATTCTATAAGCACAGGGTCATCTTGCATCTTTTGGGACATTTTAAAGAGAAAAGCACATTAGTGTAGTGGATGGTTCAAGGATTGGAAATGGGATATAGGACCTTTCACTCCCTTGCTGAAGATCAGTTGACAATATATGTGTGGTTTTATTTCTGGACTCTCTTCTACTGATCAGTATGTATGTTTTTATTAGAGGCCCAATGCACGAAACACATGCAAAGGGCTCGGTCCTTGCAGCCGCGGTGACTTGCCTGGGCCCTCGCAGCCCTGGCTTTGTCTGGAAGGTCGTCTGAAAGGACATCTGGAGGTCGTTTGGCTGTCCGGTCTAATTAGCATATTATGCTTTAATTATTATAGATACCAGGTACCAAACTTTTAATTACTGTAGCTTAATAATATATTTTGAAATCAGAAAGTGTGGTGCTTATAGATTTAGAGTGATGAATATAGATTTATTACCAGGACTTACAGTCAATGTATGATGGCTATTAACATTGACTGTTAACATATCTAATTCATTAATATATTGAGAGCAGTCTGTTTTGGAGTTATACCTCCCATGCTCCAAAAAAGAAAATGTTTAAGTAATGATCACTTAGTGATGAGATTCTTGAACAATTTTATTTTAACTGTTTTTGAAAGTTCACTTTTAAAATGTGATGTGATTGGACAGTAGGTAACTAAAAAACATGCAGTCACTATCATTCAAGAATATAATATTTCTTTACTCTGGATAGTATATTAAATGCAAACATTCTAATTTTAATTGGTTTCCTTGATCTGCCCTCTTTTTCCAGAGACTCCTGCAAGTTGCACTATAATATAACTTCTAAAAAATTTTCTACTGTGACTATTTTGACTACAAACAGTAACAAAAGCAAGCATTTACTAGGGGTCTTACCAAGAACCAGTCACTTTAAATGCATTAGTTCAACTCACTACATTCATCGGAAATACAAATTGTATAAGGTGAGGATTTTAATTATTTTTTTAAAAAAATACCAGCAGTCAAAATCAGAACAGATGACTTTGAAACAACTTTTGTATACTAGAAACTTACTCTCTTTTCTAGTCCAAATTTTGTAGATATGGTAGTAAAGGTAAATGCAGAGAATAATTACAATAAAGTACCTCTGTAAAGTACCATTCATATGAATAGCTCAAAGCACTTCTTATTGCATTACCTCATTAATCTTTGTAGTATCCTACTGAATGTGGGTGGCAGGAACTTTATTTCTCTTTTATGGACTTTTTTAAAATAAAGTGAAATGAACTTCAACTTCCAGGTGCTTTCTCTGTAGCATATCAATGACTGCTTGAACTAAAAGGCTTAGATCTCCTATTCCAAAGTTCTTCATTAACTTATTAAATCATACTTTTAACTAATAGCTATTGAGTGTAATGTACGTTTTAAAATTATTGAAATTAAGAGTCTGAAAGAAGCCTACAACTTAACCAAGAAAGATTGTTAAGTGTTTTTTTTTTAATAGATATGATAGGCAGTGGGTGTCAAGAAAGGTTTGAATTAGGGGTGACATAATAAGACCTAGCATTGTAAATATTTATTTTTATCAAGTAAACAAGGAAGGGGATCTCTGTTGAGCTTTGTGCAAAAGCACTCTCTAGAACTTATGACTTACCAGCCCTCTATCCAAGATTGATATAGAGGCAGGGCTTAAAGAGATTTGGTCTAAGTCACTTCAATTTAAGATATATTTAGCAAACCCCTCTGATGGCTCCAGATTTTTAAAAGGAAGTAAATTTCTCTTTGAGTTATAGATCCCTCAGCCTGAAAACTTAAAGGCTTATTCATTCATGAGGTTGGTGATTAGTATTGGCAGTTGGCTGAAGGCATCGGTTCTCTCCATGAAGTCTCTCCGTAAGGTCTCTTTTCTAAGACATCCTCACACCATGGAAATTGGGTCCCAAGGGTAAGTGTACTGACTAGAGAGCAGGACAGAAGCTTTATCTTATTCATGACCTAGTTAACTTCCTATACTACTTCTCTGAGCAGTCACAGGCACCCATTTTCTTTTGAGAAGTATTAGTCACAATGGAAGACGACAGAGGATAGTGTTGCCAACTATAGGAGGACCAAGAATTAAAATATTGCTGCCCTGGCCAAGTGGCTCAATTGGTTGGAGCATCATCCCATACACCAAAAGGTTGTGGGTTCGATTCCAGGTCAGGACACATAACCTGGGTTGCGGGTTTAATCCCTGGTCGAGGGGTAAATGGGAGGCAACCAATAGATGTTTCTCTCTCTCTCTTCCTCTCCCTGTCCCTCTCTCCCTCATCACCTCCTTTCCTCTCTCTGAAATCAATAAACATATCCTTGGGAGAGGATTACTAAAAAAGAATTAGAATATTGCCAAGAGGATACAATCTACTTGTGTATCATTCTTGATACAAAATGTCTATATTGCCTAAGAGGTAATGACTGTCTTGATTTTTATAGTAGTCACTTATTTGCATTTATTTATAATTTTTGCCACTTTTTATGTATCAATGAATGACATATTTTAGTTTTGGCTAACTTTTGTAAACTGTGTCAAACTGCAATCATTTTTATGTGTCTTGCCTTTCTCAGTCAAAATTATGCATGTGAGATTGATTCATTTGTAGCTCTTCCTGAGGGTTACCATGTGTTAGAGTGCATTCATCTCTAGTATGAACCAGAGCCATCACACTTGGTTTATTTTTATGGGATCAGTGAATAGTGAGCTCAACATGAAGCCTCTAATCACCCACCAGAGACCTCTCCTGGAGGTGATCTTGGCCTAGATCATATACCTGGAGTGTGGAAGGCACCCCTAAACAGGACTGTATCCCTGAGGCCTCTGCTGAAGCAGGTGGGGCACTAGGGGTAGTAGAGGCAGTAGGTAGAGGCAGGCCTGAACTGTTGTTCAGGTTGTAAGGTTTTCCACAGGCCCACCAACCCATCATTGGGTTGCCTGTCAATCTTTTCAGGGAGATCCTGACAGCAATGAGGTCAAACCACATTTGCTTCCAAGTTCCTTTTACTGGACATTTTACAACTGGTTGGGATAGTCTTTTGGCTGCTGCTGCTGCTGCTTCTTCTTCTTCTTCTTCTTCTTCTTCTTCTTCTTTTTTTAAATATGTTTCCATTGGTTTCAGAGAGAGGACGGGAGAGGGAGAGAGATAGAACATCAATGATGAGACTCATCAATTGGCTGCTTCCTGCATTGCCCCCTCTTGGGATTGAGCTCACAACCCGGGCATGTGCCTTGACCAGGAATCGAACTGTGACCTCCTGGTTTATAGGTTGATGCTCAACCACTGAGCCACAACAACTGGGTGCCTTTTAGCTTCTTGATCTCTCTCTCTCTCTCTCTCTCTCTCTCTCTCTCTCTCTCTCACCTTTACCACAGCCTGTGCTCATTCCTGAGATTTTTTAGTTTCCTGCAGAACAGCAATGGACTGGCCAACATGATAAATGTCTGCTCCCATGACTGGCTGAGCATGGATATCAGAATCCCATTCCCATTAATGGGGATGGACTGGAGTATTTTGGCTTTCATTCCTGCAATGGATGTGGTTTAATCAAGGCCTTCAAAGACAGTGGCATAGATGGGCTGCCTCATTCCCAACTCCCTAAAAATTTGTTGTATCTCCTTTATAGATTTCCTGGGTCCCATGTGCTCAGGGAGATCCCCCTCACTGGGCTGAGCCTCCCTGCAGGCTAGAGTAAGCCTATCTATAAGGGAGTGTCTCCCTAGGTCCGTGGTCGGCAAACTGCGGCTCTCGTGCCACATGCGGCTCTTTGGCCCCTTGAGTGTGGCTCTTCCTAAGCCTTAGGAGTACCCTAATTAAGTTAATAACAGTGTACCTACCTATATAGTTTAAGTTTAAAAAATTTGGCTCTCAAAAGAAATTTCAGTCGTCGTACTGTTGGTATTTGGCTCTGTTGACTAATGAGTTTGCCGACCACTGCCCTAGGACATCATGCAGGTGCTGCTGGAGGGGAAGGTGTGTGGTGATGTTGCTCATTTACTCTGTCTCCTGACCAGAGAAATCTCATCACCCCCTGTACTTCACAGCCTCACTAGCCAATACCTGATACTTTACTTTCCCTGGCCTTTTCTTGGAACCTGGCAGCTGAATCAGTAAGCTCAGAGGGTGTATATTCTCTCATGAACATTTCCTGAGTTGGGGCTGACCCAATAGCTGGGGTTGTTGCTGGGCTTTTGCTTTCCTTTGTATTAGGGGTCGGATAGCATAGGGGGCTTTGTTTCACTGTCAATCATCACAGCATCCTCCTCTTCTCACTTTTTCAGAGATTACATCTCTTAGCATTCCAATAATCCATGGCAGTTTGCATCCTCCTAACTTTGCAAAATGGTATACTAAGGTCTCCAATTTCTTATCCTGCTCTCTCACCTGTTCTGCTAGCTCCAAAGGTAGCAGGGAAGTGGACAATTGCACATCCTTCTCTAGCCTTGGCTCTTCCAGTTTTCTAACTCAAGTTTCATCCTCTAGTTGGACATTGGTGGCCAGCAAAACTGCCCACAGTAGAGGCCAGCGCACCATGAAAGCTATTCTTTTCCTCTTTTTTTTTTTGCCACAGTGTGCTTGCTAAGTGCAACTCTTTAAACAAATGTATTCACACAGGAGTCCACAAGCATCCAACATATTGGCCAACCCTCCCCACATAGAGGTTTATGGCCAACCTGGGATTTCCCCCTCAGATGCCTTTTTTCCAAGATCCATTGCTTTAGTCCCCTGGCTGGCTCACCAATTGTTGGTTCCCGATCTCACAAATTCCAAGGTGAAATTTGAAACTGGCCCTCTTAAGTAGAAGGCAAAGAGAGAGGAAAAAAAGAGGGCAATCGCTCTAGATTAGTAGGTGGCAGTTTTAATAAGCAAGGAAATTTGCATATAAGGTTTGTCTGGGGTAGCTGCAAGAGAGTAGATCTTACCCACCCACCAGAATCTTAAGAGTTTAAATAGAGGCCTTAATGGGGTTCAGTCACATATAGAGTCCAAATGGCCACACTAACACACCCTCTCAAGGCTGCATCCTTGAAGTAACTCCCAGTGTAGGTAAAGTAAATTCCAAGCACAGGGGAAGGGATAAGGAGTCTCTGATTGGCCAGGTCCAGTTCTTGGATCAAGTGGCAGTCACAGCCTCTCAATGGGTCCTAGCAGAGAGATTTCTTCAAGGCTGGAGGCTCAGCAAGTATCATGCCAAAGCCCCTGCTTGACAATCAGGGTTTTTTAAAAATTATTTATTGGGGTGACATTGATTAATTATATAGGTTTCAGTTGTACAATTCTATAATACATCATCCTTATATTGTATTGTGTTTACCACCCCAAGACTAATCTCTTTCCACTGCCATTTATGCCCCCTATACCCTCTCCTACCTCCCCCCACCCGGGTTGCTTATGAGAATATTCATAACATGGAGCATGTCCCACTGATCATGGGGCCATGAGGCTGGTAAAGGCATCTTTATTTCTGCAGTGAAGAGGGATAGGTACACCAGAGACACACACGGGATGTGCTTTGTGAACAAAGAAGTCATTAGGGAAGAGACTGTTCTTCTGAGAAAGGATTAATTTGTGTGCTTTATCGCTAATCTGTTCAAAACTGCTCAATTTTATACCTTAGAACTGTTGGACTAATTAGTTTTATTAAAAATTAAAGCTGAAGTACCCAGTTAGTCAAAACAATATATTAGTGTGTATATATATATATATATATATATATATATATATATATATCCCCTTACCTGGATTGGTGTTTTCAACATAGGCCCGGGGAAGAGGTTTGGAAACTCTCACTGTATAGTGTGTAGAATTGTACTTTAACCCTCATTGTCAATCTGTCCTTTTGTTGCTTTCATCTCTCTTTTAGGAAAACCTAGTTTGGGTCCTTCTAGTTAATTTATTTAGACCAAAAGTTGGCAAGCATTTTTTCTGTAAAAGGCCAGATACAACATATTTTTGTCCATGAGGAATATATGATCTCTTAAAATTATTCAACCGTGGCTCCTGGTTCCTATACTTCCTGAGCATCTCTGATTTGTCAAGACAATGTATTTACTTTCTGTCAATTTATACCCATGTAGGAATTTAAGTACTCTGAAAAGTTCTGAGAAGTTATTTGTTTTGAAAAGTCAGTAATTTCTCATTGACCTGTCTTTCTACTAGAGTAAAAGGTAAAAGATAAAAACGGACAACTTTTATTGACTCTTTTTATTTTACCTCTTGCCTTTATCCTTTGGGGTTTTCACTTTACACCTGTCCTGTATTTTATTAGAGTATCAGAAAGAAGTAGAGATAAAGGTATGTCTTTAGCTGCTAATCTTCTTCTGGAAGCTGACCTATTCTCTTTTGAATCTCACATTTCTACTGGTTAACTTTCCCAACTTCTGCAACTTTGTGTGTGTGTGTGTGTGTGTGTGTGTGTGTGAAATCTATTGAATGCATGGGTAAACATGACATTCTGCAAGTATTTATTTATTCTGTAACCAAATCATGAAAGTTTGTATCATGTCTTATCCAGGAGTGTGTCTTAATAGTTTCTTCTTTTAGAATGGAATAAATATAGTAAACATTAATAATAACCAGACTTTGAGGCATGTGTGGTTTTTTTATATCTTGTTAAAGACAAATTATAATAACTACACTAGATTTTGCAAAGGGATATGTCAAACCAATTTGACTCATTTGATAACTACTACTATAATGAACAACTGAAATGGTTCAATTGATGTTTATTTATTTTGGTATCATTTGGACCATTATATTTTTTTAAAATATATTTTATTGATTTTTTTTTTTTTTTTTTTTTTTACAGAGAGGAAGGTAAAGGGACAGAGAGCCAGAAACATCAATGAGAGAGAAACATTGATCAACTGCCTCCTGCACACCCCCTACTGGGGATGTGCCCGCAACCAAGGTACATGCCCTTGACCAGAATCGAACCTGGGACCCTTTTGTCCGCAGGCCAATGCTCTATCCACTGAGCCAAACCGGTTAGGGCTACCATTATATTTTTTGACTTAATTATTAAAATAAAATATCTGTAGCTCACCTTGATTATCATCTGGGTATAATCTAAATTTGTATAGTGAAGGCTGTATATTAATAATTTATTAATTCTGCTATAATAATTAATGAGGTGTTTAATTTTGGGGTATCTGTGCATCTTAGCTTTTTCTAAGAGTAGTCTTACTTCCAAAGCATATTAAAGAGAAACTAAGGCTGGATTTTCTAATTTTTAAAAAATTTTTTTTTTTTTTTTTTTAATATTAGAGAGTTAGGAAGGGAGAAGGAGAGAAATATCAATGAGAGAGAATCATTGATTGGTTGTCTCCTGCACGCCTCCTACTGGGGATCAAGCCTGCAACCTGGGTATGTGCCCTGACCAGGAATCAAACCAGTGACCTCTTGGTGCATGGGACAATGCTCAAACAACTGAGCCACACCAGGCAGAGCATGGATTTTCTGTTTTTTATTTTTGGTTTTTTTTTACTTCCCTCTAATAAAAGGATGTACTGATATTTCAGAATATTAACCAGTACCAAAATTTAACTCTCCAGAGGAGTTAATGTACTTGGATTTCTTTTTTTTTCATTTTAGATTATGATAAATTAGTATTATCTTTAACGGTGTGTACCTGGGTGGCAAAATGTGTTGTTTTATTCTATCCATTTTATTTAGCTATTTGGGGAAAGAAGCAGGCATATCGTGAGGACTGATAAGTCCTTCAGCTAGTTGCCCATAAACCACCATGCAGTGACAAGTTTTCTCTCAAAGAGATATTCTCTAGCATTCTGTACAGAATCCAGTACCCTGTAGGTAGGCCTGAAAAATGGTGCGTTCAATCATGAAACTGTTCTCTCTCATGGTAAGAGTCTGAATAGGTATCCTGAGACTGAAAGCATTTAATTTTTATCTTGGTGGCACACACATACATTGACAGATGATTCACTGACCTGTTATATAAACTAGACATTACACCATATTTTTATTATTCCTCTGAAGAGCCTGGGGCCCAGTAAATCTCATGTGTTATTATACATGTTTATATTTTAAAAAAAGATTCATTGTTTTCTATAAAATAAGCTTAGGTTAAAGGCAGAAGGTAATAGTATCCCTCCCATACTACATTACTCCCAACTAAGAAAGTATAGTATCCCATACTACATTATTCCCAACTAAGAAAGTAATTACCAAAACTCGTGAGGTAATTGTTTTATTCTATAAGTTTCACGGGTTTTACCACCATATACCCTATCATGCAGAAATTGTTCACCTTATAGAATGGTGGATTGGTTTATTAAAGATTTTATTAATATGCTTACTGAGGGATGTACTAAAAATGAAGTATGTGCTCTGAGCCAGCAGTAGATAAATGGTTTCATTCTCCTGTATGACTGGAACCAAGGCTAAATATGGGAGTAGCTCTCTATTTATTGATTCTAATAACACAATTTCAATGTTGGTTCCAATTTCCACAGGATCAAATATCTTTGGTTTACAAAACTGAGTTTCAAAGAAAGATATATCCTCTAAGATAAACAATGTTTTCACCAAACTTCATGCTGAGATTGTCACCTGATTCCTTATGACACTGAACTATTGTGGGGGTACAATCTACTCCAGTATTCCAATATTTGCATCAGTGATTATGATTTACCTTAGATTTTTTTAAAGCATATCTTCATTTGCTCCTCCTGATCTACTCTTGACCATCTCCACTCTTCACTCTGTGCTGGGATATTGAATAGTATTGAACATATCGATAGTCTCTGATTTCTACTTCGTTTCAGCTAGTAGAGGAATTCTGGGAAAATATGTGAAGGAGGGAGAGAGTGAAGTCAGGATATTTGTATCCAAGAATTCTCCCTTTAGGATTGCCTATTCCCCAGTATTAAAGGTCATTGCTTCTTTGGAAACAGGTGAACTTAACAGGTCCTTTTCAGTTTTATATTTACTCTAATCCTTTGTCCTTTTAGACACATACATGGCAGTAGCTCAATTGCTACAGAACCACAGGTTAATGCACTATTTAATTTGGGGTTGTCAAGGGTAAGGTTGTTTTCATTTGTTTAACAGATACAGTAATCTCCCTTATCTGCAGGGGATCTGTTCCAAGAATCCTAGTGATTAATCAAAACCTATTTACACCATGTTTTTTCCTGTACATTCAAATTATGATAAAGTTTAATTTATAAGTTAGGCATAATAAGAGATTAACAATAATACCTAATAATAAATTAGGACACTTACAACAATATGCTGTAATGAAAGTTATGTGAATGTGCTCTTTAATTGTACTCTGCATTATCACAAGAAATGAAAGACTGGGAACTCTGTTTTCAGAGTCCTTGCTAGTAAGAATCTGGGTTGGATTCTGCCAAATGTTCATTTGAGATTTGGAAGGAAGAAAAGAAGCAAACGCCCTCCTAGTGTAACCTCCAGCAGTGGTAGGTGTGCTCATGAGCATCGCCAGATACGCATTCCACAGGAGTTTCCTGAAAGTTGCCTGCCTTAGTTCTGTAGGTAGCTGTGACACAACTGGTGGTTTTCCTGTGATTCCTAAAACTACCCAATTTCAATAAAACCTGCAGGGTCAACCTTCCTGATTTTCATTTTTCCAGCCTTCCAACATTTTTGGAAACATCTGACTCTCAAAGTTTTTCAGTGGAATGGTTTCTGTTTTCCTGATTAACATAGCTGGTTTACATATATCCTATATAATAAAACCCTAATATGCAAATCGACTGAACTGCAGAATGACTGGTCCCTATGATGTGCACTGACCACCAGGGGGCAGACGCTCAATGCAGGAGCTGCTCCTGCGTTGAGCGTCTGCCCCCCAAGAGGGAGGCTACCAGTGGCAGTGATTGGGGAGTGGGGCCAGCCAGCAGGCAGCACCAGGCCACCAGCCACGGCAGATGCTAGGGGTGGCCCCCGGATCACCCTGCCCACCAGTCACCCCACAGGTGGCCCCGATTGCCGGCCGGGAGTAGGGTCCCTACCCTATATATATTGAAAAAAGTTTCTTAGATTTAAAAATTAAAACCTGGCAAGGCTACTCCAACACTGAAAAAAACAGGACGATGCAGCGATGACATGCATGGACTCTGGCTTGCCCATCTTGTGGTCAGCCCTGATTCTGACATTTATAACTGTGTGACAAAGCCAATTACTTAACTTCTCTCTGCTTCAGTTTTTCCACCCATAAGATGGGGAAAATGGTTCTACTGCCTCAGAAGGATCATGTTATATACTACTTTTTATAATCAGAGCAAGAAAATGTAGCTTCCCATACAACAGCAAGATGTCTTTCACATGTATAAAAAGTATGGTCACTGGTGCATGTAGTGTCCCGGATTTCGAGAGGGATGTCCGACTGCTGGTTTAGGCCCAACATCCCCCAAGGGGTCCTGGATTGTGAGAGGACGCAGGCTGGCCCTCCCCCTGTGCATGAATTTCATGCACCAGGCCTCTAGTGTGTGTGTGTGTGTGTGTGTGTGTGTGTGTGTGTGTGTGTGTGTATATACACATACTCACATATATAACCAATGTATATTTTAGGTGTCCTCCTAAAATATGTACTCACACTTTGAATAATTATAAAGGCAGTGTTCATTAAAATATATTTCATTTTCAAAATTGAGCTATCAGCTATTACAAATATGTATACATTTTGGAGGGCCACCCTGTATATAGAACCAGTAAGGAAAATGAATTATTTATATTTTCAATTAATTCATGATATGCTGTGAATAGAGAAATAAATTAAAATGCCAGGTTAGAATTATGCCTAGGTTCTGTGACTGGCAAGAAGATAAGACCTGTTTGAATACCTCAGTTTAGAATTATCAGGGCGGGTTTACTCTAGGTGTGTTTTGGCTGCCTATGACTAAGAATTAATCAAGTGAACAAAGGGAGCTTCTGTGGAGGAGCACTATGGGAAGTGTGGTATTGAAGTAACCAGAGCCTTGTGTGGGAGAACTACATGCATTTTGATATTGCAGGGACCTTTTAGAGTGGCCTAGGTCAGTGGTCGGCAAACTGCGGCTCGGCAAACCACAGCTTGCGAGCCACATGCGGCTCTTTGGCCCCTTGAGTGTGGCTCTTCCACAAAATACTGACTTCTGTGCATGGGCCACGAAGTTTCAATCGCACTGTACGTGTGCGCCCGCACGTGGTATTTTTGTGGAAGAGCCTCACTCAAGGGGCCAAAGAGCCGCATGTGGCTCGAGAGCCGCAGTTTGCCAACCACGGGCCTAGGTCATTAGAGGTGTGTTGTCCTATATGTAATGTAAAACTAAAATGGAAAGTTTACCAGTTGGAAATAGAGTAAGTGGATTCAAGGCTCATGAATTAAGCATCATTACAGGTATGTGCTATAAGTGTGTCAACAAATTGTATCTCGTTATTGTTATTTTATTAAAAAATAATACTAATTACAGGACATGTTGATTGCTCCTTAAAATATTGCAGATTAATTGATATGAGTAAAGGGCTCCTTCCCATAACTATACTGTAAATTAGGAACTGACTTTAGTCATGAAATATGATGGCAGCACTGAGACTTTTCATTGGCTAATTAAATTCAAGTTCAATTTTTGAAATTTTGCTCTAGTTGGCCATTCATCACAATGAAACCAAAACATTCAGAAGGAAAGCAGTTCTAAGTTGAAAGCTCTCACAGGATACTTAGTTCTACTTCTAGATACTCAATCTAATTTGAAAGTACATGAAGTCATTGTGAAGACTTTCTTATCATTTAAATATTTATATATGTCACAACACACATTGTTCTTTGATTTTTCTTTCTTTCACTCATATAGACAAAAACAATCTATTTCAGTGGTTCCCAAACTTATTTGGCCTACCGCCCCCTTTCCAGAAAAAATATTACTCAGTGCACCCTGGAAATCAATTTTTTTAAAATTTTAATAGCAATTAAACAGGAAGATATATGTATTAATGTTTCTACCTTTTTCGTAAAATATAGTAAAGAAAGGTGTAAATTAGAAACATTGAAGTTTGAAATTATGAAACTATTTATTGAACTCAGAATAGAAAGGTAATACAAAAAAAGTTAAAACAAATGCACCTGTGGCCATCACCGCCCCCCTGGATCGCTGCAGCGCCCACCAGGGGGTGGTAGCGCCCACTTTGGGAATCAGTGATCTATTTTCTACAAAATATCTAAGAAGGAAAATGAAATCTCCTTAAGGCTTTAATACTTGTGTTTTGGAAAATTTGTACATGCGTATGCAGAATTGCATTATTGATTCTATGAATTTTTAAGTTGAATAAGCACATAGATTTAAAATAATAATATTTAAGAAGATGGCGGCATAGGTAAACACTGGAGTTTGCTGCCTCGAACAACCACTTCAAAAATACAACTAAAAGACAGAACGGACATCATCCAGAACCACAGGAAGGCTGGCAGAGAGGAAATCCTACAACTAGAAGGAAAGAGAAAACCATACCGAGACTCAGAGGAGGCACAGTGTGGAAGTAAAATACTAAGGTGCGGAGGTTGCATGCGGAGCAGGCTGGAGGCAGAGGGCGCGGTTGTCGTTTTCAATCGGGAGGGAGTCTCAGACTCTGAGCTCCAGTTCCGGGCTAGTCTCTAGGGACCCAGACTCATATGGGAGAAGCGGGACTGTCTGGCATCGTTCAGAACTCGAGGGCAGCTTTCTCTCCAAGAGGCTTGCAGCGATTACCGGGACATTGAGAAGCAAACCTCTGAGGGCAGGACTCAGAGGAGCCATAACTGCTAGCCCCGCCCTGTTGATCCCATGGGACCCACCCCGCCCAGGCCCTGCAGGGAGGCTTTTGCTGAATAGCCACAGGCAAAGGCTAGATTAGCACCTCCCTGGAGATCCAGGAGCCAGGAAGCCCAGAAGTCAGAGTGGGACCACCAGTTTGCAGCTCCGTGGAAACATAAAAGACATACTCAGGGGGCAGACTCAGTGAGCATCAAAGCCCCATTGAAGCAAGTCTTGCCCCAGAGGGGTGTCTCCAGCACAGAAGTTCTCCCACTGCAGACACAGCTGATTCTCACAGCCAATTGGCCTGGAGTTCATTTCCTCCTAGTGATAACTACAACAATCAAGGCATAACTATAACAAGACTGTGCACAAAGCCCACAAGGGGATGCACCAAGAGTGTCTACCTCAGGTAATTGGAACACTTAGCACAGAAAGGCACTCTATCGACACAGCGAAGCATAAAAAAATGCCGAGACAAAGAAACAGGACAGAGACAAAGAAACAGGACAGAAATGAAGGAAAGCAAAATGCTGGATATAGAGTTCAAAACCACACTTTTAAGGTCTTTAAAGAACTGTTTAGAAGCTGCCGATAAATTGAGTAAGGCCCTCGAAAAGACTGGTAAGACCGCCGATAAATGTAGTGAGATCCTCAAGAAATCTAGTGAGACCCTCGATGTTGTGATAAAGGACCAACTAGAAATTAAGCATACACTGACTGAAATAAAGAATATTATACAGACTCCCAACAGCAGACCAGAGGAGCGCAAGAATCAAGTCAAATTTTTGAAATATGAAGAAGCAAAAAACACCCAACCGGAAAAGCAAAATGAAAAAAGAATCCAAAAATACGAAGATAGTGTAAGGAGCCTCTGGGACAGCTTCAAGCGTACCAACATCAGAATTATAGGGGTGCCAGAAGAAGAGAGAGGGCAAGATATTGAAAACCTATTTGAAGAAATAATGACAGAAAACTTCCCCCACCTGGTGAAAGAAATAGACTTCCAAGTCCAGGAAGCGCATAGAACCCCAAACAAAAAGAATCCAAAGAGGACCACACCAAGACACATCATAATTAAAATGCCAAGAGCAAAAGACAAAGAGAAAATCTTAAAAGCAGCAAGAGAAAGAAAGTCAGTTACCTACAAGGGAGTACCCATACGACTGTCAGCTGATTTCTCAACAGATACTTTGCAGGCCAGAAGGGAGTGGCAAGAAATATTCAAAGTGATGAATGCCAAGAACCTACAACCAAGATTACTTTATCCAGCAAAGCTATCATTCAGAATTGAAGGTCAGATAAAGAGCTTCACAGATAAGGAAAAGCTAAAGGAGTTCATCACCACCAAACCAGTATTATATGAAATGCTGAAAGGTATCCTTTAAGAAGAGGAGGAAGAAGAAAAAGGTAAAGATACAAACTATGAACAACAAATACACATCTATCAACAAGTGAATCTAAAAATCAAGTGAATAAATAATCTGATGAACAGTATGAACTGGTGATTGCAATAGAATCAGCGACATAGAAAGGGAATGGACTGACTATTCTTGGGGGGGGAAGGGGTGTGGGGGGTGCAGGAAGATATTGGACAATAATAGTGCACCTATGGATGAGGACAGTGGATGGGGAGTGAGGGCTGAGCGTGGGATGGGAACTGGGTGGAGGGGAGTTATGGTGGGAAAAAAGAGGAACCAATGTAATAATCCGAACAATAAAGATTTAATCAAATTGAAAAAAAATTCAAAAAAAATAATAATAATATTTAAAATAAATATTGATGTCAAACTTGAAAAGTAATTTCTATTTAAAATTTATTTTTAAAAAAGTTATTGCAATCTAGTTATTTTAATGTGATCCCACTTCTAGGAATATAACCCAAGAAACAGAAACACCAATCAGAAAGGATATATGCACCCATATGTTCGTAGCAGCATAATTCACCATAGCTAAGATCTGGGAAACAGCCTAGGTGCCCATCAGTAGCTGAATGGATTAGAAAACCGTGGTATATCTACATGATGGAATACTATGCTGCTGTAAAAAAGAAGGAACTCTTACCATTTGCAACGGCATGGATGGAACTGGAGAGCATTATGCTAAGTGAAATACGCCAGTCAATGAAGGAAAAATACCACATGATCTCACTCATTCATGGATAATAAAGACCATTATAAAATTATGAACAATAATAGATACAGAAGCAGAGCTGCCTCAAACAGATTGTCAAACTGCAGTGGGAAGGTTGGGGGGCAGGAGGGAGGGGGGTAAGAGATCAACCGAAGGACTTGTATGCATGCATATAAGCATAACCAATGGACATAAGACACTGGGGGTAGGGGAGGCCAGGGGATTGTCAAGGGCGGGAAAAAAAAGGGAGACATATGTAATACTTTTTGTAATACTTTAAGCAATAAAACAATAAAAAAAGATATACACATATTTAATATATAATATTCAGTTTACTTTTAATACTTAGTCTTAGTCATAAAATTCCATGTTTCCAAAAATAACCACACATATCTCATTGAATCTGTTTATTTGGGTAGCTGGTTCAGGGTTTTAGGAGAAAGCATATGCAAAGGCATTTGACACCCAGTATCATGAGTGGTTGTTAATGAAGTTATGTCAAAATACAAACATGATTATAATTTTCCAAGAATCTAGTGTTATGTTCTTCTTCAAATCAACATGTGCATTAAATAGAAAGATAATTGTATTTTGTAGATTAAGAGATTGAAGCAAAAATCACATGAGAATATTTTCAGAATAAACGTTGTAATTTTTCTATTTGATGACATAAAGATAAAGCCAAAAATTTGGACATCATCCTGCTAGTATTTCTCATACTTTATAGGTCTGTGTAGGTCAGTGAGTTGAATAGGGAGATGCCAATTTGTCTAGTAAAACAGAGTCAGCATTAAGAACACTTACATTTGAAACACTATTTTCAAAATTAAATTTCCTAAACTCTTTCTTGGCAAGTACTTACTTTTCTTGAAAGCAGGCAAAGTGGTTGCATATTAGCATGACAGTGAAAGAGGAATACAGAAATGAAGGTCTTTGCAGACAACAATCAATAGAAGTTAGGTGACTGCATAAAAATTAAGGGCTCAAGCTGTCTATTCATCAGATTTTTCTTGGTAACTATGGAATTAAAAATTGTGACCTTTAGTTGAAAAAAATCCTATATAATAAAGGCCTAATATGCTAAGTGTCTGTTTGACTGTTCAACCAGTCGCTATGATGTGCACTGACCACCAGGGGGCAGACACTCCAACCGGTAGGTTAGCCTGCTGCTGGGGTCCGGCCAATTGGGACTGGGCGAGATGGGCCAGACATGCCCTGGAGCCCTCCCGCAGTCCCTTCTCGGCCTGGCCTGCACCCTTTCACAACCCAGGACCCCTCGGGGGATGTCGGAGAGCCAGTTTCAGCCCAATCCCCACAGGCCAGGCCGAGGGACTCGACCGATGCACAAATCCGTTCACCGGGCCTCTAGTGTTGTTATAAATTGTTCCAAATAAAGAGTTGACATCTAAGATCCTGAGAAAAAGTTTATTATACATCTGTGTATATTAACACATAACCAAACAATATACTAAATAACCTAGTTAAATGAACAAATGATTCAGATATATTATTATATAGCTTGTTTTATTAGTAAAGGCCAAATTAGATGTGATAATGCAAAAAACAAATCAATTTTTTATTTGTTTTTGATATGAAGTAATAATATATAACTTCCTTTGCCTTCCAATCCTAGTATAATATCATTTTTAATTTCACAAGGAAAATATTTTTACTTCTTTATTATTGAGTCAAAATACTTCAAATTATTGCATATTTCTTATTCTGTTTTAAGCTATGTTACTTGCAGAGCATCCTTAGGAGAGTTTCTCTAATTAAATTAATTTTATTGCAATACTAGAGGCCTGGTGCACAAATTCATGCATGGATGGGGTCCAGCTGGCCCACCCTGATCGGGGTCGATTGGGCTGGGCTGGCCAGGGGGAGGGGACGCGGGAGGTTGGCAGGCCAGCCCTGCTCCCTGGTTGAACTCTAGTTGAACTCCTGGTAGAGGGGATAATTTGCATATTACCCTTTTATTATATAGGATAGTCGTGTACCAATGACAGGGATAGGGTCTGAGAAATGTGTCAATAGCTGATTTTATCATTGCACAAACATCATAGAGTACTTGCATAAACCTAGATGGTGTAGCCTACTACACACCTAGGATATATGGTATAATCTTTTGCTCCTAGGCTATAAACCTGTTCAGCAGGTTTGTTAATAACTAAGACACAAACACACATATTAGCCTGGGTTTGCACAGGGTCAGAATCATCAGTATGAGTGTCTTTCACTTCCACATTGTCTCCCACTGTAAGATGTTCAGAGGCAGTAACATGCATGGAACAGTCATCTCCTATGATAACAATGACAGCATCAAACATGTGAGTAATGCATTGCACTATGATATTATAACAGCTACAACATCACTAGGCAGTAGGAATTTTTCAGATTTATTTTAATCTTACGGAACCACCCTAGTATATGTGGTCCATGATTGACCAAACTTCCTTTTGCAGTGCATGACTGTAACTTCACTTTGGGGACATTGGCTTTTCTTCTCCCAGAAAGCATGGTATTTACTCAAGTATTTCAAGTATTTCTGATATGCCTCTAATTTGTGTGGAAGAAATATAACTTTATATTTCTTCTATTCAAATGTTACTCTAAGATGCCGGAAATAGCAATTTTGAAATGTAAGGATTCATAATAGCAATTTAAGAGGTGCAAACTGATTAATTAAATATCCATATTACTAGGAGATACTATTAAAAAAATACTGCTCTTGGGATTCCTAGTCAATGGCCAGTTCAACCTCTATGCTAGTGTTCATGGCTCAGGTAGAAGCACCACCTCATAATGCCCTCTTTCTTGATTCCCTAGCCCATAGATTAGATAAAATGATGTCATAAAATTCAACACATTCAGTTAATAGTATTAAGTATCCAATTATAGAAATATTTTATTATAATTCCTTTCAAAAAATTTGAGAGCTGAATGTGATCTGATAAGTCAAAGCACAACTCTAGTATTTTTTAAAAAATTTTTTTATTGATTTCAGAGAGGAAGAGAGAGGGAGAGAGAGATAGAAACATCAGCGATGAAAGAGAATCAGTGATTGGCTAGCTCCTGCGCATCCCACATGGGGATCGAGCCCGCAACTCGGGCACACGCTCTAACTGGGAATCGAACCGTGACCTCCTGGTTCATAGGTCGATGCTCAATCACTGAGACACGCAGGCTGGCACAACTCTATAGTATATTTTGATAGAGATAATAGCACTAAGAAGTTAGTGGAAAACATTAAGAAAGTAGCATTTCTGGAGATGTTAATATTTATTGCATTAGAGGTTTTCTTATGACACATGTGATGCATAGTTATAAGGAAAATTCTACAAAATATAAAGAAATGTAGTTTGTCAAATTTCTTAAAACTTTGAGGGCTCAAACTACAATACAGAATAATAATACATTTATTTTATATATTTTATATAACCATAATTATATTCAAATGCTTAAATTATATATAGATTTTTAAATGAATTTCTGGTGTTCTATCAAATTACATACATTATTTAAACCACTAACATAGGGGTAGCATGGAAATGGGATTTCTTCAGGTTAGGTCTTCTGTGTTCTGCTTATCAACTTCTGTGAGTTCTGAGTTATTCATGAAGGCAGGGCACTACCTATATGGTTCATGGTTGAGTCCTGGGTATTGATAGGAAACCTGGAATATAGAACTCACTTAGTAAATATTTAACAAATTCAAATTGGGAAGTGGGTGCTACTTTTTACATCGAAAGTAGCATTTTCTCAGCCAATAGATCCATAATTACCCACATTATTGAATAACAGTTTTTGTATCTAATATTTCTAAGGAATTTTGTGTCTTTGTTAACCTCTGCAAAATGCATGTCATTACATGCTCATTTATAAAGAATGCATTTTCTATCTCTTTGAAAGGAATTGAGTTAAATTATGTAATGCTCTTTGGCCAGAGCTTGGCACATGTTTTTATTGTTGCTTTTTACTAATCCCCTTTGACCTGAGCATGCTATATTCTATATTTATGCATGGTGATGCAGCAATAGAGAGTTGTTTTATTTTTTCATTGTTTGCTTTGGTAAAAAGAGTAAGTTCCTGAATGGAGTCTGAGCATAAAATGGGTTGACAGTTTGGTAAAATCATGGATTCTATGAGACTATTTTTCTCATTGAAGCCAATGATATTTTTGTTTCAGCTTTTGATTTCCAGTGTATAAATGGTTCTTGCTGCTTTGAATTGAACAGCTAATGCATCATATCACCCCAGTGATGGGTGCTTTGGGTACAATCTCACCTTTCCAGGAAGGGATTCTTATACTAACCAGTTTTCATGTCATGGCATCATTGACCAGTTCATTCTCTCACAGCACTATAGTGCAGTCCACAGGGTATCAGTCCATGTTATAACCTTTTGGTTACTTTAAAATACTGCTTCAGATAAATTAGTGTAGATTCTATTTGAAGAAAGAAAATTAGAGTTTATGGAATTTCAAGCTCATTCCCATCTTGTCATTCTATGATAAATCATGTTGGTTACAAAGCCAATTGTCCTCTGGGGGCAAATGTAAAATTGCTCTACAATATATGTGAGCCATGAATCTAATGCTTCCAATAAATGTTTGCTTTTTAAACTCAGTCTTAATGTAGATGTATTTCAGAGATGCCAAATAATTTATATGCTTCTGCTGGTTTAAAAAAAGAGGAAGTCTGTTCTTAATTCCTTTAATAATATATTTAGACATTAAGTGCTATAACTAGGGCATGGAAAATAAAACCTTTATATTCTTTTTGAAGCACAGCCTCAGTCTCTGTCAGTATATTTGGAATTAAGCCCTATGTTTTTAACTTAAGTCTTTTTTGTACATCCTAAATTTTCAAAGGAAATGAGACTCTTGCTCTGATAACTTTACCAAATTAAAAAGAAAAAAAAAAAACTCTCAGGCTTTGATTCTCTTTACCTAAATATGGATGGTAACTTCAGAATGGAAATTTTCCTACGTATGCTGATTTTCTAATATCTGGGTAGGCAATGCTTTCGTTTTAGTGTGACAGATATCCATTTTGCTAATCTGATTTTAATACACAAGCTGTGTGACTTATAGATAGTAAGTATTATGGAAAATAAATAAGATAAAATACTCTAAATACCTCGAATACTTTTTTCATATTTTAGTGAAAAAAAAACCAATGGTTATTATCGTCAATTATTCAAATCATTCTGCTTCACCATAGCCACAGTGATATCAGCAAGAGTACTAAGATGATATTATTTTGTATCCTTCCCGTGGCAGAACTGTCACAAAGAGTAATGCCTATGAAATATAAATTACAGTCACTACTCAAAATAAATCTGTAATCTAGTCATGACACAAATATGCACACAAATAGGGTGTCCCAAAATGTATACACAGACTTTAAATAATTATATAGGCATTGTTTATTAAAATACTTTTCAAAATTGAGCTATCAGTTGTTAAAGTATGTATGCATTTTTTTTTTTTTTTGGAACATGCTGTATATACCGTTTCAGAATTTCTAGTTATTTTGCTTATCCAATACTTTGACATTGTTTTCTTTCTCAAAATTAGCTGGGAAAATCTATCATATACTGTTACTGATTGAATATGACAAAAATGGTGCTAGGGGCTTCCTTTATTCAGGACTTCAAATTCATGGAAACTAACTTACTATGTTGATAACTAATGATCATAAGGATCACTCTGAGGCAAAATATTAGAAAGCTATACTTAAACCTGTCGAAAAGATTTTGTAGTTTAGCAATATGATGTTTTTAAAAACTGGTTTCTATTAGCATTTGCATAATATTTGTAATAAACACCACTTAATATTTTAAACATGCCATTTCTAGACATATTAAGTTAACTTTAGTTTTTGTTGTTTTGGAGAAGATAAGAGACTTATTTGAGTGGAGAAGAAAAGCCCTTCATATTACTACTAACTTGTTACTATCATATTGTAAAGTGAATAGTGTTCACGTCAATAGTATAGATATGGAAAGTTCAGATGGGGTTTTCAAAGAAATAGTAACCTTGAATTACACTCTAAATACCCTTAAGATTTGATATAACCTTATGTAATTTGAAAATATAATATTAACTATATTTGAACTATGTAGTGATTTTATTTTTATGAACTACTAGAGGCCCGATGCACGAAATTTATGCAAGGGGCTCAGCCCTCACAGCCCTGGCTTCATCCGGAAGGTCATCTGGGAGGACATCCAGAAGGTCCTTTGGCTGTCTGGTCTAATTAGCATATTATGCTTTTATTATTATAGACTAGAGGCCTGGTGCACAAAATTCATGCATGGTGGGGGTGGTCTGTCCCCTCAGCCCAGCCTGCACCCTCTCCAATCCGGGACCCCTCGGGATCGGGCTTAACCGGCAGTCGGACATCCCTCTCACAATCCTGGACTGCCGGCTCCTAACTGCTCACCTGCCTGCCTGCCTGGTTGCCCCTAACTGCCCCCCGTTGGCCTGGTCGCCCCTAACTGTCCCCCTCTGCTGGCCTGGTCACCCCTCACTGCCTCCCCTGCCGGTCTGATTGCCCCCAACTGCTCCCACCCCCGCCAGCCTGGTCACTCCACACAGCCTACTCTTTGGTCATTTGGTCGCCCCTCACTGCCCCCCCTTCCCGCTGGCCTGGTTGCCCCTAACTGCCCCTTGCTACTGGCCTGATCTCCCCTAACTGGCCCCCCGCCAGCCTGGTTGCCCCTCACTGCCCCCCCCCTGCCAGCCTGATCGTCCCCAACTGCCCCTTCCTGCTGGCCTGTTTGCCCCTAATTGCCCCCCTGCTGGCCTGGTCACCCTCAATTGCCCCCCAGCCTGGTTGCTCCCAACTGCCCCTCCTACCGGCCTGGTCGCCCCTCACTGCCCCCCTGCAGACCTGGTCGCCCCACACAGCCTGCTGTTGGGTTGTTTGGTCGTCCCTCACTGCTCCTCCCCCGCTGACCTGGTTGCCCCACGCAGCCTGATGTTCAGTCGTCCATCTGGTTGTTTCAGTCATGATTGCCCCTGGCTTTTAATATATTAGGATTATATTGGCTTTATTGTATACCATAAGTGATTTTGTTTAGATGTAAACAACCATGAACTCAGCTAGTCTGTGGCACAACCAATTATATGCGAGCGAGTGCATGCGTGCACACACACACACAGTTCTCACTAAACATTGTTGATAGTTTCTGCAATTTTAAGCTAAATGACACTAACAAAGCCAAATTAATATAGGTTAATTTATATAAACTAAAGTTCTAACAGCATATTATCAATGTTATAATGCAATGTTATTGAATTAATTGACATTATTCAAGGACCTATTCTACGTGCATGTGTGTACATATATATGAGAGAGAGAGACCCATAGAATGCAATATTATCTAAATAGATTCTTCTCTTTTTAATGTATGTTTATTAAGCCTCTTAATATTTATTAATGCCTATAGTTTTTTAAAAATATTTTTTGTTGATTTTAGAGAGAGAGGAAGGGAGAGGGAGAGAGAGAGAAACATTGACATGAGAGAGAAACATCAATTAGTTGCCTCCCACACAGAACTTGAACCCTGACCAGGGATCAAACCTCAGCCTGGGTATGTGCCCTGACCAGGACTCAGACCCACCACATTTCAATGCATGGGATGGCACTCAAGCCATTGAGCCACACCAGCCAGGGTGATGCTTATATTTTATCCTTTTATGTATTCTTGTTTTTTAAATGATAAATCTATAAAATTCAATAAGATTTCCTTAGAATCTTTCCTTGCAACACCTGTTATTTTTAGCACTTGTACAGAGTTTTGTATTTTATGTAAATTATCAAACCAAATTGCATAAACACATCTGTTCACCTAAGATACTTCATGAACAATAAAGATGGTTACAATAGGTGGCTAATTTCCCAACAACATTAATTGTGGATGTTCTCTGATTTAGAGCACAATGGCAAGGTTATACTTACCAGTAGGAAATAAATTGAAAGTATTTGCTGAACAGTCTACTCTTTGTATCAGTCCTTTAACAGTGATATATTACTGATTCTTAATGCAAAAGCAAAATATTAAAATCTAATTTACATGTCAAAGCAAAGACAAGATGAGAAGAGAGCTTGAAAGGCTAAGTTAATAATTTTATATTTATAATTAGAACATATATGTTTCTATAACACAGGACAGTATGCATACTTTTATATGAAAATAGTGATTATATCAAATCATGAATTTTCTTTTCTTCCAGGGAAAGAGCTTTCCCTCATTGGCTACATGTTATTTTCACTAATGAAGGAAGATGTTATTGATGCCTCTCAGAGAAACTTTCTTCAAAACCAACCTCTTGAAATTTGAAACTTATCTAATTAAAATATTCTACTTTAGAAGCAATACTCACTCATTTTATTACTAATAAGCTTAATGGGTTCTGGAGGAATTGCATTTAATATTCCCTTTGAATCTTATTTTTTAGAATCAATTAATTCTTAATTCTAATTTCAGTTCTTCTGGGCCATTGATTCTTTTCCTCATTAGGCTCTTTTAATCACTTGACTTCCTCAAAAAGGAACAGTTTGAGTTTCTTAGAGAAAAGTTTCCTATACAAAAATTAAATGAATATAAATGTAACAACCTAAATATCTCTTAACTCCTAATGCTTTTTTCTCTGAAGAAGTGTACAGAAGACAAACAGAATAAGTAACATCTCCAATTCAATTTGCATATATACCGTTAAAGTTTAGTAGTGCTCTTGAAGCCATTGGGCACTTTATAAATACATTAAATGCAATGTTACTTTTGTACTGTATTCTGCAGTGGGTATGGCGTTTTTTTTTCAAAACATTGAAAATGAGTAGAAAAACTTATTTTTTTAAAAAAATTATGATTAATTATTTTCTTAAATGTTTGTAGTCCTTTGCTTAATTTGGAGTGTGTGTGTGTGTGTGTGAATTTTTGTTATCACCTATTCGGGACTTACACTTGCCCTTGTTATTTTTGCTATATTTCTCAAATATTTTTCTTTCTTAGTGTTCCTATTTTAGAACATTATTTTACTAGGTTGTTTCCTGAGCCAGTATTCCAGATTCTGTCAAATTTAATTAAGCAATTCATAGACTCATAAAACTACCAAAGATTTGGGGGCTAATATTAGCTTTAAGGAAACTGACAGAGTCAGTGCTGGTTGACTCAGAATACTCATTTACTCATTGATCATTCTTTTGAAATTTTTAATATTTGCTGTTAATATAGCAAGTGGTTTGGACATCTGCATGATCTGCTAGAGTTAATTATCTCATGTTAATGACATTAAGGATCTGGAGCAATCCTATATAATAAAAGCCTAATATGCAAATTGTCTCCTTGGTCGGTCTTTCATCTGGGAGATCAACCACTCACTATGACCTGTGCTGACTACCAGGGTGCGGCGCAGAACATGGCAGGCGTAGGTGATGCACTGTGACCTCTCGTTGGCTACCTGGGGGAGGGGGTGATGGGGATAGAGGTGCGGTGAGAATGTGGGGTGTCTGCTGAGCTCACTCTCACTCCCCCTGCTACCCTCCCCTGGGACACCAGGGCTTGCATGCTCAGGTGCTGGGCGCCCATGAAGAGCCTGCCCTGTACCTGCACGGCCTCTTCTGGGTAAGCCAGGCCACAGCCACCAGGACTATAGGGGCTAGTTGGGCTCCATGTGCGTTTGCAAAGGAGACTGGCTGCGAGAAAGCATGCTGCCTGCCCGGCTTCCATGTGGCACCACTGGGTGGCCCAGAGCCACGCTGCGCCCCTGCCCGTGGCATCCAGCCACGTTCACTGCATCTCCGTGTGGGATCTCAGGCACTGTGACTCAGGCAAAGGGGGCATGTGGGGGCTCAAGGGACCAGGTGCTCCCCAGGGCCCAGCGGTCAGCTGGAACCTACCCTTCCACGCCAGACACTCGCGTTTTGATCACCAGCCAGGCCTAGGGACCGCATCCGTGTATGAATTTTGTGCACCAGGCCTCTAGTAAAAGGAATATTTATCTTCTGATCCTTATTTATCATCACCTTCTTCCTCCCTAAACACTTCTTTTCTGTTTTGTTGTGTCATAAAATGAAATAGTAGTTATTTGATGGGAACTTGTTTCTTTGATTGATGAATGTCATCAAGTTTTTCTTCTCCCATAGTGTCTTGCTAATTCCTCTATTCAGATATTGATTCATATTCCTTTGTATTCATATCATATTCTTATCATTAATTACTTTTCTATTGACCCTCCCCACCAACTGTAGCATAATCTCTCTGAAGACAGGGTCTTTTTCAAATCCAATTTAGTTTTAGAACTTGGGTCTCAGATGGAATTGTGGTTTGCCAAAAAGAGCCAAGAGCTTAATGATGATGAATAATGCCAAAATGCTCACCTTACATTGAGGACAGTTTCTTGTAGGCCAAATTTCTAGAAATGTAATTTTAAAACAAAGATAATGCTTGCCTTTTTCTAAATCATTTCTTTGCTCTAGTGCCATTTTTTATATATTTTTTTTTCCAGAAGGCCAGTGGCCCCATGCTTTCCTCAACATTATTTTTCTCTCAAGGATTGTTCTCAAGATAATATCCTTAAAATGACACACCAGAAACATGGGGACACTAGTAGAAGGAAATATACTCTTAATAAGGAATAATGTATTACCATTCTAAAGTGTATATAAATTCAAGCAGGGAGTATATCCTTAAAAGGATAGGCCTTCAATTTTGGAAGTTCAGTATTGAGAAACTAGTGAGTTGTAATACCAATTTGACATCCTCAATTTTAAATAAAATTACCTATTTTTGTTGAGCAACATTAAGACAGTGTAATTATTGCTTTATGCAAATTATTCCATGTAACCCTAACACATTAGGCATTACTCTAAAAGAAGAAACTGACATCAAAGAGACTAAGGAATTTTCCTGAGGCCACATAGTAAGTGAAGAACTCATATTAGAACACTAGAGGCCTGATGCACAAAATTCATGCAAGGGGCTCACCCCTCGCAGCTCCGCCTGCCTCAGCCGGCCCTTGCAGCCCCGGCTTCGTCTGGAAGGTCATCTGGAAGGTTGTCTGGATGGTTGTTCTGCTGTTCAGTCTAATTAGCATATTAGCTCTTTATTATATAGGATAGATTTTTTTACTCCAAATTTATGTTCTTTTTACTGATTTACATGTTTATTGGACTCAGTTTTTTTTCTGAAAATATGAGTAGGTGATATTCCAGAAATAAAGAGGAGTTGATGTTTATACCTATACTAGAGGCCTGGTGCACAAATTCATTCATGGGTGGGGTCCCTCAGCCTGGCCAATAATTGAGCCGATTAGGGCCGTCTGGCCTGGGAGAGGGAATGCAGGAGGTTGGCTAGCCATGGGAGGTTGGCTGTGGGAGCGCACTGACCACCAGGGGGAAGCTCCTGCATTGAGCGCCTGCCCCCTGGTGGTCAGTGTGTGTCATAGTGACCGCTCGACCAGTTGTTTGGTCAACCGGTTGTTTGGTCAACCAGTCATAACAGTCGCTTAGACTTTTATATAAAGAGATTATTAAACGTGTATTGTAAAAGTTCCTGAAATTTTGACATATGGCAAAGATCTATTTATCCAAAAGCAAGCAAACAAACTATTATAGCTTTACATCATATAGCAGTGGTTCTTAACCATCATTATGCATGAGAATCATACAGTCATTGAAAAATCAAGATTCTCAGGCACAAGCCCAGAGATTCTTATTTAATTGGTGTGAATTAAGAGACTTGCATATATAATTTAATTCCCAGGATTGAGACTCATTGCATGTGTAAATAAATGTGTACACAATGTTATATGGAAAGAACGTTTCATAAAAGTTCTGATGTACTCTCTAATTCTAGATTAGATTTTCCAAAATTTTGATTAGTATACGTAAGCACATAAATGTCAACAGTCTATGTTGAGTCTCACTACTGTCTGAATGCTCTAATTTAACTGTATCAGATAGAGTAGGCAACGTGACTGCTGTAACAAACAACCTGACATCTATGCATCTGAACACAGCAGTTCATTTCTAACTGGTGCAAAATCCACTGTGATTTCCAGTACCTTTCCAAGATTTCATACTGTCATTGAGTGATACTTATCACTTCTGTCTTGTTGCCTCCTCAGGCATTGTGATGAGGGAAGAAATCACAAAGAGAGCTCAGCACCACTATTTTTCAGAATGGATGTGGGATGTGTATTAATCATAGCCCATTTGTTAGAACTATCTACAAGTCCTCACATAATTTCAGGGAGGTTGGGCAATGTAGTAAAACACATGGGAATATGTGGTTGACAGTAGTGTTTCTGTCACAGTAACTAAACTAAAGGGACAGGTTTATCTGCCCTTAAGATGAGGGAGAGAGAGGAATGAAAGGAGGAGGAGAGGGGAAAAAGAAAAATAGATGATAGATTAGATATATAGACAGATGATAGATAGATAGATAGATAGATAGATAGATGGATGTTGAGATTCTGTAAGGCTATGGATTACAGTACGAGAAGTAGAAATTGAAATGTCCCATATAGCTTCAGTTTCCTAAAAGTAAAAGTTTTCAGAAAATGCTTTTTTTTTCTTTTTCCCCTAAATGGGCTGATTTCCTCCCCCCCCCCCCATTTTCTTTCTTGAAAAATTATCTCTTGAAATTTTTAGATTCCTATCTATATTATGGTGAAAATTAAAGCAACCTGTTTGCATTTAGCATTGGCAGTATAGCTCAGCAAACACAGTAAGTCAAATACACAGGAATGAAAGTGGTTTGGTTGACACTAATGTGTTTTTTCTCTCTCTCTGTCCCTCTTTCTCTCCTTTTGTTTGTTTTTCAATCTTATGTTACATTCATTCCTTATTCTGTTTTTCTTATAATCCTCTATCCAAATTGCATTGTCTTACCAAGTTGCTCAACCTAATTAAACAATTATTTAATTCATATAGGTGCTGAGTTATACAGAGTTGAACCAGAGAGAGCTTCTCGCCCCAATGGCTGATAATTGATTGTGGAAGAAAGTGAATATGATTAGTGTTGTGTAAGAATGCAAATATCATGTATGGCAACATACAGGCTGAGAAAAATATTTGATAGAAGGTATTAAATGATTGATAGGCACAGTGGCATTTAAGCTGAACTATAAGGGATGGTGAGGATTTTCATAAGTGGAAGGGGGAGGATAATTATTTAAAGCAGTGCAATGTAGTTAATTTTGTGGATAAGGACAATGTTTAGTGGGTTAAGAAGTTTAAATGATCCACTATAGGTCAACAAAGTCTGAATGAGTAGACACATTTTCTGGAAGTATGTATTATAGCCTGTTCAGGGAGGACCTGCAGTTTTATTCTAAGGCAGTCAACAGTTCTTGGGCTTTGGTTGATATCATGCCAGGTTTTGAGGAAATTAATTAAATATGGAAAGGACATTTAACAAGGAAAACATTTAAAAGGTTATTGAAATTTCTTGTGAAAAATGATGAAAGGTGAAGCTAAATCAATAACATAAAGGAAAGTGAATGAATGCCAAAGATGTTTGTGGGTAGATGCCTTTATCAGCTAATCATGGAAGGATGTGAGGAATTAAAAGTAATTTTTTTGTGGATTTAAGTATAGATGGTTGGGTTGGTTTTTTTTTTTTTTTTTTTGGTGTTTTTATCAAAGACAAAAAATGTTAAAATCACAGATAACATTTTTTGGATGAATATAATGAGTTTAAATTTATGTATTTCAGAATATTAGTTTGGAAAAAAGAAATACTTTAAAATTACTTTAATTCAGCAGTCTGGACTTTTCTTACCCTGATTAGCAATACTCAGTGAATCCTATTCCAGCAGGATATAGTGAAAATTCTGTATGTGTCTGAGGTCAGGTTTTACTTGAACCAAAAGTCCTCTAATCTCTTGTGTGCTATATCTGATTCTCTGTCTCAAAACCTTATGTGACTCTGACCAGATTGATCTCCAGCTTGGGAACACTTGCTGATATCTGATTGCTAGATGGTTTTTGAGCAATATTTTCTTCTTGACCTCTGCTTTTTGCAAACTTCCTAATCTGTACTATCCTACTGACTTGCCATTTACTACTACCTCTTACCTATGCCTATATCTTTATTGATTCTTCAGGTTCTGATTTCATCCTTTTATTCTTAACACTGCTTCTGACCTAGAAATAGGGCTTATACACCACTCTTAGATAATATGAATAGTAAAGAATTACCAAAGTAGAATTAATATACAAACAGTCATTCTGGATAAGTTTATAATGCCAATTCACGTCATTGGTAACTTTTGTGTGTGTGTAAATGGAGGCTATGAGTGAACATTTGGATGGAATTGTCTAAGGGACTCATTTAGATGCTTGGTGTGTAGATCAGGGATAAGAGTGAGCATGGGAGAAACTTAGGTAATGAAAGTAACAACTATTCTAGTTCTTTTCAATGCCCTAATCAGTCATTGAAGGCAACTAGCATTAATTGTCAGGGGATCTCAAAAGTGTCATTTGGTACAGTTTCTGGAAATCAACCTGTGACAGGATATATAGACGCATGGCATGTTAAAGCTGCAGTAATACTTATGTGTAACTAACCCCTTAACAGTTCAGCTACATGATGTCTGCTGCTCTATGGAAAATGAACACTAAATGATGGGGTCATAAGTGTGATTTGTATCAATGAAATAAATGTATTACCGCAGCCTGAATTTCAGATTGTTTTTCCATATACTTACTTTATGATGAATTTAAAACAAACTGAATCACTTGAAAGTAGCATTTCTCTTCACACAGCACATACAATTCCCAGAGGATGTTATTTATGTTTCTCTGAATGACAGTCAATACTGTAGAAATTTAGTTAGAAAAATTGTAGGTCAAAGATCTTGGATATGAGTGACATTGGCAGCATAAAGAAATGATCAGGGAATAAGTTTTTTTGAACTTTGCCAGTCAATTTTTAAAAGTCAGAAGTCTTAGAAAACTAAAGGAAAGGTTTGTCAAATGCAGTTATATTCTAGAAAAGTGGGAACAATATGAAATAAAGAGGGCAGAAAACGAAAGAGAAGTTGAGCATCAGATCACAATAAGTGATAAAGAGGAACTTGTCTTTGTTCTTGTATTTTTACTTTTTATTTTGAAAAAAAATTTAAATTTATTTAAGAGTTGACAAGATAGTACAGAGAGTTCTCATATGCCCTGCATCCAGCTATCCCTAATGTGAACTATTCATATGGTCTGTCATGTTTATCAAAATAAGAAATTAACATTGGTGCAATACTACCAGATAACAGACTTGTATTTCACAAATGATTTCACTAATATCATTTTTCTGACACAGGATTCAAGACAGAATACCATGATTCAATTGGTCATTATATCTTCTTAATCTCCTTCAATCTGTGATTGTTTTTTGGTCTTTCCTTGTTTTTGTTTTGTTTTTTTGTTTTTGTTTTTTTGACCTTGACACTTTGAAGCATACTAGTATGGTAGAATCCAGAAGGCAGTGCATATGATCATCTCTCATGCACTGCCTCTTAGGTATTTGTAATAATAATATGTATTTATTCCTTCTGTATTGTAGGCCTTTCATAACAAAAATTTGGTGAAAACCATTTTATAGGGCTGAGTAAAATGATATTTTCACAGGATGGGACATGTAAGGACCACAACTTTGAAGGACTGTAATCTCCAAAGAGCCTTGAGTGATAAAAGTATAATGTATTAGTTCGTTTGCTGAATGGGCTTTGGGTACTGATCAAAACTACAAGCAAGACATTTTCTTTCTATACTCAGAGAACTAAAGACTAAAATTATGCCAGACTCATGCTTGCAAATAACCTTTACTTTACACTTGGGACATGATTTCTGCAGAATAATTTCATTTATATTTAACAGCATTGGATTTTAGGGGCTTGATTTAAGTCAGCATTAGCATAAGCTACAAATTTTGGGCAACTTAAATGAGATAACTCCCCCCCCCCCCCCCCCGCCGCCCCGCTTTCATATGAACCTAGACTAGAAAGATCACATTCTAGAATTTCAAGTTTATCTAGGTTTTAAAATTCCTGTTATTACTTATAAAGTCATTTTAAAGATAAATTGTGTAGCTAAAGCTTTGGCTGAAATATGGTGATGCTTGGCAGGTACATCTGATCTGGCATTGCATTTTACCAGCCAACAAGAACCAAACTAGCCACAATGTTACATTCTCTTTAATGCCAGCATTTATGTTTCAGTGATATGCTCCCCTGATTGAAATAATGATGGTTACCATTCATTGGTCATTTAACTAACTTTAATTTACCAGCAACCATAGACAGTACACATCATTAGCATCATTTTTATGAGATATATGAGAATCAGAGCTGCTTAAAATGAATGGCTTACAGTATTACTAGTATATTCAATTTAACATCTTGCTGCTTCCACTATTTCTCAGTGTGTGTTTTTTTCATGAAGCAGTATCCATTTTTTGTTTCAACATTTTAATTTTTATGTGAGACAATAACTGACCAGGAATTTCTAGAAAGGAGAGGGGATTGCACTTCAAGAAGCAATACAAACCTACTCCGATAACTGTAGTGTTCAGACCTCTACGATCTAAAACTTAGCCTACGCATTGTCCCTGCCACTGTTTGTCAGCCAGTTTCCAATTTCTCCAATTTAGCCCACCAGATATCATGTTTAATTACCAAAATATGTTTAATTACATATTTTGATATTTTACTATAGTGCAGTCTCATCAGTTATGTTATATTAGGTCCTTACAGCAAAATTATATTCATAGAAGATGACCTAGCAGAGCATAAGGAGCATTCCAGCCTGACTGAGTAATTGGTCTAAATGTCTTTATTGAGTAAAATATATCTATGTACCCTGAAAACACAAATTTTGGTATCTAATTTGAGATTTTTGTGAATGCTAAACGTACTAATAAATTATGTTTACAGTAGATGAACCTACCTCAATCTCAATTTAAATATAATTTGTCATTGCCTCTTCCAATAAAAATACATATCTACTTTTCAACACTGAAAAAGAAAGTGAAACTTATGTGCTAGATAGTGGCTATCTTGAAATCTATACTAAAATTAGTTCTATGTAATGTAATGAATTATTTAGTAATACATATAGGCATAGTCAGATTCAGTGGAGGAAGGATTAGTAAATTATGTAATACTTTTCTCAATTCTGCTATTTCTTTTTTTGTTGTGTTGTCTATTAGGGTTTTCTTTTTGGAGGTTTTCTATTTGTATATATTTTTCTTATACAAGTAGCTTAAGAAAATTAATTAATTACTGATTTTTAAAAAGTAATTAAAAAATCAATTTCCAACTTAGTGTATGGCATATTTTCCTTAGGATCAAAGCCTTTTTGGGGGTCTGCAGTCAAGTTTATGCATTCCATGTAGATATAATTCAAAGTCATTTTATTGCTTTTATTATTAATCTTACTGTGCCTATTACACTTTATTTTAAAACCCAGACTTTTCTTTTTTAACATTAACTAGAATCTTAAAGATATATGTAGAAATTACCAATGTTATTTAGGTTTTTTGCCCCTTATTCCTGCTTCTGGTTCATTGGCAGTGCTAAACTAGTTAGTTTAAAATAAGGCAATTTGGTTCAATTGGGTTTCCTTTAAAAGTTACCATGATTTAGCAATAACTGCCCTTATTATACAAAGTAGGTTTTTATCAAAGTTTTGATACAGTACTTGAGAAAATCTTTTATATTCATGAAAAAACAAATATAATGCCTACTGATGATCTAATGGCCATTGATTCAATACAATAACCTGGAGTGTTTGTCACTCCCAAACTGGTTCATTTGATGTATAGGTGCAGCAGGGAACAAAAGGACCTCTTCCCTGCCTTTGAGGAAGTTACATTGTATCCAATTTAAGGAGGAAGCCAGATATTTAATGAGTAAGTACTCAAGTATTCCTTCAACTGCAATTTTGATCATAGACTGCTCTCGCATCCCATTGAAGGTCTGATCTATCTGAAGGAGTCAAGTAAGTCTTCCTTGAGTGAGAGATATTTTTGATCTTTGAAAAATGACTGTGGATTAGATTGCCCAACCCATATTTTACCCTCTTTGCAGGGTGTTGTTCTATAATTTAAAAAAAAAGGAGCCAATTTATATTCCATGGAATTTAACATGGGTTTAGATGCAAATTCACTGTACTCTTCATTTGAACTCATGTAAGATTTGGAAGGTATTTTATTTTCCACTCTTTAGCTTCTTGAGAGTCAAGTCATTTGTAGTAGAGGCAATACTTGCAATACCTTGGTTCTACATTTTGGGCACCTGAAGTAAAGAACTAAACTAATTCTAAAGGACTACTCTTCTCCCAGGAAGGCCTTTAGAGGTAGTAGCCTTCCTAATGGGTTGATTCTGTTTTGCTCTGGGAGGGTTTCTTCCAGGCCCTTCCAGCTACTTTTGCTGGTACTTAATTCCTTGATGTACCATATTTTTCCGTGTATAAGATGCCCCCCTACTTTTCCAACCCAAAATTAAGAAATCAATATTTTAAACATTTTGCTGGTTTTCCTCTTAAGGCAGTGGTACTCAACCTTCCTAATGCTGTGACCCTTTAATACAGTTCCTCATGTTGTGGTGACCCCCAATTTCATTGTTACAAATTGAACATAATTAAAGCATAGTGATTAATCACAAAACCAATATGTAATTATATATGTGTTTTCCGATGGTCTTAGGCGACCCCTGTGAAAGTGTTGTTCGACCCCCAAAGGGGTTGCGACCCACAGGTTAAGAACCGCTGTCTTGGGGGAGAGAACCAAGATGGCAGCATAGGTAAACACCGGAGACTGCTGCCGCAAACAACCACTTCAAAAATACAACTAAAAGACGGAATAGACATCACCCAGAACCACAGGAAAGCTGGCTGAGGAGAGACTCTTCAACTAGAAGGGAAGAGAACAGCAAACCGAGGCTCAGAGGAGGCGCAGTGTGGAAAATACAAAGGTACCGAGGTGCGCGCGCAAAGCGGGCTGGTGGCTGAGGGCGCGGTTGTTGTTTTCAATCAGGAGGGAGTCTCAGACTCTGGGCTCCAGATCCGGGCGAGTCTCTAGGGACTCAGACTCAGACCGGAGAAGCGGGATTGTACGGCATCAGTTGGAATCTGAGGGCAGCTTTCTCTCTGAGGTTTGCAGCGGCTGCCGGGGTTCTGAGAAGCAGAGCCTCTGGGAAGGGACTGAGAACAGCCATAACTGCTCCCTCCACCCGCCCTGTTGATCCCGCCCCACCCAAGCCCTGCGCAGAGCCATTTGCCGGATCGCCTCAGGCAAAGGCTAGATTAGCACCTCCCCAGAGGACAAAAGTTTTCCACACAGCTGATTCTCACAGCCAGTCAGCCTGGTGGTCAAATCCCTCAGTATTAACTAAAAAAATCAAGGCTTAACTAGAACAAGACTGCGCACAAAGACCACAAGGGGGTGCACCAAGAAAGCATAAAAAATGTGGAGACAAAAAAACATGACAGAAATGGAGGATATGGAGCTAAAAAACGCAATTTTGAGGGCTTGCAATAAACTTGTGGAGAGCCTCACAAAAACTAATGAGACCCTCGATGCTACGATATAGAAACTAGAAATTAAGCATACACGGACTGAAATAAAGAATATTATACCCAATAGCAGACCAGAGGAGCGCAAGAATCAAGCCAAAGATTTGAAATTCGAAGAAGCAAAAAACACCCAACCGGAAAAGCAAAATGAAAAAAGAATCCGAAAATACGAAGATAGTGTAAGGAGCCTCTGGGGCAGCTTCAAGCGCACTAATATCAGAATTATTGGGGTGCCAGAAGATGAGAGACAGCAAGATATTGAAAACCTATTTGAAGAAATAATGGCAGAAAACTTCCCCCACCTGGTGAAAGAAATGGACTTACAGGTCCAAGAAGCGCAGAGAACCCCAAACAAAAGGAATCCAAAGAGGGCCACACCAAGACACATCATAATTAAAATGCCAAGAGCAAAAGACAAAGAGAGAATCTTAAAAGCAGCAAGAGAAAGAGACTCAATTACCTACAAAGGAATACCCATACGACTGTCAGCTGATTTCTCAACAGAAACTTTGCAGGCCAGAGGGGAATGGCAAGAAATATTCAAAGTGCTGAATACCAAGAACCTACAACCAAGATTACTTTATCCAGCAAAGCTATCATTCAGAATTGAAGGTCAGATAAAGAGCTTCACAGATAAGGAAAAGCTAAAGGACTTCATCACCACTAAACCAGAATTATACGAAATGCTGAAAGGTTTCCTTTAAGAAGAGGAAGAAGAAAAAGGTAAAGATACAAATTGTGAACAACAAACATGCATCTATCAACAAGTGAATCTAAGAATCAAGTGAATAAATAATCTGATGTACAGAATGAACTGGTGATTATAATAGAACCAGGGACATAGAAAGGGAATGGACAGACTATTCTTGGGGGGGAAAGGGGAATGGGAGATTCGGGAAGAGACTGGGCAAAAATCATGCACCTATGGATGAGGACAGTGGGTGAGGAGTGAGGGCGGAGGGTGGGGCGGGAACTGGGAGGAGGGGAGTTATGGGGGGGGGAAGAGGAACAAATGTAATCTGAACAATAAAGATAAAAAAAAAAATTTCACAGTTGGAAAAAAAAAAAAAAAAGAACCGCTGTCTTAAGGCCTTCTTTTTTGGCATCTTAAGGAGTTGTTCCTCCTGTTTTCTTCACTGTCTGATCATATACTCAATGGGAGGAGGTCCAAATTGTCTCTCTGCAGCACTGTCTCCATGCTTTTTTGCATAGCTGATTACATTCAGTTTGAATTTTGCAGAGTAAGACAACACTTACCGGTATTTATCTTTTTATTTTTTGACATCATATTTATGGGCTCACAATGCTCTGATCCCTGTTGCATCTGCGCACTCTCCACCTCCACCTCCAATTACAGCATCAGCTGACATCAGTAACAATAAGGCTGTGTTTGGAGGAAGCCTGTTTGATAAGGTATGAGTAGCTATGCACCCATGTGACTCCCTTCTTGGCTGACTTCTGTGTATAAGATGCCCCTCGATTTTCAGTCAAATGATTTTAGAAAAACAATAGTATCTTATACCTGGAAAAATATGGTAGATACCTGGAGAGGTTCCTGTTATCAGCAATAAACCTTGGTACCTGTGGTCGGTTAAAAATTAATAAGGAGACAACTTCATATATAGCATTTTAAATAGTGGGAACAATAAGTGCAAAATCCTAGAAACAAAAAGTACAGCTTATGTTAGCAAGGAAACAGTGGCCATGTGGCTGGAATGCCTAAAGGTAAGTGGAGAAAACCATTCCAGGAAATGTAAGGATCACATGCAAGCTTTCCTCATCCATCAAGAGCAATGTCAGAGATAAACGTTGTTAAGCCTAGGGACAAAATATTCGTTCTTGGGGATCATTCTAACAGTAGTGTAAAATAATGAGTATTCAGTTTTTAGAATGGTGCTGGAACATGAGTTGAATCTTTTGCAAATAAACAACACAGAAATAATAACACATAGATTAGATGTGAGCAATAAAGATGGAGGAAACTCTGAATTAAAGAAATAATTAATATTTGACGTCCATAGGACTGCAAGTTGAATAGCTAAGGGAATTGAAGGGAGTGAGGTTAAAACATTATAAGACTCTACTTGGTAAATTGGATGGAAGATAATGACTGTAATGGGGACATGGATCACTTAAGTAGAATTCTTAATTAGGATTAAGGATTCAAATTTGAACTCTTTGCATTTGAGTTGCCTGAGTTTTTAAACATTGTTACATGTACAAGTCAAAGCATTTGAGATAAATGGTGGGTGAACATAAATATTTTTATGTAATTTAACAAAATAATGTCATCCTAAATAGATTATTAAATATTAATCACAAGTAGTAAAAGCAATATAAAATTAATTTCTAATTTTCTATTTTAGTTTATCAAAAGTTAAAAATTTGCCCTGGCCAGTCTTTCTCAGTGGTTAGAGCATGGGCCCTGAAGGCCACTTTACCTGGGTTGCAGGTTCAAGCCCTAGCCCTGGTCCCAGTACATGTGGGAGGCAATCAATCAATGTGTGTCTCTCACATTGATGTCTTTCCCTCCTTCCTTTCTACTCTTTAAAAAAAAAGTCAATGGAAAAATATCATCTGGTGAGGATTAACTACCCCCCAAAAAGGTAAATATCTGAGTGAAGTAAAATCATTAAATCAAATTTAAAAATTATGAACCAGATTAGGTCTGATTTTTAGAATCTCCCAGGAAATAGTACAGTGTTTCTCAGAAAATAGGGCAGATTTACACATGAAAAAAAAAAAACCACATAGGTAGTTCAAAAGTGTCTAAAAATAAAACAGTATAAGGTGTTTTTTAGGATTATAATTAAGCACTTAGGGGCACTAGTTCATTTGGATTAATAGCTAGATAGACAGGAAATAGATATTTGGCCATTTGGTTATAAATTAAAGAAATAGTCTATCTTGGAAAAACTAAAACTATGTTAGTATAAATCTAAGGAAGAAATTTGAAACTAAAATGCATAAAGGTAAAATTAGATTAATTCTTAAAGGGACACAAAAATAATTTGATTAGTTTGCTCCTAATTTTCCCTTTTATATCTTCCACTCTCTTGGCAGTACAATGAAATGCCTTGACATCCTATTGACTTAAGATGTATACATCATCGTCCACACTGCCAGCAATATTTCTCATCTTTCAGACTAATGTTTTAAACATTAAGGAATAATAGAATGAGGGAAGGTATGATCTTATATAGGATGTGATGACTCACTAATTCTCACATACCAATAATTTTTATAGATCAAGGTGAATGAACATGAAACCACACACACAAAAACTGAAAGGTTTAAGAGAATTTACAGTAACTCACTTAGTATCTAATGAATTTTTAACTCATGCAAGTTTTAACAGGAGTAACATAGCTAAGGCATTTCAAAATTTATGTTGAGATACACTCAATTTCAATTAATTCACTGCACCACTGAAGCAGAAAATGTTGGTTTTATGAATATTAGAAATAGTGTCTGAGTGCATGCTACCGTATACATTACATTTGACATTGTGTAGCATGATGGAAATAAAATGAATTCAGAGCTAATATAAAATTACTATATTTATCTACATATATATAATGATTTTTAAATGTAATTTTAAAAAATGTACTGTTTTATGTTTGATAACATCTTAATTTGTATCATATTTTGTTTTGCTTTGTGCCAAGATACATTTGAATGAAAATAAAATAATTGGGTATCTCAACATATAAACATGAATTTAAAGTTGAGAAAAAGATCTTTATTACTTAACACATTCTTAGCATTACTTTGAATATTTTAAATAAATGCCATGTAGATAATTAGCATTTTAACATATTTATATTGGTTTGAATATTACTCTATTAATACTGATGGTTTTGAAGTTGAAATGTTTGAGACTGTACTTCAACAATATTTGTTAGATTCAATTAATTGTTGTTGTCATACATGTGAAATAGGAGTTTGAAAAAAGAAGTTTTCATTGGTTATACTTCATAACTTTTATATCATTTAATGTCTGATAATGTAAAAATTCTTGTATCTATTTTTGAGGAAATTTGCACAAAGGCATTTGTTTTTTGGATGTTTTAAAGGAAATGGATAATACTAAATAATAAAGCCAGATTTTTTTCTTCTTTTTCCTAAATACTGATAATCATTTCTTCCCTTCTATTTATACATATTCTATATTCATCACTAAATACATGATAAAATAAATTGAACACCTACGAAGTTTATACTAATTTAGGTGATATAATTATTTGTAATCTATGGAAAATTATTTTCCTGCCCTATAGCACTTAGCTTGCAAGATTATATCTTATAAATTACAATTACAAGTGTGAATGTTTATTTCTTTATTTTTTCATGTGTGCTGAATGAAATTAGCGGGGCCAAAAGTTGAGGTAATTTCCAGAAAAAGTTTACATACTTTCTTTTATCATATACCATTGTCATTGGTATCAAAGCCTACAACTATCCCCTAGTATCTAATGGATTAGGATTGAATTAGTACTACATATTCATCCCACACAAATTACCTTTCTAAGATAATTCTAATACTCTCCCAAACATACATTTTTCATCAAAATTTGTAACCCTGAATTGCTTTGTATTCAGAATGCCTTTCAATGAAAAGTAGCTTTCAGATTCCTTTAAGACCTGCATCAGTGAGACCATCTTCCTATCCTGAGGTCATCTCCTCTCTCTCCAAACTGCCCCAGTTCTTCCAGTGTATCATCGTAAGATGTTAGAATTATAATGATTTATGTACACAGACTCAGAAAAGTAGAATTGAGAGGAATTTTAGAGCCTTTATAATACAATCCTCTCACTTTTCGGATGTAGAAAGTCCCATCCTCAGACTTGAATGACTTTAAAATAGTGGGTTAGAAGTTCATTTTAACTACCCATGGAAAGAATAAAATATCTTCTTAACTCAAAGCAAGTTTACTGTTGGGACTTGACAACTATTAGTGACAAAGGACTTCATCAAGTCAAAAGATGGTCCCATGTTGTAAGGACAGTATTGGAGCCATACCTTCTCAGACCAGTTCATGTTTGCAGCTCTTTGAGTCATAATGCGTTTTTATATTAATCAGAGATTTCTCAGTTCTTTTGCAAAATGAGAGAATAATACTACCCTTTTCTCAGAACTCAGTGTAAATGTGTACAGTTCTATTACATAAGTTCAAAAAATTCTAAAAATATGAGTTTCATTGATAGTACATCATTCCTTCTTTACACTAGGAGCTTTTAAGATGCTGCAAACATGGCATTACTCTAGAGAGCAGTCTAGTCATGTTTTACTTAAAAATGAGAACCCATGGTTGATGAATCAGTTTTAACTTAATATATATACTTCCTTTGTTATATTCCTTTTTTAGTCCTCTATTTCATGTAACACTATTGCTTAAAGCAGGGGTCCTCAAACTACGGCCCTCGGGCCACATGCAGGAACAAATATTGTATTTGTTCCCGTTTTGTTTTTTTACTTCAAAATAAGATATGTGCAGTGTGCATAGGAATTTGTTCATAGTTTTTTTTAAAAACTATAGTCCGGCCCTCCAATGGTCTGAGGGACAGTGAACTGACCCCCTGTTTAAAAAGTTTGAGGACCCCTGGCTTGAAGTATCAGGTAGAAGGACAATAGGTAGTAAATGTACATTAGATAATACAGGACACAAATTGAATATTAGAAGGGATAAGATATTTCTATATGTATACATACACATAACACGTACAGTTCAATATGCAATTACTACTGTACAATGACTAGTTGTGAGTGGATAGATTTATCCTCATGAAATATTGTAAATTATGGGAAGAACATACCAGAATCATTTAATTAAATATTTTTATAAAAGACAATAAAATCCTATATAATAAAAGTCTAATATGCAAATTTACAAAATGGCAGAATGACTAGTTGCTGTGACTCACATTGACCACCAGGGGGCAGACGCCCAATGCAGGAGCTCCCCCCAGTTTGCAGACCCCAGGTCTGCAAAGGCGGGTGCCAGCAGGGTCCCCCGATTGCCCCACCAGTCGCCCCGCAGAGGGAGGCAACTGGCTGCGGCAGCGGGGGGCGGGGCTGGAGAGCGGGTGGTGCCAAGCTGGCCAAGGCAGGTGACAATGGGGGCCCACAGTCGCCCTGCCAGTTGCCCCACAGATTGGCCCTGATTTCTGGCCAGGACTTGGGACCCTACTCGTGCATGAATTTCGTGCACCGGGCCTCTAATATTTCAATTCTGAGAAGAACAGGATACTACTTCTATGTTGAAGGAATATAGGAGGACCAAAAAGTGTTGAAAGAAGTGAGAGAAGGTTTTATAGGAGGCCAGAGAATGAATGGTGAATGTATATACCCACCTAGTATGAGGTTGTGCAGTTCGATAGGCTATATCCATGAATCATGGAATCACAGATGTTAGGAGTTGGAAGGAACTTTAGAAACAAACTAATATGAAAGTAAAATTCTGTGAAGCAAGAATATATTAGTTTCTGCATTTTCTTAAGAGAACTTCCTTCAGATACTCAAGTGATGTGTGCACACAAAAAAAGGAAAGAGAATCATTCAATATCTCCATTTTATGGAGAACATGTTTGAGATGAAAATAAGTGAGTTGCCCAGTTTGATATGTATATATGTATGTGTACATATGAATACACAAGATTGATAAATTCATATTGATCTTGTACCCAGGAATCTTTGTAAATTTATTTATTAATTACTAGAGGCCTGGTGCGTGAATTTGTGCACTGGTGTGTTCTCTCGGCCTGGCCTGTGGGAATCGGGCTGAAACTGGCAGTCCAACATCCCCCAACGGGTCCCAGAGTGCTAGAGGGCACTCTGCAAAGCTGCTGTCGCCCGGCAGGTTCTGCGTTGAGTGTCTTCCCCCTGGTAGTCAGTGTGTGTCATGTTTACTGGCCAGTCGAGTCGGCCAGTCGCTTAGGCTTTTATATAGATAACTAGAGGCCCAGTGCATGAATTCGTGCACGAGTGGGGTCCCTCAGCCTGACTGGTGATCGGGTGGCATGGGTTGGGGTGGTGGAGGGACTGCGGGAGGTTGGCCAGTTATGGGAGGTTGGCTGTGGGAGCACACTGTCCACCAGGGGGGCAGCTCCTGCATTGAGCATCTGCCCCCTGGAGGTCAGTGCGCATCATAGTGACCAGTCAACTGATTTTCAGTTGACTGGTCATAATGGTCGCTTAGGCTTTTATATATATAGATAGCTTATCTGAAATCTCCTTTGGATTTATGACATTTACAAAATTGCTACCTCTGTTTTTTTTTATTTCACTAATTTTATATAAAATTTTTGATATTTTTATTTTTATAGATATTCTTTTCAGTTTAAGAAAATACCTTCCTAATTATATTTGACTAAAAGTTGTTATCATTAATGGGTATTGGACCTTAACATTTGGTTTCTTTGTCTCTATTAAAATGATCAGGTTTTTATCCTATATGAAATTAATCGGGACCAATCAGGGCCGGGCCAGCTGGGAGGAGGGGCCACAGGTGATTGGCTGGAAGGCCCTGCCCCAAATTGGGGTGGAGGAGCCGATTGGGATTCAGCGGCTGAGGGAGGAGCCATGGAAGGTTGGCCGGCCAGCCCCACCCACAATTGGTGTGTGAGGGCCAATCATGGATGGAGCTGGCTTGGGGGAGGTGCTGATTGGGGTTGGGTTTGCCCGTGTGGAGGGGCTGTGGGTGGTGGGCCAGCTATCCCCGCCTCTGAATGTGGTAGGGGGGCTGATTGGGGGCCAGTGGCCTGGGAGAGAGGCCATGGGTGTTTGGCTGGCCAGCCCTGCCCCTGATCAGAGTGGGGGGGGTCTATTGGGGGGCAGAGCTGGCTTGGAGGGCCGGGCCCATCGGGGATGGGGCCAGGTGGGGGGAAGGGGCCACAGGCGGTTGGCTGCTGGCCCTGCTCCCTATTGGGGTAGGGGGCGATCAGGGCAGGGCCCGGTGTGGGGAGGGGCTGCAGGAGGTTGGCTGGCAAGCCTGGGGGAGGGCCAGTGGGGGGGAGGGGCCCTCAGGGCGTTGGCTGGCTGCCAGTGCTCAATGGGGTGGGAGAGGCTGCGGGAGGTTGGTTTTGGGCCCTGTCCAGGTTGGGAGGAGCGGCTATGGGAGGTTGGCCATCATAGCAACCAGTCGTTCTTGTCATTATGGCATTCTGGTCACTGGCATTTTATATATATAGATAATTTTATTTATAAAAGTTTATAATTTTCTTATACATTCACAAATGTGATAAAATTGTGATTTTTCTTTGTTGTAATGTAAATTTTGTCAGCATTTTCCTTGCCTCATAAAATGACTAAGAAATGTTCTATATCTTTCCTATTTTATTGAAGAATTTACATATGATTTTTCTTATTTTTATCCTTAAATATTTGAAAAAAAAAGTTATTGGTGAAAACATCTGGTGATAAGATATTCTTTGTGGAAATATTTTAAATTAATTACGAATTTATTTTTACAAATAGATATAGAATTATTCAGATTATTTTTTGGCAATTTTAGATTTATTTTCCTAGGACTTTTCCCATTTTTATAAAGATATTTTTAATATCTTTTCACTTACTTTTTAATATTACAGGCTATATTATGATGTTCATTTTTTAATGCCTGATATAAGAAATTTGTTTCTTCCTCCCCCTTTTAAAAATTAGACTTTCAAACACTTTATTGATTGTATTAATATTTTTTAGCAAACTAAATTTTGGTTTAATTTTATTTACATAAATATTTATTCCCTATATTATTAAATTTAACTTTTATTTACTTCTACATTTTGGTTTTCATTATCTTCTTTTTTCTGACTTCATAAAAATATCTTTGATCCAACCTTTTATATTTTGTTACTGTGTTTTTTAGAACTATAAATTATTCCTATCATAGCTTTGTTTAAATAAGTAAATTTTAATATATCATATTTCATTGTTATTATTTTCATAATATCTTATAATTTCTATTGGAATTTTGTAATCCACAGATTGATTTAAAAATATTGCTAGTCCCTTCTTTTAGGAATTTTCTAGTTTTTTAAAAAATTTCAGGTGTTTTTCGTTGTTTGTTTTTTTCAACATTTAGAGATTTGCCTTGTGGCTAATATCTACTCATTTTTTATGCATACCTTAAAGAAAAGTATGTCCTTTTAGTTATATAGATTTGTGTATGTGAAATACGTCAAGTTTTATAATTGTTTTGTTCAGTACTGTATATTTGCATATTTTGTGTTTGTTTCTATCAATTATTGAGAAAGTGCCCTGAAAAATTTCTCACTCTAATTTGGATTTGGATATTTTTTTCATTTTTCAGTTTTAACTTTATTTAATTTGAATAGATATCATTTATCAATTACAGTTTTTTAATGGTCATAATTTCCTGGTAATTTATATTAACAGTCTTCTTTTTTTAAGTGTACTTACAGTATACATTTTTACCCTATAATTTTTATTCTTTTGTAACATTAAAAGTGTGATTTTAGTAAGCATTATAGGGATGCTATTTTCTTTTATTATTCTTTTTTAAAATTCCTTATTGTTGAAAGTATTACATATGTCTTCTTTTTCCCCCATTGACCTCTCCCAGCCCGCTCCCACCTGCCAGCACAGGCCCTCACCCCTCTGTTGTCTGCGTCCATTGATTATGATTATATGCATGCATGCAAGTCCTTTGGTTGGTCGATCTCTTATGCCCCCTCAACACACACTGCCCTGCCTTCACTCTGAAATTTGAAGGTCTGTTTGATGCTTCTATGTCTCTGGTTCTATTTTTGTTCATCAGTTTATGTTGTTCATTATATTCCACCATGAGTGAGATCATGAGATAATTATCTTTCTCAGACTGGCTTATTTCACTTAGTATAATGCTCTCCGGGTCCATCTATGTTGTTGCAAATGATGAGAGTTTGTGTTGTTGTTATTGTTGTTGTTGTTGTTGTTGTTTTGTTACAGCAGCATAGTACTCCATTGTGTAGATGTACCACAGTTTTTTTTTTTTAATCCACTCATCTGCTGATGGACACTGAGGCTGTTTCCTAATCTTAGCTATGGTAAATTGTACTGCGATGAACATAGGGGTGCATATATTCTTTCTGATTGGTGTTTCTGATATTTGGGATATATTCTTAAGAGTGGAATTACTGGGTCAAATGGGAGTTCAATTTTTAATTTTTTGAGGAAACACCATACTGTTTTCCACTATGGCTGTACCAGGCTGCATTCCCACCAGCAGTGTATGAGGTCTCCTTTTTCTCCATATCCTGGCCAGCACTTTTCCTTTGTTAATTATAGCCATTCTGACAGGTGTAAGATGGTACCTCATTGTCGTTTTGATTTGCATCTCTCAGATGATTAGTGACATTTTTTTATTCTTCTTGGCCTTCTGTATGTCCACTTTTGAAAAGTGTCTATTTAGGTACTTTGCACATTTTTTATTGGATTGATTATCTTCCTTTTGTTAAGTTTTATGAGTTCCCTATTAATTTTGGAGATTAAACCCTTATCAGTAGTAACATTGGCAAATATGTTTTCCCATGCAGGGAGCTCTTTTGTTGTTCTGTTGATGGTTTATTTTGCTGTACAGAAGCTTTTTGTTTTGATGTAGTCCCATTTTTTTTCTCTTCTTAGTTTCTGTTGTCCTAGGAGCTGTATGGGTAATGATATTGCTACGACATATCTCTGATATTTTGCTGCCTATGGAGTCTTCTAAGATTTTTATGGTTTCCCATCTTATATTTAAGTCTTTTATTGATTTTGAGTTTATTTTTGTGTATGGTGTAAGTTGGTGGTCTAGTTTCATTTCTAAACGCCGTTTAATGAACAGACTGTCCTGACTTTATTGTATGCTCTTGCATCATTTGTCAAATATTAATGAGCATAATGGCTTTGGGTCAATTTCTGGGTTCTCTGTTATGTTTCATTGGTTTATATGTCTGTTCTTGTGCTAGTACCAAACCGTTCTGAGAACAGTGGCTTTGTAGGATAGCTTGATATCTGGAATTGTGATCCTGCCAACTTTGTTCTTCTTTCTCAGGATTGCTGTGGCTTTTTGGAGTCTTTTTTATTCCATATGAATTTTTGAAGAGTTTGTTCTAGGTCTGTGAAATATGACGTTGGTATTTTAATGGGGATTGCATTGAATCTATAGGTTGCATTGAATCTATAGGTTGCTTTAGGTAGTTTGGACATTTTAATGATGTTGATTCATTTGGGGATTGTTTCTTTGTCTCCCCATTTTTGCTGCTCCTTTGTAATTGTTTCTATGTATTATATCAAACTGCTATGCCACCCATGTTTTTTTTAATTGTTCTTATGTGGTAGATGTTTTGTGGGTCCCAGTGGTGCAGTCTCTCAGGTCTCCTGGGCTGGGAGTTCTAGAGAGGCTTCCTACTTGGGATATATGGGTTCTTTGGATGTAGTTGTGTCTTGAATGTTATTGTCCTGTTCATGGATGAAGTCTTCTCTCAGAGTATCTGATTATGTTTCTCGCTCCCTACCATGTTGTGCCAACCATTGTGGAGGTGCTGACCGAACAGCACAAAATACAACACAACAAGACACGACATGTAACTAACAGAAAACAAATGTACACAAGACAACTAAAACCCCAATAAAAGTGACTACGAGATAAAAGAGAATTAGGAAAGAGAAAAGGGAACAAGAATGTTAGGGGGGGAAAGAGACAAGAAAGAATGTGGGGAGAAAACACAACACATCAAACAAATAAACCAAAAAGCACAAACAAAAAACACCCAGAGAAAAATGGGGGGCAGGTTTTATAGATGCAGAGCTTAAATGGAGAAAATAAGGTTGAGGAATTGGATGATTAAGGGTAGAACCATGATTTAGCATAGAGTAGGGAGAACAGAAATTAGAAGACAAGAAGAAGAAATTAAATAAAAATAAAATAACTTTTTTTTTTTGGAAAAGGAGAATAGAGGCGAGAGCAGAATAGAGGAGAGAGCAGATAGTCCTAGATTTTGCAAGTAAAACAAGTTCAAAAATTGGAAGAAAAGAGAGAAAATAAGAAAAATGAGTAGTGAAGAGAAAGGAAAGAGAAGGTGAAATAAAGTAGCAGGGAAGAGGAAGTTAGACATATGAATAAACCAACAGAGACTAGAATAATAACACATCAATAGATAATTAAGATATAGTTTTAAAAAGGGGAAAAAAGAAAGGAAATAGAAAAACATTCTCCAGACATCCTCTGCCCTTCCTTGTTGTAAATTGTCTCCTCAGCTGTGTCTAATTTGTTAATTTTGGGTGGATGCTCGCCGATTAGTTGCTTTTCCAGTCTGGCTCCGGGACGAGGTGCATGACACGTCTGTCTATTCGGCCTCCATTTTTCCCAATGCCTTGGAATGGCCAGAGCAAATTATTTCTCAGGCTGGATGTTCCCCACCCTTGCTTTATATGGATGACAATAGGATTTGCAGCCCCTGTGCTGCTGCTCTCCAGCCCTATGGAGGTGGAGGTCAAGGGTAAATCCTCCCAGGATCCAGGTCTTATCTCCACAGCTTCTGCATTCGGGACATTCAGATTTCTTCCAGCATTTCTTTTACAGCCTGAGTTAGAAAACTGCCAAAGCTGAATTAGGTCTGAAACCTGACCAGGTCTGGTGTCAGACTGAGTCCAACTTTGAAACAGATCAGTATTGTTATTTTCTAACACACTCTATAAGTTTTACCTAAATATTGAGCTTATATTTAATGCAATTACTTATTAACTTAGGTTTATATCTCCTTTTATAAGATTTGTTTATTATTTGTCCTATTGGATATCTCCCCCCCTCCATTTTTAATCTCTTTGTGCTGTCTTCTCTATGAACTCTAATATTTAGTGTGCTACTCTGAGTTTCATAGTTGTGAATACAGAGTTAGAAAAATTTCTCCAGGGGAAATTGATTGTGGATTATTTACTTAGCAGTTTCACTTAGCAGAGGCCTGATAATAGCAATATTTCAATTGTCATACTAATTAATAAACTGCCAACAATTGGACCACTGGTGGCTGTGGTGATTCATGGATGAATTATAAATATCAGGTTTGAAAACACAGCTTTGATTTTCCTTGTGTGTATAATGACTTATAAAGCTAGGTGTGTTGGTGGGTGGGGGTGTAGTTGTGGGGTTTTTGCAGGGACCTGGAAGTTATGCAGAAGGATTCTTATATGGAACCTATGGTTTCTCTACTCACACCTAAACTTTCACTTGGTAGAACAAAAAATTGTCCCTGAATTTTTGTATGAATTCCCACTTGAAGAGACATGGTCAGTGCTACCAACTGGGCCTCCTGAGTCTATTGTCATCTATTTTCCTTTAAAGCTGAATAAGCTGTGCTATATCTAGAGTGTAAAAGATGGCCTTGCTAATGATGTTCTAGCAGAGTGGGTATTACAGCAGTTATTATATATATATATATATATAAGTATATATATATATATATATATATATGCCTAAGCGACTGTTTTGACTGGATGACTGGTCGACTGACTGGTAGCTATAGCATGCCCTGACCACCAGCGGGGAGATGCTCAATGCAGGAGCAGCCCCTAGTAGTCAGTGTGCTCCTACAGCCAACCTCCCGCAGCCCGCCAACCTCCTGTAGTCCCTCTCCACCCCCCTGCCAGCCAGCCCTGATTGGCCCCACTCGGCCCCAATCGCGGGCCAAGCTGAGGGACCCCACCCATGCACAAATTCGTGCACCAGGCCTCTAGTATATTATAGTTTCCATCATTGATTTACAATAATGTAATAATAACTATTTCTAAGATAATGCTATGGCCTTCAACCATTTTAACTCCATTCACCCCAACTTTCTTCTTTTGGTGTTTTTTTCCATGCATTTAAATTATGATATATTTTAAACATTGTTATATTTGTTATTTACATTCAATATTATTTCTTTTGTTCTTTTTTTACTTTCTGAATTTCTATACTTCACTCTGGGATTATTTCCCTTCTGTGTGAAGACTTCAATTTAGCATTTTTGTAATGTCAGTTTTTTTGGTAGTGAATTATCTCAATTTTTAATTTTATTTATTAGTGCTTAACTTTGTAGGCAATTTTTAATACAGTGCATAGATGTGGTATATAGTTTCATGCCAACCAAAGTTTGATAATAACATTTCCATATATCATCTTACAGTTTATGTTATTTTTTATTTAGTATAGGATTACTTTTTAATATTTCTGTTGGATTGATGATTAACTCTCTGTTTCTAGGAGAATAAATCTTTATGTACCTGAAATTTGGATCATAAATGAAAAACACCTAGTTTTACATTTATTGTGCATATTCACTAACACAATTTCTGTTGTCTTGTCCAGCTGTTTTCTTCATTCAAAACTAGATGTTTAAGAAAAATTGCTAAGCTATGAATTGCATTCTTTGGTATCATTATGAAGCTCTGTGGTATGAAAATATCAATTTAGTGCAGTAGTTAAGCAATTTCTATGCATTGAGCATGAAGTAGTAGCTTTCATTAGCAGGTTTTCATAGTCAAAACTGTTATTTCTCTACCAACATCTCTAATTCAAAATGCAAGCTGTTTGTTTTGCAAACAGAGAAATTGGAACTTGCCAATTATGATAATCATTAGTTATAGAAATCTCTTGAATGTCTCATGATCTAAAGAACAATTGAAAATTCACTGTTTATGCCTTGTCTACAACTATATCACATTTTTCTGTCATTTTGATTGAAACATAAAAGCATTTTTAAAAGCTACTTTTTCAGTCAGTTAATGGATATTGTGAACTTTGAAGGGATTGAGTTGGAATTTGCTCCTAAATCAAATTGCTTTAAGAGTTCTACAGATTAGTAGAAATAATGGATTGTTTTACAGAAGTTTAGGTTGCCCTTTACTATCCTCTATAACATTTTGCCTAAAAATTGGGGAGTCATAGCTTTAGTTCATCATGTCATATCCTGGAAAACTTTAAGATGTTTTAAGTTACTGATTTCGAAAATTTTAGATTGTTATTTTCTGTAAAGCCAGAATAACATAATTTGTTGACATTAATGATACTATTATCTTAATTTTTGTTACCTATAAATGTCACTAGAAATTTGGTTACCTTTGTTTTTTCATTATTCCAAATTAATGCTATAGCTGCCTTTTTTTAAATCTCAAAATAAAATAATAATTAATTTTAAAAACTTTATTGTTGAAAGTATTAAATCTCCCCCTTCTTTTTAAAAAGTATCCTTTACAAAGCAAAATATGTACTATGAAGTGATATTTATTAGCTTAATACCAGCATTGATTTTTAACTCAAAGTAAATTATTACAAGTAGAATGCTATAGATATTTTCATCTTCAATATTTGTTTCTTTTCTAAAAGAAAACTGCTTAGAAAAATAATACAAATTTGAAATAAAATATTATATATATATATTTCTCCCTATTTCTTTATTTAAACATGCTTTTGTCTACTTTTCAAATTTTCCTATAATTGTGGGATTATTTTGTGTGATCTTTAAATGTTGATATCAGTAAAGTAAGTTACTTGTGTAAAATTCAAAATTACATGTTATTGATAACATTTTTAGGGAATTTCAGAAAGTTACTGTATCATTCAGATTATGCTGTGAAGGGATATTATTATTACAGTAGTAATAATCTCACACTACCTATTCATAAATGATGTGATGTATGCTGTTTCAATGTATAATATATTTGCTACAGTAGGGATGTACATTTAGTACATTTAGGATTTTGGTTTACAGACCCATGGAAGGTACAATGTTGTTCCTCTCCTTACAGCCCTTTCCTCATCACTTTTCAAAAACTCAGAAGTGGATTTAGGAGCTGCTGCACATGTTAGTAAGGGATGTGTGGATCTACAGGCCTTTTATCTGGAACTTCCAAAGAGTGTGACCTCTGTTTTGTAGTTTCTGCACATCTGAAGTGGTATCCCTCCAAAAGGCTCTAAAGTAGTGCAGATGACAAGAAAAACCAAAGATTGGTTGTTATTACTAATAGAACTTATGGCAAAAGAAATAAGCAAGTCTGGGAAATTAGTAGGAATTCCAAAGACATAAAGCATCTAGAAGTATAATATGTGACAATTATTTATCATCTATTAAGACATTTCCTCAATATTTCTATAGGTTGAGAACTAGTTAGAAGCTGAAAAAGAAAAATTAGCTATGCTGTTCTAGAAATCGGAGAATATACTGGTACTACTAGAACTCTGATTTGGTTTAATAAACCAAACCTTGGAGAAGCACATATGTTTCTGATGCACTATTGGCAAATCATCAACCCCAAAAGGTTTGTCAATTCTGTGCCTCAATTTCTGCATTTGTAAAATGTCAATCTTGCATATAAATGTAAAACACTCCCGCTGTGGTGACAAAATTTATAGTAGACAGATAAATGTAAAGACATAGTAAAGAAAAATTAGATCTTGAGAAGTGAGAAAAACACTGTATTTCCCGAGATGTGTGATTTTTTTTTAAGGAAAGGAAGGTCAGGAAAATATTTAAGTATAGCTCCTTTTAAAAATATTTAATGTCACATGGTAGCTTTCTATCGATAGAAAGAAATGTTTTCATCAACAATAGATGTTGCAGGATTAAACATTCTCATCTTGCCTATGTGACAGATATGAGAAAAGGAGGAAATTTTTGTTACTTTTTTCTACTTTCATCTTAGAAGTAATTTCCTGGGATGAGAAATCATGATATCATATGCTCACAATACACATATTTAGACACACAATTATAGATGTAGGATAGTAGGGTATTAGGAAGACCATAAATGTAATGGAAGTGTGAGTTAAACAATAATCACACAAAATGGTAATCATAGGAAGAAGCAACTTTCTTAGGAGGCTGAATAGTGCCAAGACCAGATAGAGAATGATTTAGGTACAATTCTATTAAAGTTGTTAATACATCTGAAAAAAGAGCATCTATATCAGATAAAAGCATGGTGGTGTAGAAACATAGAAAGAAAAACATTGGAAAAAGTGCCTTTGGGAGTGCTTTTTAACCACTGCCCAAGATTGGGGTTTCTGTATACCAAGAGCTAATCATATCTGACATTAGGAATATTTATTCCAAATGCCATTGATGTATGCAAGTCTGCTGTATTAAAATGCCAATTCCCCCTACTCTGGCCCATAGTTACCAAGACATTGACAAATTATAATTTGGTTCTCTTAGTGCCTTGTCTAGACAGAATGTCAGTGTTCTTTCTCTTTTAGAAGGTAGATTTTAAAGTATAAATCAGGGAAAAACAGAAAGCTAATGTATCATTCAGGTTATGCCCTGAAGGAATATTAATATTACAATAGTAATAATCACATACTACCTGTATCATAAATGCTTCTGCTTACTGTAATACTATAAAAGTGAGTCAACTTTTCGACTAGTCCAATCTGGAACTTGACAACATTAAGTTCATGGACCCATTGAAAACATTATCAATAAATACACACATAACATATACATTGGCTGCATATGGGTATGAGGTATTGGAGATAAAAGATGGTGAAAGAAAATATTCAAGGGAAGTTATTTTGTATCTTTGTATTACTGCTTCATGTATAGTATCTGCCCAAATATTAGAATCTATTAAAAAATTAAAACTATATTTCAGTATTATCATGGATTCATATGTTTACTTGTGTTGTGGTTATAGTCTGGGTATTCCATTATATTCAGCTAGAGGCCCGGTGCACAAAAATTTGTGCACTCGGGGGGGAAATAGGTGGTCCTTCAGCCTGGCCTGTGCCCTCTCACAGTCTGGGACCCCTCGGGAGATAACGACCTACTGGCTTAGGCCTGCTCCCGGGTGGCAGAGGGCAGGCCCAATCCCTAGGTGCAGCCCCTGGTTGGGCTCAGAGCAGGGCCGATTGGGGTATTGGGGCACTGCCCACTGTCATGCACAGAGCAGGGCGGATTGGGAGGTTGCGATGCCACCCCTAGTCACGCTCAGGGTACAGCCGATTGGGGGGTTGGGGCATCGCACCCTGTCACACTCAAGGCAGGGTCGATAGGGAAGTTGCGGTGCCACCACCTGTCATGGACAGAGCAGGGCCGATCAGGGGGTTGGGGCGTTGCCCCCTGTCATGCACAGAGCAGGGCCCATCAGGGGGGTTGGCTCTCCATACCCTGTCACACACAGAGCAGGGCCGATCAAGGGGTTGAGGAGCTCTCCCCTGTCACGCACAGAGCAGGGCCCATCAGAGGGTTGAGGAGCTCCCCCCTGTCATGCACAGAGCAGGGCCAATCAGAGGGTTGAGGAGCTCCCCCCTGTCACTCACAGAGTAGGGCCGATAGGGGAGTTGGGGCACGCCCCCTGTCACACACAGAGCAGGGCCCGTGGGGGGGGGGGGGGGGGGTGGAGCGCCGCCCTCTATCACCCACAGAGCAGAGCCGATCAGGGGGTTGGGGTGCCACCACTGTCACACTCAGGGCAGGGCCGATGGGGAGGTTATGGCTCTACCCTGTCACACACAGAGCATGGCCCGTGGGGTGTCTTGGGGCGCCGCCCTCTATCACCCACAGAGCAGGGCTGATCGGGGGTTGGGGCGCTGCACGCTGTCACACACAGAGCAGGGCCATTTAGGGGGTTAGGGCACTGCACCCTGTCACACACAGAGCCGCAGGGCGATCAGGGGGTTGGGGAGCTCCCCCCTATCAGGCACTGAGCAGGGCTGATCAGGGGGTTGGGGCACCTTCCCCTGTCACGAACATAGCAGGGCGGATAGGGAGGTTGTAGCCCCGCCCTTTGTCACACACAGAGCCACAGGGCGATCAGGGGGTTTGGGCACTGCCCCCTGTTATGCTAATCCCGGTGCCGGTAGGCCTCGCTGCTCCGCTGATCCCGGTGCCGGGAGGCATATTACCCTTTTACTATATAGAATAGAGGCCTGGTGCACCGGTGGAGGCTGGCTGGTTTGCTCTGAAGGGTGTCCTGGATGAGGGTGGGGGTCCCCACTGGGGTGCCTGACCAGTCTGGGTGAGGGGCTGAGGGCCATTTTCAGGCTGGCGGGTGACTGAGGCTCCCAACCGCTCCTTTTTTTCTTTTTTTTTTTTTTATTCTGTGCCAGCTTTAGCTCTGAGGCCTTGGCTGCTGAAAACAGGTTTCTGGCCTTTGTTTACCTTCTGTATTTGAAACAATGTTGCGGTCCTGCTGGCTGAAGCCTGGCTGACTAAAGCATGTTTCTGGGGTTTGTTTTAGCTTCTATATTTGTTACAATGTTTCTTAGAGTGCAGCTCAGAGGCCGGCAAGGCAGGTGGGGAAGCTTGGCTTCCTCCGTCACTGAAGCAGCAATCCTCCCTGTTCGCTTCAGTGCATGGCTGCCGGCCGCCATCTTGTCTGGCAGTTAATTTGCATATCGCCCTGATTAGCCAATGGGAAGCGTTGCGGGGGTATGGCTAATTACCATGTTTCTCTTTTATTAGACAGGATAAGCATTTCTGCAAGAAAGGAGCATGCATCTGGGGTGACAGGAAATCGAACCTGTGACCTCTTGGTACCTGGGAGGACACTCAACCACTGAGCCACACCAGCTAGGCTTATTATTTGTTTTCTAATTTTAAAATTGTTTTTATTATAAAATGAAACAATTAAATATTGATAATTTAGTTAATATTTTGATCATACAACTGCTCCAAATGGTTTCTTGAACATTTTCATGTTTAGAGATTGCTTTTGAATAAATTCATTCAATATTTGAAAAAAAAAAGAAAGAAAATCTGTAGTGAGTGGAGATAAAAGTAATATTATTTTCCAAGTCATCAAGCCTTTTTAATTCTTTAGGATACTTTTACAGTTTACAAGTCAATGAATATTTAGACCATTGATAAAGATTTAGAGAAAATCACTATCTAAGCACAGGTACTCCCATGTAAAAAATATATTGTGTTACTGCAAACTAGACCTATTGTGATTCTGCCTCCTTGTTATTGTACTTGTTTTTGAGGCCTGTGATAACTTAATCCTGCTCAGAGGGAATTAAGAATTTCTCAGCACTTTCTCAGCAAAGTGGTAGCTCTAGAAGCTCTCCAGAGGACTTGAGTGAAAAGTGAATACCAATAGATTTCTTTAAAAGAAATTATTCTGTTTTTGAGAAATTTACTAAAACATAACCAATTTATCATGTATTCACATGTTTATATTAGCTTACATATAATATTTTATAGACATGGTTCTAACTTTGAAAATTATACATGTCTTTAGAATATGTTATGGAAGATTAAGAGATTTAATTCCCAAATAAAAATGAACATAGGAAATATATCACTAGTCAAATTATTTTTTAATCCTTTGATTTTTATTTTGTTGGCATTTAAAAGTAACTTTCTGTGAAAAATGCCCTCTCAGAAATGTTTTTATATAAGTCTGTAATGTAGAGAGTAACTGACAAGGCCTACATGCAGAACCACATTATGATTGATTTTCTGTTTTTAGTGAAACTGGAATTATCAGCAGAATATATGCTAATACTAGTACTGTACTTTGACAATACTTACCAATCTAGCAGAGAAAGTGATACAGTAGATAGGACTAGGACAAAACCCACTCAATAAAAACATGACTAGTTTAGGGCTAATTAATACCACCAAAAAAGCTGGTTCTTACATGCAATCAGTAGTTCACAGCAACAAATACTAAGAGAGATACAGTATACCTTGTTTTTTTTTGTTTGTTTGTTTAAAGTATTGCATATGTCTCCTTTTTTCCCCAGCAACCCTTCCCTGGCCACTCCCACCCCCCAGGATAAGCCCCCACCGCCCCAGTGTCCGTGTCCATTCGTTATGTTAATATGCATGCATTCAAGTCCTTTGATTGATCTCTTCCTCCCTCGACCCCCTGTCTTCCCTCTGAGGTTTGATGATCTGTTTGGTGTTTCTCTGTCTCTGTATCTATTTTTGTCATCAGTTTATATTATTCATTTTATTCCACAAATGAGTGAGATCAGGTGATATTTATCTTTCTCTGACTGGCTTATTTTGCTTAGCATAATACTTTCCAGGTCCATCCATGCTGTTGCAAATGGTAAGAGTTTCTTCTTTTTTATAGCAGCATAGTATTCCATTGTGTAGATGTACCACTGGTTTTTAATCCACTCATCTGCTGATGGGCACTTAGGCTGTTTCCAAATCTTAGCTATTGTAAATTGTGCTGCTGTGAACATAGGGGTGCATATATCCTTTCCCATTGGTGTTTCTGATTTCTCGGGAGCAGGCATACCTTGCTTTATTGCACTTTGTGTTATTGTGCTTCACAGATATGCATTTTTCACTAATGGAAGGTTTGTGACAACCATGTGCTGAACAAGTCTATCAGTACCATTTGTTTCCACCAGCATTTGCTCACTTCATATCTGTTTTACATTTGGTAATTCTCCAAATATTTCAAACTTTTTCATTGTTACTATTATTGTTATGGTGTTCTGTGATCAGTAATCTTTGATGCTACTATTGTCATTGTTTTGGGGTTCCATTAATTGTACCCACACATAGCAGTGGACATAATTGATAAATGTGTGTTCTAACTGCTACACCTAATGGCAGTTTCCTTGTATCCCTCCTCCCTCTCCTCAGCCTCTCAATTCTCGGAGGTACAACATATTGAAATTAGGCCAATTAAAAATTCTATAATGGCCAGTAAATGTTCAAGTGAAAAGAAGTATTGCACACTGCTGGGGCTGACCAGCAGACCCTGAGCGATGGATGAATAGATTACTCTGATACAACTGTTTGCTGTGAAAGAGAGGGCTAAGGGACTGCCTGGCTAAAGGAACCAGACAGCTTCCATTGCCTGCCTCCTTAGGCTTTTATTGTAGCAGCAGTTTGAGATAAAGTTTATCTTTTAGATATAATTAGTAGAGTAAGTAATCTTGGGAGGACACATGTGTTTGTAGTGTCTTTGAATCAAGGACATGCAAAAGACTAAGCATAAGGATTCCGGTAAATACCTGGGGTTCTGCTCATGCCCAGATTTGTTTGGAAAGGTCAAGGAATAATTAGGGGCACCACCTTCTTTGGCAGTCCCCTAAGTCAGAATTCCGATAAACAGGGCAGGCAGCCTTCCACACACTTCCCTTTTCTCAGAATGTGCTCCTTAAAAACTTTCCAGTGAAGCCTTGTGTGCTCCCCAACAGTACACCTCTCACTTTAAATCAAAAGCTAGACATGATTAAATTTAGTGAGAAAGGCATGTTGAAAGCCAAAATAAGCTGAAAGTTAGGCCTCTTGTACCAAACAGCCAAGTTGTGAGTGCAAAGGAAAAATTCTTGAAGGAAATTGAAAGCTACTCCAGTGAACACATGAATGCTAAAACAGCCTATTGCTGATAGGGAGAAAGTTTTAGTGGTCTGGATAAAACTGCCCATAACATTTTCTTAAGCCAAAAGCCCAATCAAAGGTAAGGCCCAAATATTTTCAATTCTCTGAAGGCTAAGAGACGTGAGAAAGCTGCAGAAGAAAAGTTTGAAGCTGACAGAGGTTGGTTTATGAAGTTTAAGGAAATAAGCTGTAGTTATACAAAAGTACAAGGTGAAGAACATTTGATGATGTAGAAAAACTTTCAGGTTTTCATAGCTAGAGGTAAGTCAATGCCTGCCTTCAAAGCTTCAAAGGACAGGCTGACTTTCTTGTTAGAAGCTAATGAAGCTGGTGACTTTAAATTGAAGCCAGTGCTCATTTACCATTCCAAAATTACTAGGGCCCTTAAAAATTATACTAAATATACTTTGCCTATGGAACAACATAGCCTGGATGACAGAACACTTGTTTACAGCATGGTTTTCTGAATATTTTAAGCCCTCTGTTGAGACCTATTACTTGGGGGGGGGAAAGATTCTTTTTAAAATATCAGTGCTCATTGACAATTCACCTGGCAAATCAAGAGCTCTGAAGGAGATGTACAATGAGATTAGTATTGTTTTCATGCCTGTGAACACAACATCCATTCTGCAGCCCATGGGTCAAAGACTAATTTTGGCTTTCACATCTTATTACTTAAGAAATACATTTTTTAAAGCTATAGATAGTGATTTCACTGATGGATCTGGGAAAAGTAAATGGAAAACCTTCTGGAAAGCATTCATCATACTAGATGTTATCAAGAACATTCATGGGAAGTGGGCAAAAGGTTAACTGACGAACAAAATAAGACCAGAGGCATGGATGCATGGAACAGAATGTCAGATCTCAAAGGGGAGGTGTGGGAAGAGATTTACCGAAATACATGTAATGCATATATGTATAGCCCATGGACACAGACAATAGTGTGGGTAAAGCCTGGGGTAGGGCAGGGGCTGGATGGAGGGGAGCAAAGAGAGGAAAAATTGGGGGCATCTGTAATACTGTCAATAATAAATACAAAATGAAGAAAGGTAAATAAAATACTTCTTTAAAACACAAAGAAACACACAAAAAAGATCAACATTAAGAGGAGATTGTAAGAAGTTGATTCCAACTTTCATGGATGACTGAGAGGTTCAAGACTTAAGTGGAGGAGGTAACTGCAAATATGGTGGAAATAACAAGAGAACTTGAATTAGAAGTGGAGCGTAAAGATGTGACTGATTGCTGCAATCTTAAGATAAAACGTTAACTAATGAGAAATTGCTTCTTTTGGATGAGCAAAGGAAGTGGTTTCTCAAGATGGAATCTATTCCTAGTGAAGTTTGTTGAAATGACAGCAAACGGTTTAAAACATTATATAAACTTAGTTGGTAAAGCAGCGGCAGGTTTGAGAGGATTGACTCTAATTTTAAAAGAAGTTCTGTTGTGCATAGCAATGTCAGACAGCATTGCTTGTGAAATGGCTTGTGAAAGAGTAAATCACTAGGGAAAATTTCATTGTCTTATTTTCAGAAATTGCCATAGCCACCACCCCAACGTTCAGCAACCAACAACCTGATCAGTAACCAGCCTCAACATTTAGGCAAACCCCTTCACCAACAGCAAGATTATAGCTAGCTGAAGGCTCAGATGATGGTTAGCATTTTTTAGCAATTAACATTTTTAAATTAAGGTATGTGCACTGATTAGACAAAATGCTATTGCACACTTAGTAGACTACTCTAGAATGTAAACATAACTTTTATATACATTGGAAAATAAAAATACATGTGTGACTTGTTTTATTACAATGCTAGAGGCCCAGTGCATGGGGTTGGGATCCGGGACATCCCTCTCACAATCCGGAACCTCGGGTCCTAACCACTCACCTGCCTGCCTGCCTGAACACCCCTAACCACCTCTTCCTGGGCCCCCGCCGCTGCGACTTCATCCAGAAGGATATCTGGAATGATGTCCGGAAGGTCGTTCGGCTGCTCAGTCTAATTAGCACATTACTCTTTTATTATTATAGATTTACTTTATTGTGGTGGTCTGAATTGAGCCTATCTCTGAGTTATGCTTGTGGTGGGCTCCAGTGCAATTCAAGCTTTGTAAACACCCTTTGAATTTATACAGGCTCTGAGGCAAAACAGAAGCATATCCATGCTTCTTTAAAAATTGAACAACTAGATGGGCAGCAGGAATCTGAGAGATATTCACATAAAAAGAACTAGGAGCAGCCATGGCCAGTACTCCTCAGTATCTACCCATGCATCAAAGGGTTGCAAGTTTAATTCCAAGTCAAGGGCACATACCTGGGTTGCACATTTGATCCCCGGCCCCAGATTGATGTGCTTCTCTCACATTGATCTCTCTCTCTCCATCTCTCTCTATCCCCAACCTCCCACCCTGTCTCCCTCCCTCCCACTCTCTAAAAGGCAGTGGAAAAAATATTCAGGTATGGAGGATGCTGGAGCCACCAAAGGAAAAGAGACTGGGTAAGAGCTAGTTTGCCAGAGTTTGGCCAAGTATGCAGGGATGAGCACTTGAGTGCTTTTCATTGAGGGGAACTGGTATGAGCCTGGGGAATTGGGACGTTTGCACTCAGAGTAGACACTGGGAAAGGATGAAAGCAACAGAAAAAATAGAAAGAGCTTTGCCTCAGAATCTTTTCACAAGCCTAAGGCTAGCCCCTGGACAAGGGATCTTCAGTCTTGTTTCAATTAAAAACAATTTATTGGCTAAGAAAAAGTTAAAGGGCATTTTAGTTTATTGATAAGCCAAATCAAACTGGAGATTATAAGTTTACAGATACACTGTACTTTTTCCCCTAAGATTTTCTAAAGCATAGACATGTTTTAAAAAGTTGATGACAGGATTGATCCAGCACTTTGTATGTGTGGGTCAGTACATATAATAAAAGGTAATATAATTGATAACATAGTTATTAATGGAGTGTCTCATTCCCAATCCACCATGACAGTAACGTCCCTGGTGAACTAGTGATTCTTGATAGACTTCTACCATATGCTGTAACTATTTTCTTTATTTTCCTTCACAAACCATAAATACTGCAGAGTTTGAAATCTGTTTTGAAATGGTTTAATTAAACTTTAACAATGCATTCTGAACAATATTTTGGGGGACCAGTTTCAGATGATGGACAGCTTTTGTAAAGATAAAACTTAAAATTGTGAAGTGTGCCCTTGCAGAGAATTATTTTCAGAAGACACTACTTTTTAATCAAATTTCCCTATTCAATAGTTTATGAATATAAATATTTTTGCTAATCATTAGACAAAAATAAAAGTTTCTAAAACTAAGCCAGATGAAAATTAATTGTATTTTAAATGTTTCTAATGTGCAATGTTTCTCTTTTAAGGAGTAAATACAATTTAATTTATAAAAAATAGTAATAATTTAAAGGTCACAGACTCTATGTTTTTCCCCATCTTTGACACCTTTGTGCATTCATCTCATTGTTTGACTGTTTACCTCATGTATTCAGTAATATAAATTCCTTGGCATTTAGCTGGATCTTTTTTTTCCCCTCGTGGCTTGAAGTTCTTTCCCTTTTTTAATTAGATTGACCTTTTGGTTCACTTGAATGCCCTCAACCTGACAAAGAATAACTGTTCTCTTCTAAGGCAACCAAAAATGAACAAAGGAAGATTGAAAACACTGACATGAAATGAAAATTTTTCTTACAGTGTTCTGGGTGTTATAATTGTAAAATCATTCCTTTTCGTAGTTACTAGGATAGAAAACTACCAAGGTCTTCACAGTTATTAGAGCTTTAATGTGATGAGCCGCTTCTCATCTTCCCAAGTGGACACTTTTATAGTGCTCCTTAAAGCTAACATCTTTTAAAGTGCTTTTAAATGTCTAGTAGAAGCTGACCTGACTTACCTTTCTAAAACCCAATGAGTAGTATTGAAGAAATAAAGGATTACTTGTCCTCATAGTTATTTGGTCATTGTGGGTATGTGTATAATACATGCACATACATTCACATACATGCATACACACATACCTTTTTTATTTCTTTTTGTAAAAGTAAATTTTAAAGAACATTTATATCTACAGATATTTGTTGAGGTTGGATCCACACTCCCCCATTATCCAATAAACTATAGGATTCAAATATTTATTGTATAAATTTTCACACATGACTCATAATGTGTAGCATATAACATTATGAGACTAGGTAATAACCAAGTTATTTTGACTAGTGTATATGTGTCAAAGCTTGAACACAGAGTAGGTACGAATTTACTCTGAAAACTTCTTGAATGAAATATAGCCATAACAATATTAATGCAAGTTACTGCTAAGATTTTAAGACATCACTTTTCAGTCCCCCCAAAAAAATATCAATTTTTAATATGTATAAGATTAGTATGAACTGACGGATGCCCACTTAGTTATTTCTGAGTTATCAATTAACAATTTAAGTAATTGCTTTGTTAACTTTGTCTGAATACAGGATAATATAATTGAATCTTAAGATAGGTAAAACAATTATAAAATAATACCAAGGTAAGGCATTTTTTTTTCAAATTTCTAGACCTTATCAATTTATAGAGAACTGAAGACAGAAGAGATATCAGACAACTAGAGAAAAAAATCCATTTAAAAGAGTGGAATATAAAGACTGTATCTAAAAAAATCCTCTGTAATAGAAAATTAATAAAATTATATTGCAGGCTCCACTTTAAGAGCTCCATGAAGCCACAAAAATAATGTCCATGAATACCAGTGACATGGAAAAGTATTCATAATTTAATTTTGAGTGAAAAGAATATCAAGGTACACAGCATGGTAAGGTGTATGTGTGTGTATAGACACATGTATAGTTCAGGCACTTATTTTACCATTATTTATAACTTGAATATAAAAAAACTATTTTAAATACTTTCGGAATAGTGTTTATATCATATGAGTATTTTTTATTATAAAGAATTATAACCCCCAAATTATTCTAGTTCTGGAAAACAAATTGGGTAGTTTACTTAGATTTTTGAATGGCTTTATGCTTTGTAAATAGAAACATTAATGAATCTGTGTAAAGTAAGTTAGGATGCTGCATTCTAACAAAAGTGTAACAGTGTGACAATAATAATAATTTTATTAATAACAGCATCTGGAACTACACCATGTGCTCGATTGCTTTAAATGGGGTTAAAATTGTTTACCAGTAATGCCAAGACAAATTTCCAGAGGTGTTAAGGCTATTCAGTGGAGAATGGATTTTCTTTTCAAGAAATGGAGCTAAGACAATCAGATGTTTACATTCAGAAAGTTGAATTCACACCTTTATCCTACACTATACAGAAAAATGATCTAAAATGGATAAATTAAAAATATAGCTAAAACTATAAAATTCTTGGAGGAAAACATGGGAGAAAATTTTTGTGAGCTGAAGGTAAACAAATATATACCAACAACAAAATTATAATCCATAAGTAAAAAAAGAAAAGTTAAATTGGATTTTATGAAAGTTAAAAACTTTTAACACAATGAAAAACTAAAACAGAGACATGGAAAAAATGTTTTCAAATCACATTTTGATAAAGGTTATGTAATCACAGAAAATTAATTAACCCTTACAATTCAATAATATGACAAATAACCCAATATAAACATTTAAAGATCTATAAATTAAAAAAGATTTTAATAGATATTACAACAGAAAAACTACTCACATGGTAAATAAGAACATCAAAAATGCTCATCATTAGTTATTAAGGAAATGTAAACTTAAATCACAATGAAATACCACTTGACAAACAAATATTGGCCAGATTGTGAAGAACTAGAATTTTAATCCTTTCTTTAATGGAACCTCAAGTATGTCAGCACTTAAGAGCATAAGTTCGCAGTTTCATAAAAATGGTAAACATAATTTTATCATACAAGCCAGCAATTCTACATCTATATATTTACACAAATAAAATGAAAGCATACATTAATATAAAGTCTTGTATGTAAATTTTATAGCAACATTATTCATCATCATAAACTGGGGACAATCTAAATGTATATAAATTGGTTAATGGGAAAACAAAATGTGATAAATTCAGTGGAATGTTATTTAACAATATAAAAGTAAATATTGATATATTTCACAAGATGGATAAACTCCAAAAACATGCTAACTGAAAGATAATAGGACATATGATATGATTCCTTTAATATGAAATGTCCAAAAGAAGTCAATCTGTAGTGACATATTGTAGATTAGTGATTGTATATGGCTGTGGATGGGAATTGTGAGTAAATGCAAATGGGTTTGAAGGATCTTTTGTGGTTAATGGGAATATTCTATAATTGGAATGCTTATGTGGTTATGGGTTATGGTTGTAAAGCTCTGAAAATTTACAAAAGTCACTGCATTGTACAATTGAATGTGAATGTGATTTTATAGTATTTAAATTATTCCTAAATACAGCTGTTAAAAATGAACCACTTACATTTTTTTTCTATTAGTTCACACAATAATGATAACTCTTATCACCACTTTTACACCACATTATAATGCAAGTTATAACCATTGCAATGAGACAAGAAAAACAAAAAGCGTGAGGACTCACATGGAAGAAATAAAACACCTACTCTTTAAAACATGGCACGATTATAGTTACATCAGTGAAAATGTTAGTTGGTATTTCTAAAATTCCATGCCTTCACAAAAACAATAAGTAAGGTGGCAAAAACTGTCAGAATGAGCTACTTTTGAATTCTGGACTCTAATTTAAAAATTACAACAATCAAGAGAATGATTAATAAAGAAAAGTTAAAACAGCTGAATTTTTATAAGAAACCTTAGTGGCAATTTAGCATACCTTGTTTCTCTCCCTCACCCCCCAGCCTGGGGAACATTGAAAATAGCTGCCTGCATGTGTGATGCAGGTTGATAGAGGGAGTAACATACATTATTCTCCAAAAATGGTGGTGGTGTGTTATGACCAATTTGGTGGATCCCTGAAATATTTGCCTTTATTTTGTGTGCCTTGGACCTTCCTCAAAACAGAGATCTCTTCCAGGGCAGCATTTCCTGAAAGCATTTAAAGACAAATGTAATTAGCCACTGACATCTGAGACTGGAGATACAGTTGGGACAAACAATAGGCAAAACAAAAAAGCTAAAATAGGAAGAGACTTGGGAAGGAGATACACAGAGGAATTGAGCTTTGAAAAACTCCCACATATGTGGAATTTGGAAAGCCATGAATATAGCAGGTCTGGGTATGTGCTTAGAAAGAACCTGAGAAGGCCCTATGTTTCTTTGCCCTGAAGTATCCACACAAGCAGAATATGAAGGCTAAGACAGAGCTATAAACTGAATGTCTTGACATATAACCAATCTACAAAGACTGGGGCAGTTTTTTGTTTGATTGCTTCTTTTAGTTCCAGATGTTTAAAGTAACCTTTTCCAACTTACTAGGTAATCACTGAGCTGATGAAACAGAAATTTCAGTGGCCACATCTGACAAAACTCAGACTTTACAAAAGCAGCCCAGAAATTTTACTAAACAACCACCACAAAAAGCAGCAACAATGGATCTGAAGGAGAGGGAGTTATCATTTCTTCTTTAAAATACGCAAATGTCCAGTTTTTAACACCAACAATAAAAATAATAGAGACATATAAAGAAAAAAGAAAGCATGACCCATGTACAAGAAAATATGAATTAACAAAAAATTGTCTCTGAGAAAGCTTATATATTTGTCTTACTGGATAACTGTTAAATCAGTTGTTTTAATATGGAAAACTGGCTAAAGAAAATCATATTAAAAACTGTAGGAAACCAGGAAAATCAATGTTTCACAAGATTGACAGTTTTAATAAAGAGATAGAAATTGTAGAAAATAGAATTTCTGGAGCTTAAATATAATAGAAAAAATTCACTAGAGGGTTTTGATATAAAATCTGAGCAGACAGAAGAAAGAATCATCAGCTCACTTGAAAAAAGATCAATTGAGAATACAGGCAGTCCTTGGGTTACGTAGGACTCAACTTACGTTGTTTCATGGTTTTGTCGCCATCTCCCATTTACAGTATTTATAAAAAAAAGTTCCATCATTTCAATGTATGTACATATGTGCTTTATGTTTTTTATTATTTACCACAAGTAAAGGTCAGGAATTGTTATCTTTCTTTTAAATTTTTTTTTACTGTTTCACTTCATTACTGCTGTGTATTTGCTCCATGTGAGTGATGTAGGTGCTTATGTAGTTGGGTTCCAACTTACGGTGAAAATCGAGTTACATCGTACTGTAGAAATGGATCTCTGACGTAACCCGAGGACTGCCTGTATTCAATTCGAATAACAACAGAAATAGAAATTAATAAAGAAAGAAAGGAATAAAACCTTAGAAACCTGTGGTACACAATCAAGTATGCCACAGTATATGTATAGTATGAGTCCCAGAACGACAGATGAGAAAACAATGGAGCATAATTAATATTTTAAGAAATATTAGATGACATATTTAAAGTCCTGACAAATAACAGGTGTCAAACATGACTTTTATATCTGGCAAAATTATCCTCCAAAAATAAAGGAGAAATTATGATATTTTTAGAGACAGCTCATTGTTAGTAAACCTTCCCTATGAGAAATGCTAAAGAGAATCTCTCTCCAGTTCCATCCATGCTGTTGCAAGTGGTAAGAATTCCTTCTTTTTTATAGCAGCATAGTATTCCATTGTGTAGATGTACCATAGTTTTCTAATCCACTCATCTGCTGATGGGCATTTAGGCTGTTTCCAAATCTTAGCTATTGTAAATTGTGCTGCTATGAACATAGCGGTGCATTTTTTCCTTTCTGATTGGTGTTTCTGTTTTCTTGGTATATATTCCTAGAAGTGGTATTACTGGGTCAAATGGCAGTTCCATTTTTGATTTTTTGAGGAAACACCATGCTGTTTTCCACAGTGGCTGCACCAGTCTGCATCCCACCAGCAGTGATAAATACCACATGATCTCACTCATTTGTGGAATATAAAGAACATTATAAACTGATGAAGAGAAATAGATACAGAGGCAAAGAAGCATTGAGCAGATGATCAAACTATGGCAGGAAGGCAGGGGAGGGTTGGGGATGCTAAGAGATCAACCGAAGGACTTGTATGCATGCATATAAGCATAACCAATGGAATCAAGACACTGTGGAGAGGGGGCTGAAGGCATGTGACAGGGGGTAGGGGAGGCCAGGAGGAGGTCAATGAGGGAAAAAAGGAGACATATGTACTACTATTTGTAATACTTTAAACAATAAAATAAATTTTTTTAAAAAAGAATAAGTTGGTATAACTTCATTGAAAAAAAAAAGAATCTCTCTTTAGGCTGAAATGACAGTAAAGAGTAGTTCGAAGTTATATGAAAAACAAAGAATACCAGAAAATGTATTCCATAGGTAAATATAAAAGCCAGTATTATTATGTGTTTGGTTTGTAATTCCTCTTTTTTACCTATGTGATTTAAAAGGTAAATGCGTGAAACAATAACCATAAATCTATATTAAAGTGCTCATAATTTATAAAGATGTAATCTTTGACAATAACAATATAGTGGTGGGGATATGAAGCTATATATTCCCACATTTTGTATACTAATGAAACTAAGTTGGTATTAATTCAAATATGACTAATAATTTAAGATAACTAAAATCCTCAGGATAACCACTAAGAAATAACTAAAGACTATATAGTAAATGAAGTGAGAAAGCAATCAAAATGGTATACACAGAAAAAGCAATTAAACAAGCAAACAAAAGCATTAATAGAGGAAACTAGCAACAAAAAAAGAAATAAGACATAAAGAAATAGGCAAAATATATTTGTAGATTTAAAGCTAAAAATTTTACATAAGACGAAGGACAGTATATATTGATAATGAGATTAATCCACGCAGAACATATCCTATATCAGTGGTCGGCAAACTGCGGCTCCTGAGCCACATGAGGCTCTTTGGCCCCTTGAGTGTGGCCATGAAGTTTCAATCACACTGTACGTGTGTGCCTGCACGTGGTATTTTGTGGAAGAGCCACACTCAAGGGGCCGCAGTTTGCCAACCACTGCCCTATATAATAAAAGGGTAATGTGCAAACCAACCAAATGGCAGAACTACCAGAATGCCTGTGGCCCCTCACACCGGCCCCGCCCCAGAGCGGGCACCCCCACCCCGCTTTTCATTATAAAAATGAAAGAAATTGCCGAGGCCGGTTTGGCTCAGTGGATGGAGCGTCGGCCTGCGGACTGGGGGGTCCCAGGTTCGGTTCCAGTCGGGGGCGTGTGCCTGGATTGCGGGCACATCCCCAGTGGGAGATGTGCAGGAGGCAGCTGATCGATGTTTCTCTCTCATCGATGTTTCTGGCTCTCTGTCTCTCTCCCTTCCTCTCTGTGAAAAGTTAATAAAATATATTTAAAAAAATAAATAAATAAAGGACCAGAAGGTTGAGAACCACTGGACTGAATTTAAAAAAATAAATAAATAAAAAATAAAAAAATAAAAATGAAAGAAATTGAATAATTAAAAACCTCCCATCCAAGAAAAAGCCTAGAGGATATGACTTCACTGCTAGTAATAAATATAAACATACACAGATCTAACAACACTGTCTACAAAGGTATGAAACAGAAATGATAGGTTATTTTACAATAATATTTGGAGACTTCAGTACCCCACTATCAATAATGGTTAGAACAACTACACAGACTAGCAACTAGAAAATAGAAAACTTGAACAACACTAAAAAACAAATAGAACTTCTAACAAACAAGATTATTTAGCAGATTATATAGTACTAGAGGCCCGGTCCATGAAATTCGTGCACAGAGTGGTGGGGGGCGTTCCTCAGCCTGGCTTGCACCCTCTCCAACCCAGGATCCCTCTAGCAATCTGGAACCACTGGCTCCTAACCACTCACCTACCCGCCTGCCTGCTTCCCCTAACTGCTCCCCTGCCAGTCTGATCACCCTAACTTCCTATCTGCTCTCCCCTCCTGGCCTGACTCCCCTCACTGCCTATCGGCTCTCCCCTCCTGGCCTGATTGCCCTAACTTCCTATCTGCTCTCCTGGCCTGATCCCCCTAACTGCCTATCTGCTCTCCCTTCCTCTCCATGCCCTTCAGATCCCCAGTTCTGAGAGCTCTCTGCCAAGGCCCCACCCCTGTCCTGATTGGTCGTTATGTGACATCCCAGACAATCTGCATATTCCTCTATTGTTAGTATAGATTCTCAAGTGCTCTTGGAACATTATCCAGGATAGACCATACATTAGGTCACAGAATGAGTCTTAAGTGATTGAAATCATAAAGGAAGTAAAAGAAGGAAACCTAAATAATGTACAAATATGTGAAAAAAAATGTTAAACGGGTCAAAGAAGAAATCACAGGGTAAATTAGATAAGATGAATGGAAACAGAAACCCAATATACCAAGACGTAGGGTTTACACTGAAAATACAGCTTAGAGGAAAATGTATAGTTGTAAATGTTCACATCCAAAAAAGTAAGAAGATATCAAGTCAATAGCCTATCTTCTAAACAAAAGAAATAGAAAAAGTACAAAGTAAACACAAAATAAATAATAAAGATGGAGACAAATTACATAAAGAATATCAAAACAGTAGAGAAAATAAACCAGAAGTTGGTTCTTAGAAAAGATCAATAAAATTGACAATCCTAGCTAGACTGACCAAGAATAAAAGAGAAAAAACTCAAAATACTGAAATCAGAAATAAAAGTGGGACATTACATACATAAACATAAGATTTGTAGAGAATATTGTGAACAATTACATGCCAATAAATTAGATGACCTATATGAAGCAGACTTATTCCTAGAAGCACAACAAATACTGAAACTGACTCAAGAAAAATTACAAAGTCTGAATTGTATAAAAATGAAAGAAATTGAATAATTAAAAACCTCCCATCCAAGAAAAAGCCTAGAGGATATGACTTCACTGCTAAATTTCACCAAACATTTGAAGAATTAACAACAGTCCTTGAAATCTTACAAAAAATAGGAGAGGAGTTAAGTATCACTTTCTAATTTATTAATGTAATAATGGAGTCATAAGAAGTCATCACTGAAAGCAATACAAGAAAAAAAAATCACTGGTATCTCATAACTATAGGTGCAAGAATTCTAAACAAAATACTAGCAAACCAAGTCCATCAGCACATTAAAAAAATTATATACTGTGATTAAGTTGGACTTCGTCCAGGAATGCATGGGTGGTTCATGGTGTGGAAAGTAGTCAGTCAACATTATAAAATGAAAGAATGAAAAGAGGCATTATCATTGCAACTGATTCAGAAAAAGCATTTCAGAAAATCTAACAGATTTTCATGATTTAAGAAAACACTCAGAAAACTAGGAATAAAAGGTAACTCTCTCAACATGACAGGTTTTTATGAAAAATTTACAGCTACACAATGATGAAAGACTGAAAGCTTTCTCCTTGAGATCAGGAAGAAGACAGGATTTCCAGTTTCACCTCTGCTCTACAACATTGTACTGGAATTTTTATCTAGAACTATCAGTCTAGAAAAAGAAAACATCCAAATTGTAAAGGAAGATGTAAAACTATTTTTATTTTCAGATAGCATGATCTTATACATACAAAGTCCTATAAGAAATCAACCACAATAATTCCTACCAGAATTAATGAGTGAATTTAACAAAGTTGCTGGATACAAGATCAACACACATAAATCAGTCCTATTCCTATACATAGCAATGAACAAGCTGCAAGAAAAGTTTAAAGTCAATTATTTATACAATAGCATCAAAAATAATAAAATCCTTATAAATAAATTTACCCAAATTTATAAGGGGTAAGATTGCACACTGGAAACCAGAACACATTGCTGAAAGAAATTGAAGAGCTAAATAAATGGAAAGATCCTATAGTCATGGATTAGAAGACTTAATAGGTTGTTAAAATGGCATACTTCCCCAAAGTGATCTACAGATTCAGTTCAATTTCTATCAAAATTCTAATGGATTTTGCTGCTGAAATGGAAAAGTTGATTCTAAAATTCATATGGAACTTGGAGTGATGGATATATTCATTATCATGTTTGTGGTCATGGTATAGATATGTAAAAACTTAAACATATACAATTTGTTTTACCTCAGTTATAGCTTAATAAAGTTGTTAGAAGTCAACATATTTTTTTTAGTGTCTTAAAATGTAGGATGACATGATAGAACACTGACTTGAGAATCGACACCAATTTTATAGGAGACTCCTCTGATTTTTTGTAATGTAGTGTTCCTGTTACTTCATCCTTCCTTTAGATGTTTTGAAATTTTCAAGGGAAATACACCACTCAAATAATTTATGCTTCAGTTTATTGATAATTTAAAATTTTACTCTTTTAGTAATGCATTCTGAATGTTTTTGCTATATATGATCAATAGTTGATATTCAAGTTAAGTCTTCAGTCCTTTCCTCTTTGATCACTTATTTGTATTCGGCCTTATTTTCACTTTGACTCACTTAGTTTATTGGATATGCTAACAATGATTGAAATGGTCATAGAACAACTATGCACAGAGGGGAGGGAAGAAAGCAATAGAGTAGAAACAAAAGGGTCTGGACCATGCCCATAATAGATATATTGATCTTTAATAATCAATGATTAACTCTAGTAAAAGAAGTTGTAATACTACTATAACAGACTACTTCTATCCAGTATAAAACTAGAGCTGTTGGAAATCACCTTTGCCGTGATAAAACTAGTGTTACTTAGTGTTAATTTTTCTTTATTTTCTTTACGTTTTGTAGCTAAGAAAGTAAGGGTTTATTAGTTGATGAGATGGTGGTAAGCCCGGAGTCACAGGTAACCAGTGCTCAAAGATCTGACTCCCTGATGGCTCCCAGAGGATGGGTTATATAGGGGAAAAACCATTAATCATGGTGGATGAAGAAATTAGGGTTGCGGGCTCTACTGAATGGTTGGGGCCAGTAAAGAATCCTATGTAATAAAAGCCTAATATGCAAATTGTCCCCTCAGGTGGTCTTTCGACCAGGAGTTCTACTGGAGTTCGACCACTTGCTATGACGTGTGCTGACCACCAGGAGGTGGCGCGGAACATGGCAGTTGTCAGTGATGTGGCACTGGCAGCGGACGGCAGTGGAAGCACTGCTGGCCCCATGGGCCCCTACGAGAGCAGGACCACTGCAGGATGATGGAGCAGGTGAGTGGGTGGCACCAGGCCAAGGTGGGTGTGAGCGGGGTCCTGATCACCCCACTGATCGCCCACAGATGGCAACCAGTGGCAGCAGCGGGTGGCGGGGCTGCTGCCCGGCTCCCAGGCGTTGAGGAAGCCGGGTGGGGGGCCCAGCCCTGATTGATCACCCTGCAGGTGGGATGGTGGAGCAGGTGAGGGGGCGGCACCAGGCAAGCTGGGGTGCCAGGCAGGGCTGCAGGGCTTCGAGGCTGGGTGCGCGAGCTGGGGCGCGATCCCCACAGGCCACCCCGAGGGACCCCACCCACGTACGAATCTGTGCACCAGGCCTCTAGTTGTTTAATATGAGACAGATATTGATTGTATATGTTATTTTTGGTTCTCTGCTGAATATAATATTGCTTTTTGCTGTTTTATAACATCTGTGTAATTTGCTGCAAAACTCAGCACTTACTAGTATTAGAACAAGGTATAAATGGTAATGATGGTTTAATAATTTCCCTGCTTGAATATATTGAGATTTTAGTATTATGTGATGATGCTTTTCATAATATTTTTGACTACCAGAGACACATGTTAATTGAACATCACATTCAATTTCAACTAAGTGGATTAGTAATGCATTAGCACATAAAAAAAAAGGAAAATAAAGAAAAAAGTAGAACCCTTATTATGGAATCATATAAAGAATATGTAATTATTATTATTATAAATCTTTATTGTTGAAAGTATTACATATGCCCCTTTCTTTCTCCCATTGACCCCTTAGAGCCCCCCGTACCCCCTGCCCTAGGCCTTCACCACCCTCTTGTCTTTGTCCATGGGTTATGCATACATTGACATGGTTGATCTCTTCCAACCCACTCACCCCCACCTTTATTTTTAAAGTCATTTGGGATTTTCACGTCTCTTGTAACTTTTTCATTCAGTGCTTTTCTTGGATATATTTCCTGTATCTACCTATCTTTCTATCATCTATATTTTTCCCCAAGACAAAAGCTATCTCATTGTCATAACTTTGTCATATAACATAGACAGAATACATTATTTGAGGAAAGACCATTTATTTAAAATAATAATTTGTTTCTTTTCACTTTTATAATTTTATAGACTTTCTTTTCCCTTAACTTTAACTATTATGCCCACCCTGCTTATTGCACAACCCTGCCTATATTATTTTTCATTTTAAAGTGTAAGAAATGTCTCATACAAATTACAAACGAAAATTGTGTAATGTATTGGGGGGCATGTTTTAGTGGTTGAGCACTGATCATGAACCCGGAGGCTCAATCCCCAGTGTGGGCATGTAGGAGGCAGCTGATTAATAACTCTCTCATCATTGATGTTTCTATCCCTCTCTCCCTCTCCCTTCCTCTCTGAAATCAATAAAAAAATACACATATTTTTTAAAAGACATTTAAATTTTTTTAAATTACTGTTTTCTTTGGCAAAACTATAAAATGCTAGAAGAAATTGTCTTACTTTAAAAAAATTATCTAGTTTTTCTCAATATTTTACATTTTTGGTCACTAATTCTGACATTGCCTAGTACCTATCTAATTTAAACCCTCCAGACCATTTCCTCCTTCCTAAAAGAGACCTTTCTTTTGGGATGTCTCTTCCTCCTTGTAGTTTGTGCCTCAGGGGAGACTGGCACAATTCCTTGCTCTAGTGGTAGATTCTGACTGGTCTGAGCTAATCATGAGTTCCCTGGTGTCCCTTTCCTCTTGGTAGTGTTGGTTTAGCTGTAGGCACATAGTATCACTCCATCTGATGAGACATGCCTGGCACACTGCCAGACACAAAAATAAAAAGACTCCTCTAATTTTTTATTCCTAGAAATGACAAATAGATTTGCTAAAGTTGTCTAGTTTGAGGAAATACCTAGGATTTTAAGATGAACACAACCTGGAATCTTTTTTTTTCTTTTTTTATTATTTTTTTTCAGATTATTACAGTTGTTCCTCTTTTTTCCCCCCATAACTTCCCTCCACCCAGTTCCCCTCCCACCCTCCAACCTTACCCCCCCCCCCACTGTCCTCATCCATAGGTGCACAATTTTTGTCCAGTCTCTTCCCGCTTCCCCAAACCCCTTTCCTCCCCAAGAATAGTCAGTCCACTCCCTTTCTATGCCCCTGATTCTATTATATTCACCAGTTTATTCTGTTCATCAGATTATTTATTCACTTGATTTTTAGATTCACTTGTTGATAGATGTGTATTTGTTGTTCATAATTTGTATCTTTACCTTTTTCTTCTTCTTCCTCTTCTGAAAGGATACCTTTCAGCATTTCATATAATACTGGTTTGGTGGTGATGAACTCCTTTAGCTTTTCCTTATCTGTGAAGCTCTTTATCTGACCTTCAATTCTGAATGATAGTTTTGCTGGATAAAGTAATCTTGGTTGTAGGTTCTTGGTATTCATCACTTTGAATATTTCTTGCCACTCCCTTCTGGCCTGCAAAGTTTCTGTTGAGAAATCAGCTGACAGTCATAAGGGTACTCCCTTGTAGGTAACTGACTGTCTTTTTCTTGCTACTTTTAAGATTCTCTCTTTGTCTTTCGCTCTTGGCATTTTAATTATGATGTGTCTTGGTGTGGTCCTCTTTGGATTCCTTTTGTTTTGGGTTCTCTGTGCTTCCTGGACTTGTAAGTCTATTTCTTTCACCAGGTGGGGGAAGTTTTCTGTCATTATTTCTTCAAATAGGTTTTCAATATCTTGCTCTCTCTCTTCTTCTGGCACCTCTATAATTCGGATGTTGCTACGCTTGAAGCTGTCCCAGAGGCTCCTTACACTATCTTCATATTTTTGGATTCTTTTTTCATTTTGCTTTTCTGGTTGGGTGTTTTTTGCTTATTCATATTTCAAAACTTTGACTTGATTCTTGTGATCCTCTGGTCTGCTGTTGGGAGTCTGTATAATATTCTTTATTTCAGTCAGTGTATGCTTAATTTCTAGTTGGTCCTTTATCATAACCTCGAGGGTCTCACTAGATTTCTTGAGGGTCTCACTACATTTATCGGCAGTCTCACCAGACTTTTTGAGGGTCTCATTAAGTTTATCGGCAGTTTCTAGAAAATTCTTGAAAAACCTTAAAAGTGTGGTTTTGAACTCTATATCCAGTAGTTTGCTTTCCTCCATTTCTGTCATTTGTGTCCTGTTTCTTTGTCTCCGCATTTTTTATGCTTCCCTGTGTTGATAGAGTGGCTTTCTGTGCTAGGTGTCCTATAGGGCCCAGTGGCTCAGCCTCCCCAATTACCTGAGGTGGACACTCTTGGTGCACCCCCTAGTGGGCTTTGTGCACAGTCTTGTTGTAGTTAAGCCTTGATTGTTGTAGGTATCACTGTGAGGAATTGACCTCCAGGCCAATTGGCTGTCCAACCTGGAATCTTTACCATATTTTTGAGCGCTGAGTTAATGAAGTCTAGAATCTTGCAATGCCTGACCTTCTTGACATATAAGGTTAATTAATTTTTTATTGTTAAATGTCACTTTGAATTATGAATCGTTATTTTTCCTTGAAGCAGAATGTGTCCTAACTACACACTAAATATTTTGCTAATATTAATAATAACTACAAGCTATTTTATAATTATTTTTCCTTATAATTATTTTGCTGAAAAAAATTACATGGTAAAGAAAAATATGAATCCACATTCCAAATATTTTTGGATTCATATTATTGTATTCATATTATTTGAATAGATGTTTGCAGAATAAAAGTCAGGTGATGCAGAGACTGCTTTCCTTCTGCCTTCCTGTCTAAGATTCAATTCCTGAGAAACAGAGTCTGAAATGCAGATTTGCAGGTGGTTTGTGCCCCTCTGCACAGGAGTGGCAGAAGTAGGATTATGTGAAGGGAGGATATGAATTCACCACAAAGGCCTCAGCCATCCACTGGAAACACTGGTGCTGGAAAGGCCCCTGGGAGCTGTCCTGCCTTGAAGCAAGTGGGACAGGCCTTTTACAGTCCACATTGTCCGGTCATGGAAATGGGCTGCCTCTGAGGGTGATCAATTTCCAAAACATAACTGAAAATTATTTCCTGCCAGTATGCTAAGCAGCTGAAGAAATAAGCACTTCAGCCCTGAAAGGGAATGCAAATGACACACCACAGCTTCTACTACACAGGCCAGAAAACAAAACCACACCCTCTGCTCTGCCACTCTCACAGGCAGGTGCAGCTTTCTGACCAATAGATGTACCCACGTCTCAGGCTGGATTCATACAGTTCTTCTGCGTGATCCTCCACACTGTCTTCCTTCACTTACTGCCTGTTGCAGAGGATCCTGCCAAGGACAAGCTCCACAGTAAATCCCGAAGGGTAAACAAACCCTGGGTCCCGGCTGACCAGGGTGAACACTGCCATCTGACAAGAAATAATCTAAATTTGGATTTTTATAAGGAAAAATAAACCCATTCTGTGTTAAAAAACAACAACAGAGATTTCGGAGTGGTTACAGAAGCACTATTATTTATGCTGATAGAGATCCATCCTGTGACAATATATATGTGTGTGTGACAATATATGACTTTATTCAAAGTTAAAAATAATAGTAATGATGGTGATAAGAAAAATTCACAAAAAGAAATAGGCTTTGCATATTTGGCAATTTACTTGAGCTCCCCTAGTTTGTTTTCTTTTTTATTGGTTAATTAAAGAATTGGATTGAATCACCAAGGTTCTTTCCAGCACTAATAATCAATGATTTTATGACATCCTCTCTGGGATAGAATGATGGCATACAATCATTTTTTAGAACTTCATAATTCTGTAAAGCTGCATGGGTCACCCAAGGTGAAATTTGATATTTAGAATTTATGCCAAAACCCATGTAATTCATTTACTGTAAGTCCTATGCTTCATCACTGGCCAAGATTCAGACCTAGACACTGCATGTTCATGATTAATGTGCTTCTTTCTGGAGTGTTTAAGGCCTTTACTGCCAGCAATTTCATTTTGTTATTGATTGAATGATTATCAACACCTTTCTATCAGTGGCTTCTTCGCATGTAGGTCATCTTAATATATGGACTACTTATATCCTAGTAGAGATAAGTTCCAGAAAAAAATTTCCCTCTTTTTTCAAGAAATAGGCCTGTTTCTTGTGCCATGAGAAAGATATACCATGGTCCAATCACTCATAATAATAAGGATGCCTTCTGCTTTAAAGGTGTCTTTTTTGGCTATTAATAATTGTCTAGCCAGTCATCTTGTCAGATTCTGAGAGACTCCATTGGTGTAATGAGTGTACCAGAGATAGTACTGTTTAGCAGCAAATGGATACAGCTTCTAAATCTGTGTATAGGCAAGAGCCAGGAGAGAGGGCTTCGAGTAAAATTAATAGCCACCTCGTGCTTTTTAAAAAAATCAATGTATTATTGAAATGGTATTCATTCAAGATTGTACAGCTGGTTTAATGCTGATTATGCTTTAAGCAAGAGACAATAAATAAATAGGATAGAAAATGGTGTAAGGTTATTCAGGACAGAAAAGATGCCAAAAACCTACAACAAAGGCCACTGGCTGATAAAAGAAGCTAAGATAAATTTAATGAAAATTGTTAATTTACAGCTTTTTTTTCTTCATCAAAGGAGTTAGCTGTGTTAAAATATTGTATCCACTTGGAGAGTTATACACTTTAAAAACAACTCTAATATACATACTGTTCTCATTTCAATGGCTTATATGCAGTGAGTAGGACATATAAAACTCATTAAAGTTTAGCCTTCTGGGCATTTTCATATATATGTTAATGAAATAAAACAGCATTCTTTTAAAAAGGGCTCTATGGGGCCCAGATTAAAACATAAAAATTTAAGAAACACAATCCTATCATAATTATTGTAATGGGTATTCATGAAATAAATCTGTATCAGTAGAGAATTTTAGGAAACTTGGTTTTTATTGCTAATACTTAAGGCATTAGCACTTGATTTTCTTTGTCATTCCCTTTTGTTAATGATGCATTGATATTAATATTTTAAATATTGGTGCTTCTTTAATCATAATTAAAATTTCTCAAATATTCAGACATCATTTTCAAAAAGCTATATTAAACTCATTTATGTTGTAAATTCTTGTTCTCCTCTTTAAAGTGTTAATATTATGGTATTTCTCACTTGAAATGATGTTTTATTTATATTAGTTTATTTTAAAAGTTATTCCCTTACTGAATCTATTTCAAAAGTTATTAGCTTTATTATTATTGGTTAATATATGATATCTTTGAAATGTTTAGTGTGCACACACACATAAATTAAAGGATTTCAGAATCTTTTAAGAGACAGAATTTAAATTTATACGTACATGTATATACTCATATTCACAGAGCCTGAGGTCTGGGGTGATTCTGTTTTCTCTGATTAAATTTCTAAAATTTAAAAATTAAAACCCCATCTTTAATGTCTCTAATAAGTATATAGAAAACATCTAGTTATCCACTTCGCTGGTGGCACAAATGCATTTCATAGAGGAATCACAACTATCTGTTACATTCTTTTCTATGAATTTTAACACTCCAAGCAATGATGCATTTCACTGAGCATCTTCTGCACTCTTATTCGACCAGGTAAGGTAAGAGCAAGATGTGAAATGTCTTTTCACTTTAAAAAACAAAGAAAATTTGGGACTGGGAATTACTCTTAAAGAAAGAATTATTTCCATAGACTTTTCACTGGTTAGCAGCATTTCTGCATTGTTTTGTTCCGAATCCTGCTGGTTGTTCAGTCTGTCACAATATATAAAATATCATTGCTCTGACACCACGGCAAGCTTTCCAAGCAAATACATTCCAGACATAATTAACCATAAACTAATACCTTTCAGACAAGTTACTGTTTTTTATTTCAAATGATCATTTTACAGAAGAATACATTATATTTTTCCATCAGAGTTTGATTTACCAGTCATAGTTGAAGAATAAATTTGATCTCTTATATATATAGTCTATTTTAGAATAAATTCCCACTTTCATTTTAAAATTTATTATTTTAAAGTTATATTACCTCTTTTTATCAGTTCATGTTCTCCCATTACTTTCAACTCTACCTGGAAAAAAATGCATCTAGCAACTTCTTTGATTGCTTAAACTCATTTTCCAAGGTAACAGGAACCAAATTGAAAACCCATTTTAGCTGACCTTTAATAATGTGCTTCAAAAAGAAGGAATTCTTACCATTTGCAACATCATGGATGGACCTGGAGAGCATTATGCTAAGCGAAATAAGCCAGTCAGAGAAAGATAAATATTACATGATCTCACTCATTTGTGGAATATAATGAACAACATAAACTGATGAACAAAAACAGATCCAGAGACAGAGAAGCATCGATCAGACAGTCAAACCCCTGAGGGGAGGGTGGGGGTAAGAGGGAGAGATCAACCGAAGGACTTGTATGAATGCATATAAGCCTAACCAAAGGATACAGACACCAGAGGGGTGAGGGCATGAGTGGGGGGGGGGGGGGGCAATGGGGGAATAAGGACACATATGTAATACCTTAATCAATAAAGAAAAATAATAATGTGCTTCAAAAGAATGTATTGAGGTTTTGTAATTCTTTTTTTTTTTAATATATTTTATTGATTTTTTACAGAGAGGAAAGGAGAGAGATAGAGAGTTAGAAACATCGATGAGAGAGAAACATCGATCAGCTGCCTCCTGCACATCTCCCACTGGGGATGTGCCCGCAACCAAGGCACATGCCCTTGACCGGAATCGAACCTGGGACCCTTCAGTCCGCAGGCCGACGCTCTATCCACTGAGCTAAACCGGTTTTGGCTGGGTTTTGTAATTCTTAAACTGAATTTCAACTTTAAATGAAAGGATGAGAAGTCTCGGCATAGTCTGACCTTTAGTCAGCAATATCTGTTTCACCTTCTCTCCATGTATAGGACATACTCACCTTGGAAGGTAATACAAGATTCTATCTAGCACTCCCTCTACCTCAAGATTTTCTGGTAATACACTGGCTTCTTCGGTAGGTCCAGCCATATTCTCCTGAACCAGCAATCAGTAACCCAGAAATGACAAGTTATGTGCCCTTAATACATCAAAAATGATGGTGGAGATGGTCCAGAATAACAAAAGGAAATATAGAAATTAAAAGACAGCATTACAGATACATTTCATGTGTTTTATGTCTTGTTAGGCATGCTTTATAAAGACTCACATTTAGGGTGGAGATTTGTGAGGCAAATTTCTTAACTCTGATTTTGACTTCTAAGAGAAACATCCTTCTCTCTATCCATTGTTCCCATGGGGCCTTGGCTTCACCATTTATAGAGTCTTATTTGTTATCGTCTGATCATCTGTGATCATATCCTATATGAACAAAGCAGAGTATGTCCTAATTGGGGTCTGCATGTGCCTGAAGCTTACATAGTCAGGTTTTGTTGTTGTTTTTAGTTATTGTTGTATAGGTATGAAAAGCCACAGGCATTTTGGAAAAATTCATTCTCAGTTTCTTTTGGTTATATAATTCCCACAAAATCTTTTTAAGCTTCTAAACTACTTAAGTCCATTCAGTTCCATGGGTCAATAAGCACACTCAAAGTTCTCAAATACATTTTAGCTTTGTGTTTGCTAGCTTTCTCTCTTTATCTCTCTAAACTGTTTTGTTTTGTTTTGATTTTACCTATTTAATTTTCTTTCAATACTTAGCACTTTCTACTGGAAGGCTGGCACAGCTGCCTTTCCAAACTTTAAAGGCTTTGATCTCTGGACATTATCCAAATCTTTTTAAACATTGTATCATATCTATCCAGAAACAATTTGCCAAAGGCAGCCAGTGGTAACCAAAACACATTTTCACTCTGCCTTTTCCCAATCACTTTCTCTACAGCAATAGTTCCATTATGTATATGACTCGCCTTCCAAGTTATGGCAGATGGAAATTTTGTAATAGCTCAACAGACTGTCTAGGTTTCAAGCCTGCAATATCTGTTTTCTCATTGTCCATTCCTCAACTATTGAACAAATGCCACACAGTTTAGTTTTATAATGGCAGCATATCAACCAGAATTCTTTTTTTTTTAGGGTAAATAATCATTTAGGGTAAGTGTATAAGTATTGCAACAAACACACCCCAGAATTTTAGTGACTTAACATAATAAGTTTCTGACATAAAGTACAATATGGAATTTTCAATCTTTGCACAGCCTGGGACTTAGTATCCATGAACTTAGACTCCTTTCATGGTTTGTCTTGGCTATCCCTGGGGACTCAAAAAGGTTCCAATGGATTTTCTGCCTCTGGCTGACAGGCGAAGAGAGGGCAAATTAGTTGGAGGAGTTTTTTCATGAGCTAGGCCTGGAAGTGGTGTACATCAACTCCAGGGACAATCCTTTGCCCAGAGGGATGCTGGGAAATGTGGTCTGGTTTACCCAGCAGGCAGTAGAAACACATTTCATAAACATAATATTTGTTATATAGCCCTAGTTTCTATGTTAACTATCTACCTCTATATATAAAAGCCTAAGCAACCATTATGACTGAAAGACTGGAACGACTGGAATGACTGGAATGACCAGTCGACCACTTGACCAGTCACGATGACACACACTGACAACCAGGGGGCAGATGCTCAATGCAGGAGCTGCCCCCTGGTGGTCAGTGTGCTCCCACAGCCAACTTCCCGCGGCCCCTCCCAACCCCCCAGGCTGGCCAGCCAACCTCCCGGGGTCCCTACCCCTGGTCGGCTGGTCTCCCCATGGGCCTTGATCACCAGCCAGGCCGAGGGACCCCACCTGTGCACAAATTCATGCACCGGGCCTCTAGTATATTATAAAGAGGATTGTAATGGAAAAAAAGCAAAGCAAAAGCAGTTTACTAGTAATTAAGATCATCAGAGGATCCAAGAGGGAGTAGGTGGAAGCTGCACTCACTGTCTCCCAGGATCAAATTGTTAGTACAGCTAAAATATAGAAAAATCAACCTGAAAACAAACTGAAGTCTACCTGAAGAGAAGTCTTATAACCAAAGATTTACATAAAAGGCACATTGAGACTGGTAGGAAGAGTGGAGACGCAAAAGAGCTGGCCTTGCTCCCATGGGCAGTGGCTGAGATTCTGGGCAGTGGTTCTCAACCTTCTGGCCCTTTAAATACAGTTCCTCATGTTGTGACCCAACCATAAAATTATTTCGTTGCTACTTCATAACTGTAATGTTGCTACTGTTATGAATCGTAATGTAAATATCTGATATGCAGAATGGTCTTAGGCGACCCCTGTGAAAGGGTCATTCGACCGCCGAAGGGGTCACGACCCACAGGTTGAGAACCATTGTGTGAATCTAGAGGGATATCACAGCTGCAAAGGCTCCCCTTAAAAATTGGGGGGGGGTCTCAATCCCAAGCCAAGCTCCCAGTCCAACACACTAGAACCGAGAAGAGGTACCCATATAACATCTGGCTGTGGAAATCGGCAGGAATTCTCTCTGTCAGGGAGAGACAGGAGTTTGCTGAGACACAGGAAACCTCTTAAAAGGTCAATGCACAAAATCTCATTTGTAGCCACTTACCCTGGTCTCCAGTGGAGGGAAGGTAGAGCAGGCCAGAGTTACATGAGGAGAGACTGAAATTTGTGGCTCTGGGGAGAGAACTGAGTTGTGTGGCTTAGAGACGGGGCCATTCCCCTCACTTTTGCATGAACCTGACTTGAGCTTTCCCCTCATGGGAGATCTTCTAGTCCCACTCTCCAGGCTACGGAAGCCCCATCTTCTTGACTCTTAGTGGCTCCACCCTGCCAAGTTTGGGCAGAATCCAGGACACACTGAGTTGTGAGGTTCTGGGGTGGGGCCTGACCGAATTTCTTTTTTTCTCAACTCCCAGTCATCCTGCCCTGTTGAGAATGGGTTCCTGGCATAATCTGGGACAGACTGAGTTGTATGGCTCTGGAACAGGAGACATTTTCCCCTCATATACCCAACTGGTGCAGAGCCTTCCCTTTACAGTCTCTTTGGGCTTGATAAATTCTGCTGGCCACACTCATGACTCCCTGAGGTCCCACCCCACAAAAAATGTGTGCAAGCACCAGCAGGTGGGAGCAAGACTTGGTATATGCCTTGGAACGTTTGTCTTAGACTCAGCATTAGCACCAAGTTTGAACCTGTTTAGATTTGGTGAATACCTCTTGCCCCTACCTGGGGACTTATTGAAAACCTATCATATGCAACTCAAGTACTACCAGAGGCTTTTTCAATGATTGAGCCTAACAGGCAGCTGGCAGGTAGAGGCAAGCAGAGGAGAACCTCCGGGTTCTTAGGAATGTTTGCAGACCTGCCCCTGGTAAAAGCCAGTTTTGGTGTGCAGCTTGATCCTTTCTGCACACACCCAGGGTGAGCAAAGGCAGTCACAAACTGTGGATTGCTTTTTAGCTCCAAACAGGTTGCCTAGGGCTAGTGATAGGCAGCATCTGACATTGGCCTCCCAAGAGGCCCTAAACCCAACGCACCCAATGGCCAGTTTCAAACATCAGAGCAGGATACAATTAAACTCACATGCAACATATCTGAAGGAAGATCTCATCACCTCAGACCCTGCTGAGGTGAATTGCATTTTGTGTGGTCAGGGTTGATCTTCAGAGTCAGCCTGAGGGTTGACCCCACAAACGAATGGGCCAATAGCAATAAAGACTCAATTATAACAGGAGGGCCCACATAATCCACACAAGGGACATTTCTGGAGCACGTAGTGCAGGTGATCAAGGAGAATGTCCTATGGGGTCCCACAGGATACCTACTACATAAGGCCAGCCTAGCAACACTTGGAGTCACAGCAGATCTACTTAATACATATAAACATACAAAAAGAGATAGCCAAAATAAGGAGACAAATAAACATACCCTAAATGAAAGAACAGGAGAAATCTTCAGAAAAAAAGAGCTAACTGATTTGGAGGTAAGCACTTTACCAGATAGATTTCAAAACAATAGTTATAAGGACGCTCAACAAGGCACTTAAAGGAAAACTGGATGAAATCAATGAACACTTAAACAAAGAGATAGTAAGCATAAAAGAGAACATAGGAACCATAAAAAGAAATATAAATGAAGTATACAATATCTAAAATTAAGAATACACTAGAAGGAATAAACAGAAGATTGGATGAAGCAGAGGATTGAATCAGCTAATTAGAGGACAAGATAATAGTAAGAACCCAAGCAGATAATCAAAAAGAAAAGAGAAAGAAATCAGGGAAGTCTAAGAAACTTCTGGGACAACAAGTGTAACAATATCCACATCATGGGCTACCGGAAGGAGAACAGAATGAGCATGGGATAGTTTACCTGTTTGAAGAAATAATGGCAGAAAACTTCCCTAACATTGTGAGGGGAAAAGTCAGACAAGTTCAGGAAGCACAGAGAGTCCCATTCAAGATGAACTCAAAGAGACCAACTCCAAGATACAGCATAATTAAAATAGCAAAGTTTAAAGACAGAGAATCTTAAAGGCAGCAGGAGAGAGACAGTTACCTACAAGGGAGTTCCCATAGGCTGTCAACCAATTTCCCAACAGAAACACTATGAGCCAGAAAGGATTGCCTGAAATATTACAAGTGGTGAAAAGCAAGTGCCTGCAACCATGACTGCTCTATCCTTCAAGGCTATCATTTAAAATTGATGGCAAAATAAAAAGCTCCCTGGACAAAAAAATAAACAAATGCTAACGGTGTTTATTATCATCAAACTAGTATTATAAGAAATGTTAAAGGGACTGTTTTAAGAAGAAGAAATAAAAGGAAAGAGGAACATAGTTATAAAGAAAAATGGCAACTACTTATCAATAATAACCTTAAGTGAAAATAAAATAAATGCTCTAATTAAAAGACATAGGAAAGCTGAATGGCTAAGAAAATATTACCAATATATTTGCTGTCTATAGGAGACTCACCTCAGAACAAAAGATACACACAGGCTGAAACTAAAGGGATGGAAAAAAATATTCTATGCAAATGGAAATGAGAGAATAAAAAGCTGGGTAGCAATACTTATATCTGACAGAATAAGCTTCAAAACAAAGGCTGATAAGAGACAGAAAAGGTTACTGCATAATACTAAAGGGATCAATCCAACAAGAGGATATAACCCTTGTAACATATATGCACCCAATATAGGAGCACCTAAATACACAAAGAATATATTGTGGATTTAACTGGGAGATCAACAGTAATACAATCATAGTCAAGAATTTTAAAACCCCACTGTCATCAATGGACAGAGCTTCCAGACAAAAAATCAGCAACTGTGATCTTAAAAGACATATGAGATCAGATAGATTTAATTGGTATTTACAAAACATTTCATCCAAAAGGAGCAGAATATACATTCTTTTCAAATGCACATAGAACGTTCTCAAAGATAGACCACTTGATAGGACACAAAATAAACCTTAACAAATTAAAAAAGATTAAAATCATACCAAGCATCTTCTCAGATCACAATGGCATGAAACTAGAATAAAAACTGAAAAACATTCAAACACATGAAGATTAAATAGCATATTATTAAACAATGAATGGTCAACAATGAGATCAATGAAGAGTAAAAAAATGCCTGGCAACAAATGAAAGTGAACACACAACAACCCCAAATTTATGGGACAAAGTGAAAGCAACCAGAAAGGAAAATTCATAGCATACAGGCCTTCTCAAGAAACAAATAAACAAAAATCTCAAACAATCTAACCCTACACCTAAAAGAACTAGAAAAGGAACAACAGACAAAGCCCAGAATAAATAGAAGGAAAGAAATGATGAAGAGCAGAGTAGAAAAACAAAACAAAACAGTCTAAAACTCCTAAAAGGCCAGCATCATCCAACACCAGGTAAAGATACTACAAAGAAAGAAATTTCTAGGCCAATATCCCTGATGAACATAGATGCTAAAATCCTCAACAAAATATTGTCAAAGTGGATCCAGCAATACATTCAAAAGGTCATACACCATGATCAAGTGGAATTTATTTCAGGGATGCAAGGCTGGTACAAATTCACAAATCAATAAATGATACATGACATAAACAAAATGAAAGGTAAAAGTCATATGAGCATATCAATAGATGTGGGAAAAGCATTTAATAAAATCAAGCAACCATTTATGATAAAAACTCTCAGCAGAGTGGGAATAGAAATATCATATCTCCACTTAATAAAGGCCATGTATGGCAAACTAACATAGTTCTCAATGGGCAAAAATTAAAAATACTTCCTTTAATATCAGGAACAATTTAGGTATATCTGCTTTCACCACTATTATTCAACATAGTATTGGAAATACTACCCACAGCAATCAGACAAGAAGAAATTGAAGGCATTCAAATTGGAAAGGAGGAAGTAGAGCTGTCATTATTCACAGATGACATGATATTGTACATAGAAAAATCTAAATACTCCACCAAAAACTACTAGATCTAATAAATTAATTCAGCAAAGTAGCAGGATATAAAACTAATATTCAGAAATTGGTGGTATTTTCATACACCAACAATGAGCTATCAGAAAGAGAAACTAAGAAAACAATCCCACTTATCATTGCACCACCACCACCAACAAAAATAAGGTACCTAGGAATAAATTTAACCAAGGAGATATAAAACCTATATTCAGAAAACCATAGGACGTTGAAGAAAGACTTTGAGGAAGATTCAAATAAGTGGAAGCATATACAATGTTCACGCATTGGAAGATTTAACAATTAACATCATTTAAATGTACATACTACCCAAAGCAATCAATTGACTCAATGCAATTCCTATTTCTGTTTATTTCACAGATCTAGAACAAATATTCAAAAAAATTTATGTGGCACCAAAAAGGACACCTTACCTCAGCAATCTTGAGAAATAATAACAATGTTGGAGGTATCCCAATAACTGATATCAAATTACACTACAAGGCCATTGTAATCCAAACAGCCTGGTAGTGGCATAAGAACAGGCATAAAAATAAGTGCAACAGAACAGTGAGCTCAGAAATAAACCACACCTCTATAGTCAATTAATATTTGCCAAAGGAGTGAAGAGCATAAAATGGAGTAAAGACAGTCTTTTCAATAAATGGTGTTGGGAATATTGGACAGTTACATCCAAAAAAATGAAACTAGACCATCAACTTACACCATACAAAGAATGATCTCAAAATGGATATATGACAAATGTAAGTCATTAAACCATAAAAATCCTAGAAGAAAACAAGCAGTAAAATCTCAGACATCTCACATAACACTATGTTTGCCGAAATATCTCTTAGGGCAAAAAAAAAAAAAAAGGAGTAAAACAAATGGGACTACATCAAACTACAAAGTTTTTGCACAGCAAAAGAAACCAATAAAATGAGGAGACAACCCACTGTATGGAAGAACATATAAAAATGATACATCTAATAAGGGTTTAATTTTCAAAATATATAAATAACTTATACCTCTCAGTACCAGAAAGACAAGCAATCTAATTAAAAAATGGGAAAAGGACTTGAATAGACACTTCTCCAAAGAGGACATACAGATGGCCAGTAGACATGAAAAGATGCTCAATGTCACTAATCATCAGAGAAATACAAATTAAAACCACAATGAGCTATTACCTTATACATGTAAAAATGGCTACCATCAATTAATCAACAAACTAGTGCTTGCAAGGATGTGGAGAAATGGGAACCCTCATGCCCTGTTGGTGGGAATGCAGGTTATTGCAGCCACTGTGGAAGGCAATATGCAACTGCCTTATGACCCAGTGATTCTACTTCTGAGACTATATCCAAAGAAACCCAAAACACTAATTTAAAATAATATACGTACTTCTACAGCGTTATTTACAATAGCCAAGATCTGGAAGTAGTCAAAGTGTCCATCAGTAGATGAATGGATAAAAAAGCTATGTACATTTACACAGTGGAATATTATGTGGCTGTAAAAAAGGAGCTCTTACCGTTTGCAACAGCATGGATGGACTTGGAGATTATTCAGCTAAGTGAAATAAGCCAGTTAGAGAAAGACAAATAACATATGATCGCACTTACATGTGGAATCTAATGAATAAAATGAACTAACAAACAAAATAGAAACAAAATCATAGATACAGAGGACAGACTGACAGCTATTAGAGGGGAGGTTACAATAGTTGAAGGGATTAAGCTAAACACAAAAATAGAAACAAAACTCTAAGAAAACAAAGTCATAGACAGGCAACCAAGGGGAAATAGGGGTGGGGTGAGGTAGGAGAGGGTAAAGGGGGGATAAATGGTGATGGAAGGAGACTGATTTGGGGTAATGAACACACAATGTATATTATCATTGAAAAATTTGAGCACTAGGTTAATTTTATTTCTTAGCTCTAACACTCATTTTAAAAATAAGATATGCAACATATTAAGCAGGTTTTTCATGTCAAAAATTCTTCTGGTGCAACTCTAACTTTATCAATTGGTTATGGAAAGGCACAAGCAATGCACTCATATACAAACAAAATGTCTTTTGGAAAATATTCATTTCTAGAGTGTATAGATATACAAAACCAAAATTTATTTTGTTTCCATTCTCCTGAAATGTACCCTTTAATTACATTTAATAGTCCTTAAGTAAATGCAATATAAACTGGAGTCGCTTACTGCATCGATCGGCTGCCCCTGGTATACTCCCTGACAGGCATTGAACCCCCAACCTGTGCATGTGCCCTTACTGGGAATTGAACCCGCGCCTCTTTGGTGTACCAAAGGTCACTCCAACCAACTGATCCACACCAGTCAGGGTGAAACTGGAGTCTTTTTTAAAGGAAAGAAGCAATCACATATTTACACTTTAATGATAGAGTATTTACATGGCAATTAATAATTATGTTGTCTTGCCTTTAACTTAACTTCATCTCCTAAACCTTGTTTAGACAAAGTGGTTGAGCTAATTACTAGTAACATTCAACTACCGTAGTGTATATTGCTTAAAATAGTTGTCATAGGCATTTTTATAGTTTTTTTAAATTAAATCTTTATTGTTCAGTTTATTACATTTGTTCCTCTTTTTTCCCCGATAACTCCCCTCCTTTCAGTTCCTGCCCCACCCTCCGCCCTCACTCCCCACCCACTGTCCTCATCCATAGGTGCACGATTTTTGTCCAGTCTCTTCCCGCATCTCCCACTCCCCTTTCTCCCCCAAGAATAGTCAGTCCACTCCCTTTCTATGTCCCTGGTTCTATTATAATCACCAGTTCATTCTGTACATCATATTATTTATTCACTTGATTCTTAGATTCACTTGTTGATAGATGCATGTTTGTTGTTCATAATTTGTATCTTTACCTTTTTCTTCTTCTTCCTCTTCTTAAAGGATACCTTTCAGCATTTCATATAATACTGGTTTGGTGGTGATGAACTCCTTTAGCTTTTCCTTATCTGTGAAGCTCTTTATCTGACCTTCAATTCTGAATGATAGCTTTGCTGGATAAAGTAATCTTGGTTGTAGGTTCTTGGTATTCAGCACTTTGAATTTTTCTTGCCGTTCCCTTCTGGCCTGCAAAGTTGCTGTTGAGAAATCAGCTGACAGTCGTATGGGTATTCCCTTGTAGGTAATTGAGTCTCTTTCTCTTGCTGCTTTTAAGATTCTCTCTTTGTCTTTTGCTCTTGGCATTTTAATTATGATGTGTCTTGGTGTGGCCCTCTTTGGATTCCTTTTGTTTTGGGTTCTCTGTGCTTCCTGGACTTGGAAGTCTATTTCTTTCACCAGGTGGGGGAAGTTTTCTGTCATTATTTCTTCAAATAGGTTTTTAATATCTTGCCCTCTCTCTTCTTCTGGCACCCCTATAATTCTGATATTGGTGTGCTTGAAGCTGTCCCAGAGGCTCCTTACACTATCTTCGTATTTTCGGATTCTTTTTTCATTTTGCTTTTCCAGTTGGGTGTTTTTTGCTTATTCATATTTCAAATCTTTGACTTGATTCTTACGCTCCTCTGGTTTGCTGTGGGGTGTCTGTATAATATTCTTTATTTCAGTCAGTGTATGCTTAATTTCTAGTTGGTTCTTTATCACAACATTGAGGGTCTCATTAGTTTTCTTGAGGCTCTCATCAAGTTTATCGGCAGTTTCTAGCAAATTATTGAAAGCCCTTAAAAGTGCATTTTTTAGCTCTATATCCTCCATTTCTGTCATGTTTTTTTGTCTCCGCATTTTTTATTTTTCTTGGTGCACCCCCTTGTGGTCTTTGTGTGCAGTCTTGTTGTAGTTAAACTTTGATTGTTTTCGGCAATACGGGGGTGAATTGACCTCCAGGCTAACTGGCTATGAGAGTCAGCCGTGTCTTCAGTGGGAGCGCTACTGTGCTGAATCTCTAGGGCGGTGCTAATCTAGCCTTTGCCTGATGCTCTCTGGCAAATGCCTCTGTGCAGGGTCTGGGCTGGGCGGGTCCCAGGGGATCTACAGGGCGGGCGGAGCGAGCAGTTATGGCTGCTCTCAGTTCTGTCTCCAGCGGCTCTGCAACTGCTGCAGAAAGCTGCCTTCCCGCTTCACTTCTCCCGTTTGAGTCTGGGTCCCTAGAGACTCGCCCGGATCTGGAGCTCAGAGTCTGAAACTCCCTCCAGATTGAAAACAACAACCGCGCCCTCCGCCGCCGACCCGCTCCACATGCACTCCGAACCTTAGTATTTCACTTCAGCACTGCGCCTCCTCTGAGTCTCCTATGGTTTCCTCTTTCCTCCTAGTTGTAGAACTTCCACTCACCCAGCCTTCCTGTGGTTCTGGATGATGTCCGTTCCATCTTTTAGTTGTATTTTTGAAGTGGTTGTTTGAGGCAGCAAGCTCCGGCGTTAACCTATGCCGCCATCTTGGTTCTCCCTTTATAGTTATTTTGATACTTGTTTTTCTTAATTTAATAATTTAGGAAAAGAACATTTAAACATAAGTTAAATATTTATACAAATAATCTAGTAAACTGTTTTAAAAATATTTCAATTATAATAATTATCTGCATTTTATGCCCTTGTATTCTCAATTACTATTAATGAATGTGAAGGTTGAACAGTAAGGAAGGCTAATCGGATAAAATTTAACTTCAAAATCTGGTATTGGAAGACATTGCTGCATATACCTGGGCCACCAGAATGATGAATGAGTGAGTCCTAGAGCAAAATATCAATGGAGGCAAAAAGAAAAAAACAAAACAAAAAAAAACCTGAAGTCCTACTTCAGACACATGAAAAGTCGGGATTCTTTGAAAAAGACAATAGCCTGGAAAAATAGAAGGCAGCTGGAAAAGAGGAAGACCAAATATGAGTGGATTGGCTCCATAGAAGAGGCTTAGGCATGAGTCTATAGGAGATGAGAGGGCTGTTGAGGACAAGACATTATGAACATCACACTCATTCATAGGGTCGCTATGAGTTGGGTCTTACTGAATGGCGTGTAGCACAGAGCTTAGATTTGCCAAGAAAGGCCACTCACTGGCCTTGAGACAAAATTGACTTCTGTTGGACTTCATTCTTGTCCTGAGATTTAGCACTTGAAACCTTTGCCTTCTCGGCAGATCCCTAAGGCCTTTGTTATATCCTCATATCTATCTTTATGTGTATGTATATTGAAATATCAATCTGATTGTTTCCATAGGAGTGTTGTACTTCTGAGAGTTATTTCATTTTATCTAGAAAAGAAACTAATTTACATTTTGAAATTAATTTCACATTTTCTGTTTAAGCCTTGATATAAAGAAATATGAAGACAAATATTTGATATCTAAAAATAAATGAGTGAAGCCAAATGCACTTTATATAAAATGGGATAGTAAGTCTAGGCAATTGTACATTTTGTTAAGTCATTACCATAATTTCTTTATATTCAATATCATATTGTAGTTCCACCATTATTGAATAAGTATTTTTTCATAACAAATTAAGCAACTTTTTGATAACATCGTGATGATTTTATTGGTTGAGTTCAGTTCTCCAAACTTTTTAAATCCAAACCTTTGTATTTTAGCCTTATCTCCAATTAGATGGATTCCATATTTAGAGTGTTTTTACACTATTTTATTCTGATACATTTTAGGCATCACAGTTTTTTTTACATGTTTTAGATACTAAAGGTACATCAATATATTTATTATCTTAAGATCTTAAGTTATTGAATTCTTTAAATTTTGTATGCTTATAGCACATATATGTTAAAGTTTAGAAAACCTCAGTAACAGCAGTGAATGAGATTCTAATGACCTGGTAGAAGGTATTTGTTTTTACTTTTGTTTTTGTATTTCTCTTCAATTATTTGTATTTAATTATATTTATTTTATTTTGCTCTTAAAATTGAGGCACAGGAGTTTTTTCCTAGAAAATTAGACTTTGCTTTTAGGCCTTGAAAATAAAGTGAGAATAAAGAGCTGAATGTTACCATAGAAATAAACAGAGTAATGTGAAATATTGATTAAAGATCAAAGAATAGTAGCAGAATTAATTATGCAGAAGCTGTGAAATAACTTATAAACTGCATAAAGCCAAGATAAGGGAATTGAAAACTTATTACTAATTAATTCCTAAAATGCATTAATAAAATAAGCAGGGCACATCATGATATTTTAGTGGAAATTTAGCTGTAATAGCCAAATTCATTTCTGAAAGCTATGTGATTCAATTTATTAATTCCTAAGAAACTGGCTTCTGAACATGCACAGCCGAATGGAAGACAGGTTGCAGTACAAGTATAAGTGCTACCAAGTTACTAGGTTTGGAAGTAGAGATTATGAGGGGTTTAAATAACACGAATGTAGCAGCATAGTCATAATGAAGTGTGTCAATTCCAATAACTCTGTGGGGAAAGTAATTCAAACCTAACCACTGAGTACAGAGTGAGTGATAAAGAACAAAATGCTTTTAAAAGTGTAGAGCCAATGTGATATCATGCATTTAAGGCTTTAAACAGCTCCTTTCATTTTATGTGTTTAAAAATCTTAACAAGCCCTAGCTGGTTTGGCTCAGTGGATAGAGTATCGGCCTGTGGACTGAAGGGTCCCAGGTTCGATTCCAGTCAAGGGCACATGCCCAGGTTGTGGGCTTGATCCCCAGTGGGGGGCATGCAGGAGGCAGCTGATCAGTGATTCTCTCTCATCATTGATGTTTCTGTCTCTTTTTCTCTGAAATCAATAAAAATATATTAAAAAATAAAATAAAAATGTTAAGTATTCATATATTATGATTTGTGTTATGAGATTTAATCTATACAAGTACAGACATTATATCATTAGCAAGTTTTTTAAAAAAAATATGTTTTTATTGATTTCAGAGAGGAAGGGAGAAGGAGAGAGAGATAAAATGAGAGATAAATCATTGATCAGCTACCTCCTGCATGACCCCACTGGGGATAGAGCCTGCAACCTGGGCATCTGCCCTGACAAGGAATCAAATCAGTGACCTCTTAGTTCATAGTCAACACTCAACCACTGAGCCACACTGGGTGGGCTAGTTAGCTAGTTTCTGATTCCTGGTCTTTACTCTGATAAAAATGACTGTAAATGGTTGTAATTCATACCTACTATTTATTACTTTTTATCTTAGAATTATTCTGGGTATTTTATAGAATACTAGGGGCCCAGTACATGAGTTTGTGCACCTTGAAAGGAACTGTGGGCCATGAGGCTGCGGTGGGCACAGGGGTGGGTCTCGGCCCATCCTCCGCACCCAGCCTGGCCAGGCCCGCCGTAGCACCCGGTCCCCTGTCTGCTGGCAGCCCCACTCCTGCTGCCGCTGAGGCTCCCACGCACTGATGGCACTGGCCTCACTTGCACCTGCTGATGGCATGGAGCTATTGGGGTTGGCACCAGCAGCAGGTGCGAGCGGGGCCGGCATCTTCAGTGGGTGTGAGAGGCAGCTGCTGGTTCCAATTGCCCCTCAAGAGCAGAGGGAGGTGGAAAAGCTCCGAGGGGTGATCGGGTCTGGCAGCAGTTGCTCACACCCACTGACAGCACTGAACGATCAGGGCCGGGGCTGGGTGCCGGCAGTGGGTGTGAGCGGGGCCAGCATTGGCAGCAGGTGAGAGTGTTGGGCAGGACTGCAGTGTGCAGGAGCAAAGAATTTTCATTAACCACCAGAGGCTCAACCCGATGATAGTGACTGGTGCCCGCCTTGGTCTGGTACCCCCTCTCACCTGCTCCACCATCCCGCTGCGGCTGATGCCCGCCATGTTCCATGCTCTGCCGCCTGCTGCCGATGCCCATCATGTTCTGTGTGTGCCCCCTGGTGGTCAGCGCATGTCATAGCGACGACTTGTTCGGTTGTTCCTCCTTTCAGTCTATTTGCATATTAAGATTTTATACATATAGATTAGATCATCTAGAATGGTTTTATACTTTGTATTTCAATGGCACCATTTTTATCATAGCTGGACCTGGGCAAATTTTATAGAAACAGATATCTTTAAGACTGGATTAATTTACTTAATAAGTTATATCTTAATGATTATGTAAAAGTTTCTTGTTCAGTTCTAAGGGTTCAAAACGATTATGGTAGACATTTTATAGAAAGTATACATATGCAATTAATATTTTGAAAAATAATGAGTATGAAAATGACCGTAATTTATATATATACTAGAGGCCCAGTGCACAACATTCTTGAACTCGGGGGTGGGGGGGCTTGGGGGTCCTTCAACCCGGCCTGCGCCCTCTTTCAGTCTGAGAGCCCCATGATTGATCGCCCTGCAGAGGGAGGCCCCACCCACCACTGCCAGCCAGGTAACCTGGGCCTCCCTCTTTGGGGTGATTGTGGAGCCCCCGAGCTGGTGGCCTGGGCCTCCCTCTGCAGGGCAATCATGGGGCAATGGTGGGGCCCCCCGACCAATCGCATCACACCCGCCTTGGCGACAGCAGTCAGTGCTGTGTCGCCACAGTGCCCACGACCCAGGAAGGACTAAGAGGTCAGCAGTTCAGCCTGCTCGCCAGTCCCCACCCACCTAAGCCTGCTTCATGCGCAGCCTGGCATATGGTCGTCCGTTTGGTCGTTTTGGACATTACGGACCCTGGCTCTTTATATATTAGGATAAAAGGCTAGTATGCTAAGTGTCCGCCCTACTATCTGACCGGTTTCTATGATGTGTGCTGACCACCGGGGGGCAGATGCTTAATGCAGGAGCTGCCGAGCTGCAGTGACTTGGCAGAGGCGGTTCTTGGGTGACGCACCCCAAAAGCAGAGAGGAGGGAACCCGATTCCTCGTGGGGCCGCGTGATTCTACCTTCAGCCATGGGTTATGTTGTTGCTGGGGCGCTGTTGGCCCCGAATCTGGTTTACTGCACACTTGTGTTTGCGTTCCACACCCTGTATGATAGCAACTTTGCAGAGTGCCCTCTCACACTCTGGGACCCCTCGGGGGATGTCAGAGAGCCGGTTTCAGCCTGATCCCTGCAGGCAAGGCCCAGGGACCCCACCTGCTGGAGGGACCCCGCTCACTCCACAGATGCCAGGGAGGGACCGCAGGAGTTGGCTCCAGGGCGTGTCTGGCCATGTGTCTGGCCACCTTCTAATTAATTTTCTTTTAATGTGCATGAATCCATGCATTAGGTCACTAGTTTAAATGTAATTTTAAAGATTCACAAAAGTAGAATAGATATCAATAGTCCAAAGTCTTGTTCTCTCTGACAGAAACATCAGCAAATCAAAAGTTTTCACTTACAGAACACTTTATAGATTGAATCTCCTGCAAGCCACATATAGTCAAACTAATATCTAGACATCAAGTATTAAAACACTATTTTGGATGGGTGATATTGGGATGGTGGCATGTAAAGCAGATTCCTTTTTTCCTTCAATTGTGAGAACTATGAAGTGCATATGATATTATATACCAGGGTATATCTTAGAGCAAAATTGAGGAAATTATTTGGAAAAATAATAAAGTAAGAGTTTGTATATCCTGAAATGGAAAATTGATGTCAAAGTTATATTTATTCTAAGTACATGGAAGTAGCCCATAATCAGGCAAACTGCAGGGTACCATCCTATATAATGAAAAGCTAATATGCAAATCGACTGAACGGCAGAATGACCAGTCGCTATGACGGGCACTGACCACCAGGGGACAGATGCTCAATGCAGGAGCTGCCCCCTGGTGGTCACTGCGCTCCCACAGGGGGAGTGCTACTCAGCCAGAAGCCAGACTCATGGCTGACGAGCACAGCGGCAGTGGTGGGAAACTCTCTTGCCTCCATGGCAGCACTAAGGACCCCTAGGGGGATGTCTCTGTGCGGCTTAGGAGCAGAGCCTCCAGCACCAGCCACGGTAGTGGGCCTAAGCCAGCAGGCGGACATCCCTGAGGGGTCCCAGACTGCGAGAGGGCGCAGGCCGAGCTGAGGGACCCCCCCCCCAGGGCACAAATGTCATGCACCGGGCCTCTAGTTATAAATAAAGAAATAAAATAATCTTTTATTTATGATTCAAGGTTTAATGGAATATGACTGTACATATAGCATTTTCATTGTGCTTTTCTTATGGTACATATGGGGATGGATAATAGTACTCCCTGTCAATCTATCTTTTTTTTTTTTCTATAAGGAAAAGGCATTCTCTAATTCAATAAACATATATTGAGCTAGTCATTGCCAGATATTGTTCTGGCAGGTTTCATTACTTCTGCCATATTCTGTTGACCACACATACCAACCCTGTTGCAGTCAGGGAAGAGGCTACACACAGGTATGAATGCCAGCAGGTGGGGAACACAAGGGAGCATCTTGGAGGCTGGCTGCCACATGCAGTAGTGGTCAAAAAGGTAAAGAGAGCAAAAAGGATCTTGGGATCTTTTGATAATTTAGTATTTCTGAAATGTGGTAATGTCAGAAGCAAGACTAAATTAAGAGGGAGTGAATGTGTGGTAAAAATATGGAAACAATAGCTATAAACTGAAAATTTGATTGAAAGGTTAATGTATGACACATGGTAATTGGAAAATAAAGAAAAAGGAGATATGAAGAATCTGTCTATGAATATTTGAAACTACAGACAAAAGGTTGTGGAGAACAAAAGATTTAAAACATTTTTGAGAATGTGAAGAATGAGGGAACTGGGTCCCTGGCGTGTGTGTGTGTGTGTGTGTGTGTGTGTGTGTGTGTGTGTAGGCGGGAAACAATTTTGAGAACACAGAAGTAAAACTTTTAGGCAGGGATGAAAAACAGTTATATCTGTGTGAATGCAGGAAAGACTAAAGGATAGACAGAGACTAAGATGTTTCAACATGAAAATATGGATTTATGCACAAATGTTTGCACTGATTTTAAAGTGAAATATGAGCTCTCTAAGAACTGTCCATACCTGTTTACAGACTGACTACAAACAACACTTTTTCCTCAAGACTATCTACTGTCTCAACCCCATGTTTATCCTTAAACTCTGACTAGTCCAACATTGTCTGAAGCAGTAATTTGTTTTCACCTTTATTATTTTAACCTTGCTTGACATTGTTGGGGAAACCTTGAAGACTGGACCTATAAGTCTATGCTTTCCTGACATACCTGGGACTTAAGCACAGTCACCAAGTTCTTTGTAGTGCTATCATGGGCTCTTTGCATAACTCATAGTTACCATTTTTAACTGTATAGAAACGCACTGCATCCCTATTGTAAAAGCAATATTCATATATTTTAGAAGTTAAAGATCTCAGAAAAACAAAAAACATATTTTTACTTCCTAATCATATCTACTCCACTTTTCCAGTTTGTGATAAAGACTGTAATTCCTCTCATTTATTACAATTTATGTCTTTTTTCCCCTTTCTGCTTCCTATAAATCTTTGTCAGGAGTCAGTCTCTCTCTCTCTCTCTCTCTCTCTCTCTCTCTCTCTCTCTCTCTCTCCTTTTCCCCCGTTACCCTCCTTCCTTCTTTTTCTTTTTAAGCCCTTGTTGTCTCTTCATCTTTGTCCCAAATTGTGTGTGTAAACATTTTTTTGTAATGAAAATAATCAATGAGGGAAAAGACTATTATAATTTCTTTTCTTAGACAATTTTTTCCATTAGCACATATCATCTTGAAAAATGTTTTGTGCTTGTTTTTTCAATTTCCTTTAATTTCTCAATTGTACACATTTCTTAAGACATTAGTATCTGGACATTACTCAAACTCTTTTACTCAGTCTTTCTAAAATTATGTTCAATATCAACTTATGATTATTGGCTTATATATAATTATACTTGTATAAAATTATACTTTTTGGCTTATAGAAAATGTTTACCATATTTCATCTTTCTGAAGTATTTTTGTAGTGTTTTTTATACCTTGAATTTTTATGAAATTATCTTCTTTGGTTTCTAAAATTAGTTTCTTCTGGTAGCATCTGATACTCCTAGTTTATTTTTGACAATTCTTGAGTTTTCCTCCCCTTCTCACACATTAATGATGGATTTTCTAAACATTCTAAACTCTATTACTTTATGTTCTTACTTAAACTCTTACTTGACAAATATTTAATGTTATATTAACACTGATAATCTTATTTATTACTTCTAAGCTGGGCACCCTCAAATTGGTATCTCTTTCTCTAACCTATACTGAATTTCACAATGACATCCCTGAAAGGGCATATAAGAACTTCCACATAGTATTTTCATTTAGAATTATTTTTAAAAGAATCATTTATTACTATTAATTGTTTTGTTAATCCTCACCCAAAGATACTTTTCCACTGATTTTTAGAGAGAGTGGAAGGGAAGAGGAGACAGAGAGAAACATTGATGTGAGAGAGACAAGTCGATTGGTTGCTTCTCAACCATGCCCCAACAGGGGCCAGGGATCAAGCCTGCACCGAGATAAGTGGCCTTAAATGGAATCAAACCCAGGACCCTTCAGTTCACCGGTGCTCTATCCACTAATCCAAACCAGCTAGGGCCCATTTAGAATTATTTTAATTCAAACTACTTTATTGGATTCATGACTTATCCTTCCAAGATATTATATAATGTATATGTAAATTATCTTGTCAACAAATTTTATTAACATTTGTTCTCTCTTCCTTTTTTGTATAACCCAACTTCATTGACATTTCTATAGTTATGTTATAAAATCTATGGGTGAATTTGCTCTTGATTATAAATTTTTCTCTTCGCTACAATGCCACTGTATAAATCATCACTGATTAGCTTTTAGTTGGACTATTCCAAAAGAATTATCAAGCCTCTCTACCAGCAGTCTCTCATCAAACTGGTTAACCATGTACTGTGTTGCCAGATATATTAAGAAGAAAACAAAGAAACACAACTAAAGTTGTGTATACCAACTCGACTTAAACTTATGTACTTATCTGTGCCTAAGAGATAATATCAAGTTCTTTAGCTTAGTCTAAGAAACCCTACATAAGCTCTCTCCTAGCTTATTTCCATAGTTCATGTACTGTGCCCTCTTTGGTACCTGGGCATCTTAAAAAGCTCTTTAATGACTATTGTGTTCTTGTCCCTCTTATTGAATATGCTTGTTGATTTTACTTTTAACTTGTAAAATTTTTGCATGTCCATAGTACTTATTCAAATGATTTTTACCCTTTTGTTATTTTTCAAAACATATTGCTTTTATTTTTAATTTGTGTAGTTGGTATACAATATCATTTTAGTTATATTAGTTTCAGGTATACAATATAGTGATTTGACATTCTTATACCTTGTGATCACCCCACTAATTCATCCATCACCATTACAAACTTATCACAATATTATTGACTATTTATCCCTTCACCGTTTTCACCCATCCCTCTCCCCACCCTTCCCTCTGGCAGCCATCCATCACTTTGTTCTATGAGTCTGTTTTTGTTTTGTTTTGATTGTTTATTTGTTGTTGTTTTTTAAGATTCCACATACACATGAAACCATATAGTATTTATCTTTTTCTATCTGACATTGCATTTAGCATAGTATCTTCTAGGTCTATCCATGTTGTCACAAATGGCAAGATTTGTTTTTATTGCTGTGTAATTTCTTATTGTGTATACATACCATGCCTTCTTTAAAAAAACACAATATTTTATTAATTTTAGAGAGGAAGGGAGAGGGAGAGAGAGATAGAGATAGAAACATCGATGATGAGCGAGAATCATCATTCAGCTTGCCTCCTGTATATTCCTACTGCAGGGATCAAGCCTGCAACTCAGGAATATGACCTGACTAGGAATTGAACCTTGACTTCCTAGTCCATAGGTTGACACTGGCCGGTTTACTACATCTTCTTATATCCATTCATCGATATGGAAACTGAGTTTGTGGTGATTGCTGGGAGTGGGAGAAGGAGGAGGGTATTGGGGGATAAATGGTGATGGAAGGAGACTTGACTTGGGGCGATAAACACACAATACAGTGTGTAGATGATGTGTTGTGTAATTGTGCACCTGAAACCTGTATAATTTTGCTAAACAGTGTCACCCCAGTAAAATAACTAAAAAGGAAAAAAAAGCAGCATATCCTCTGGAAATTTGGGGGATCTCTGCTTTCAGTTATAAACAAGATAAAGAGTTCTATGGCTATTCAAGCAAACATAAGTTACAAAAAAATTAGAAAAAAGTCTGGCTTGTCTCAGTACTCTTCATACCATTCAACATAAGATGACTGAGAAAAAAATATTTTACAAATATTAAGGGAACAAGAGCATGAACCAAGAATTCCAACCACCCCTCCCCCCCCAGCCAAGTTCTAATTCAAGTATAAAGACAGAAAATCTCAAAACACATATATCTAAAGCACTTGGAAATAATAGCATCCAAGCATTCCTTGGAAAACCCTGAAGATGTTAAAATTCAGCCATCTGGTGTAATATAAATTAAAATGAATCAAGGGTAATAAAATTATGATATAAAAGGCTTTCAGGAATTGTTGGATACATTTAAATATATAACAATGAAAAAATGGTATGTCCTGTCATTGGCAAACTAGTGAAATCTAATTTGGCAAAATAAAAAATTATGAAACCGTAATAGCAACAACTATATGTTTCTAGAAAGCATATGGTTGTTAAATTGCCACCTTTAGATAAATATGTGTTTTTTCAATAAAAGAAAATTAATTACCCAGTAGTTTTTCAAAGAAAAATAATTTTATTGGGTAATGCTCACCAGAGGATATTTTCTCCATTGATTTTTAGAGAGTGGAAGGTAGGGCAAGAGACAGAGAGAGAGAAACATTGATGTGAGAGAGACACATTGAGTGGTTGCCTCTTGAATGCACCCCCGGACTGGGCTGAGGATAGAGCCTGCAACAGAGATACGTGCCCTTGACTGAAATCGAACCTGGCACCCTTCAGTATGTGGACTAATGCTCTAATCCACTGAGCCAAACTGGCTAGAGCTATCAGTTTCTTTTTTATGACTAAAGAGGAAGTGAACATTAAGGCCAGAGGATACATGTGGGTGCTGTTCTGGAGGATGTGATAGACCACGAGAGAAGGAAAAGTTGAGTCAAGAATTTGATTAAAAATTTACATATTCTGGGTTTTGCCAACACTGCTGCCACTGCTGGGAGCCCTAACCTTGCTCAACCACACCATGTTCTCCCACATCATCGCCAACAATGAGCCCTTAGATTGCATCTTCTTGGAGCTGTTTGAAGACAAATTCCCAAAGATAGCAGAAAAGTTTTGTTCTCTGAGCACTGGGGGAAAATATTATATGGATTCCTGTTTCAATATTATTCTGGGGTTAATGTGCCGGGGTGGTGATTTCTCCATGTCATAACAGCATTAGCTGCAGCAAGTCCATGTACAGGGAACTTGATGATGAGAACTTCACCCTAAAGAATATGGGTCCTGGCATCTTGTTCATGGCAAATGCTGGACTCAACACAAACAGTTCCCAGTTTTTAATATGCATTGCCAAGACTGAGTGGCTAGATGGCAAACGTAGCCTTTGGTAAGGTGAATGAGACATAAGTGGAGCATTTTGGGTTTAGGAATGGCAAAACCAGCAATATCACCACACCCACTGCTCAAAAAACTTTGACATGTGTTTTATCTAAACCACCAGATCATTTCTTTTGTGACTCAGGAGAACACCCTTTCCCTCCATAAGCTCTCAGTATCCTATCATCTTTGTTACTCACTTTAGTTCCTTGGCTTACATATTTTCCTTATCCCCCTCCAAATCTAGCTAGATTGCAGAATTAAGTGTATAATTATGAAATAAGAACTAAATAACAGTTTATAAAATTTTACCTTTTTCAGTTTTATCCAAATCAGATCAAAAGATAAAACCATTTTTTAAATACCTGAGACCATTTTATATACATAAATGTATGAATTAATCATTTTGCTATATGAAGAAGGAAGTTGCTTGACGCTTGCATATTACAAACAAAATTCTGAAATAAATACATGGAAATTTATCAAATTTCTGTTTTGATACTCAAATGGTAAAAATCCCTTTAGATTTATAATTGACTTTCTTCTTGTAGGTAGGTTTTTCAAATGCTGTGTTCAAATATGCTGGGTTCAAATATCAGGTTTGATCCATCACTAAACTGGGAACTTACCTCATAGGAAAATGATTCTTTCTCTTCAGCTCTCTTCATGGCTGTACATTGTCACTGCAGACAGTATAACCGATGCTTAAAATCCCCATTTCCTTACCCCTTTCTTTGTTGATTATTTCACTTACCCATGAAAGTAAAATTATTAAATGAAGTAATTTTGAGCCCTATCTCTTTAAAGATAAAAAACTTTTTTTCTGAAAAATATGGCTTAACATACAACATCATCTTGAGACTTCACAAAAACATTAATGCATTTTATATTTTATCATGTTTTATTACTGCCTAGCACCTTATATACAATAAAAAATAATGAGTTGTAGAGATATCTATTAAGGGATTTCATGAGAAATGACTTCATTCTCACTATGAGACTTAATATAGGCAGCAGCACAGTATTGTTCAGGATAAATGACTGTTTGATGGGATGATTATACCAGGAGGGATAACCTTCTCTGTGGTGCACAGAGATTCTCAGGCTCAGAAATCCATTCAAACACCAGTAGGAATATCCCTGAGAGACCTTTCCTGGCACTGGATGAGAGTCTTTCCCTTTAGGACATTCAGAGGTCAGCGCTTACAATTCCAGCAGTTACCAATGTCTATTTAAAGTGCCCCTTGTTAGATAAATAATGGGATATAGATTCTCCTGAAATGTAATTCCAAAAGATAGGAAGCACTGTCAGGAACAAGCAAAAAAGAGTGTGGCAAAAATATATGACAGTATAAAACTGAGCACAAGTTCTTCTCTATACCTATAAACAAAGGCTTCGCAAGAAAAAAATGCATATGGTAGTCAAGTAGAAATCAAGCCACAGACCTTAAAACAAAACATACCTTGTGTGCTGAGAATAGTCTCCAGCCTTTCATTTCCAGCAGTATCATACATGTGGCATAACTGAAGGATTACTTTCTGAGTCTTTCTGTCCTCTTAAGCTCAGACTTTAGGGTGTTGATGGCTACTGCTGGGGATGACTAGTGTGGCAAACTTAGGTACAATAAATTGTTATAGTACAATTTATTGTTAGGTACAGTAAATTGATAATAATGATTTTGGAAAAGTTTTTATCCCTAAGATTTACATGCATATATAACCCCAGATCATTTTTAGAGTCACTTAGCTTGTTTATACGCTTTGGGGAAATATGGGATAAAGAAGAATTTTTTATCTGAAACTTTTTAGAAGTTATGTTTCTGTGCATTTTGGGAGCTGAAGATCAGGGAGGAGGCTAGGTAAGCAGTGCAGTGACTTTGGAGCTGTTTTTAAACAATTGTACATCTTAGTTCAGTTATTGTAGTAGTTTGTGCACAGAAAATTTGGACAGTCTGGAAAATGTGAAAAAGCTGTTCTAGCATTTTTCTTAGTGCCATGTGACAGATACATTATTTATACATAAATTACAAATTGATCATTTAATTTTTAAATAAATGATAATTGGGACAATTTAAATGAACAAAATAAATGTGTGTGTGTCCGAGAGAGAGAGAGAGAGAGAGAGAGAGAGAGAGAGAGAGGGAGTTTCCAACATCTTTCATAAAAGACTATTTGAATTGAATAGAGTGCTCTGCTATATTTGATAAAACAGTAATTTCTGAATAATCATTTCTTAAATCCATATTTTCCTCAATGCTGGCATTATTACAAATGGATTATTTTACTTGGTCTTCCTCCTGATTCCATGCTGGAAACTGAATGAATGTTTGCAAAGTATCAGCAGAATATTGTAATTTTCAACACAAATATCCTTACATTTGTCTGCGATAGCTCATAAATACTTTACCCTGTTTACTGATCATAGCTATAAAACCCTTCTTTAGTTGTTACGTTCTCTTTCTTTGTCTCTCTCATTCTAATGCCCACTCTTTACTGGCTTTACTCTGTTTCCTCTAAATCAAAGTGAATCTATTTAAAACAGTTGGGCCAGGAATACTTTGGGGCTGTTTATTCTCTTTGCACTCTTCATGTAGAACAAGCAACATAGACATAATGTCTATCTACAAAACAGGGTTAAATGTTTCCTTTGTTTATAAAAGACTTATTTATTGAATGAGTAATGATCCAAGTTGGCCAAAAGGACCCAGAAATATTACAGAATGAATGATTCTTCAGAGAATTCTGAACTATCTATACCTCAGCACATCTCTGAGGTTAGGGACACTTGGATTTTTAGCTCAGGAAAGAAGTCTAGCTCAGATTTTGAATTCTTAGTTGATAATTATCCTTTAAAATAATGAATGGATAAATAAAAAACTTTTAACCAATTTAATTAAGATATATATTGTTTTGCTCCAAAAAGCTAAATTCATACATGCAAGTAGTATACTTTCTACTGGGAATTTAGACTGCCAGTAAATTTCATAAATCCTTTTAAGATATTATTTTCAAAGTTGGGTCTTCTAACTGCATACCATTTCCCAAAACCTTATATATTTACAATTTTTGTAGTGTTATTATAGGTTTTCTATTTTGTTATTCACAAGTTTGGTATTTGGAAAGGCAAATACAATCTATTTATACATTTTAAAAATTGAGACAGCATAAATAGTTTATCATTAGTCTTATTGAGTAAGCACTTATCCCAATTCTGATTCAGTGCTATTAACTATTTAGTTATTTTCCTTTTATATTCTGGGCTCATATTTATTCAGGTTCAATCCATATATATTTTTCTTTTGGAAATCTTATACAAAGATAAAATAATTTTAAAGACATTTAGACATTTAAAAATATCTATTTAATTGTCTCCTATACACGAGGAAACATGAAGGAATCCAATAATAAATTAGAATATAGATTCATTATGGTTAGACTATATTTCAGTTAAACACAAGACAGGCCCTTTCGGAAAGTTCTGAGTATTCTTAGTCCACCTCCGTCTAGCAGAGTATTCCATCATTTGCATTATGAAATACACCTTGTTTGGGGCACTACCAGTAATAAGCAGCAGAATGGACACTTCTGGATGTTGTTTAGTTTTAAACTAAACTGTGCTTAGAGGAATTTATTTTATCTGTTATTTTGTTTGTTTTATGGACTCTTCATACTTTTTATTTAAAATCTTCAAGGTTTAAAAATGCATGAACTCATTTTATACATTGCAGCATTACTCAAATTCTGAAGCTTTTAGTCATGTCATATTGTCCATGAAATATCTGACAGACATGCTCTTTCCTTGAGCAGCATCCTTGCTTCCACAACATATCTCACAGTATAAGGAAGTTTTAATTTTCATCATAACTTACAAGACTGCGAAGCACTCTTCTCTCAATTGACTTGGTGCGTGTTTTTTATATACATAAATTATGAAAGCAGCATTTATTTGTTTACAATTTTAAATTCTCAGAGCAGCAAAACAGATTATAGCATAGACTTGTTCAAGACTAAGTGACAATGATATTCAAGTTATTTTAGAATAAAACACTTTGTATTTTATTGTAGAAAGTTGAAAGTATTTGAAGCAACAAATATGATACAGGCTAGAAGAAATGCAAAGCTGATAAACACTGTGAGTTAAATACACAATCTGTGCCAGTAATGCTCATGCTGCTTCCAGTGCACGTTGCTGAACTGCCTTAACATCAAAGAATATTCTGCTTTGCAGATTCAAGGTAGTAAACCACTTTGTGTTTCAGGTTTCAGCTTGGTGCAAATTGAATCAGCCGAGTTGCAAAATCAAATTTATCATAAAAGTCATAACTGACCATTAGCTACTATGTAATGCTGTAAACATGACCCTATTGTGAAAGCACAAGACAGCCTGTTCTACAACATGACGAACAGTTAGGAGGAACAGGGAAAGTCAGTGTATTTGTCACCAGGAACAAGAAAGATAAAAGGAACATAATCTTGTACCATTTCATTGTTTTCTTCACAATTTTAAGATACACACTGTGCTCTTAATAGCTAAGGCCTGGAGGAAAGATGCCTTCATTTTAAATTAGAGCTATGTATATTTAAGAGATTGTATCAGCATTTTCAAAGAGTTACTGCTTCTCTATATTAGATATTTTGTTTTAAGTGCAGCAAAAGGCCAGGCTCAAAATCATTCCTAATGAGCCATGTGTTAATGTCAAAGTCTCTGCTGTCCACTCAAATGCCAAAGAACACATCTGACTTTATAATGAGCCAAACAGTTGTCTCTTCATGATCTCAGTTAGCCTTCTGTTAGATAGCTGCATCCAACATTTATAACACAGTGATGAAGGCTGTTGCTGGGATGGCTGAAATCCAATCAAAGATGTAAAACTTTCCATATTTTGTCAATATTTTTGCCAAGTTTTTACCATTCCATCTCCACATTGAATAAAGGGACCCAACAAATTCCAGATGGAATGGGGCCTGATTTTTGATCTGCTCTGCACACTAATGGGGGAGAGATCAAAGCCCGATGAGAGGCATTACAGCCATCAACATGGCAGGGTGGATGAAAGTGGGCAACAGTTTGAAAGAGCACTGCTGAAACTTTCTCTTCCCTCAAGAACACTTTTCCAACTGACCACTTACCTAGTTTCTATGCTTCTAGGTTGTAAAATTAGGTTGGTTCCTAATTTGACACTTGCTGACATTCAAAAAGTTTAGTGTTTATCTTTTCTATTCTCTAGGTAACATGTTGTGCCTACTTAACATGAAAATAAATGCCTTCACATAGCCATGGTAACAAAAAGGATATCTAGAAATAAGGGGGATTTAGGATGTTTTGGTTAAAGTATTATATATATAATATTGCAACTGTAAGTTGAGATGAGTTAGATAATTCAGTCAATTCTATAAATTTGAGGGACATTTACCTTTTTGTTTCATCTACCAGTGAGTCAGACTGTACTAGTGTGAATTCCTAGGTATATTTTGCAATTAGTTACTCTTTGTTTGTTTGCTTTTCCCACAACACTGCCATGCCTTCTCCTGGCCTCTGATTTCCTAGAGCTCTCCTTTGGGCTCCCCATTTAGCCTAATTTTCTGAATGCTGGAGCCCACATTCCTAAAAGATCTTTCTTTGTGCTCTCCATCAGAATCTGTCTCCATAGTAACATTTTCTGATCCTAATGAGAAATTAACCCAAATAAATAATTGTCTAATGATTAAATTATTATCCTTACAGCAAGCATATGGGGAGGGGAAGATTGTATAAGGGACTCCTTAGTACCTTTAAAATAATGCCATATCACTTAATATGGGAGTCTTCAGGGTTTGTGCCAGATCTGGATTTACTAACTTTTGATGACAGACCAAAATTTCCTCACTGACAAACTGGGGCTCAAAATAACTTTTCCATGAATTTGTGAGAATTAGTGAAATTTTCCAAAAAAGTGTCTAGTATTGTGCCTCACACAAAAAAGATGCTCAGTGAGTAGTGACAGGAGATTTGACTTTGGGTGGTGGGTACATGGTCCTATATACAGATTTTATAAATTAGTAATCCACATGTGAAACCTATATGTTCATGTTGAGTAATGTTAACCCAATAAAATTTTAAAAAGACGATCTATTAGAATAGTAGAAAAAGGGTGACTTTTTAATCAGGTAACATAAGCTCCAGTCCCACAATTGTGATGAATTTAGGGAAATTACACTGCCTCTCTCAGCCACAGTTCCCTTCTCCGTTAAATGGAAATAATATCTATGTTCACTATACTATCTGTTGTACAAAGTTGATGCTTAAATTAGACAACCTGGTATAACCCTATTTAAATTATGTAGCCCCCTCAAAATGCTCATCTTGTCCCTGCCTGTGAGTATGGGATGGGAGGGAAAGTGATGAAGGGTAAGAACAATATATCTAGAACAAAACTAACCTGTAGGTAAACTATTTGCTCTTCGGTGTAATAGGAAAATTAGAATATTCATATATTAAGGTGATAAATATTTTACTTTAGTAATGATAGAAACATGTCAAAATACATCAGAAGGTCAATACATAAGTAGAAAAACTAACATTAGAGAGTTAAATGTTACTGTCTTTCATTGATGATACTATAAAAAATTTTGTCTTTCTTGGATTTTCCAAATTATCTATAATGAGGTTATATTTTTTATAGGTTTCAGTGGAAGTAGGTGAATATCCAGCTTTTAGTACCACACCAAGCCTGAGAGAGGGTTATGCTCATTGAAGAAGGGGAACACACATATTAAAATGATGTCGCTGTCAACGGTCTTCTTGGCACAGTGGACAATGCATCAGTCTCATAAAATGATGTCATTGTCTGAATACCTTTGCTACCTGCTTCAGGGACTGTGTTAGATTTTGTTTGTTTTAAACAAGCTTTTGGTAAACATCGTTTATTAATAGACTTAGGACCTAATTAATACATGTAATTTCTTTTTAGGTGTATATTAATAAAATTTGGTCATTTTAAATGACATCAAACATATCAAGTACCTAGAAATTACTATAACAAAAATGTGCAAAACCTGTACAGTAAGTTTATAGAAATAAGCTAATCCTAAAATTGGTATGAAAATACAAAGGAGAAAAATAGTAAAGGTGGTTTTGAAAAAGGCAAAAACAATAGTTATTAACCAATGTTACTATAATAATTTTTTTTCTTTACTAAGGTATTACATATGTGTCTTTATCACCCTATCGCCCCCCTACCCCACCCTGCTCGTGCCCTTACCCCCCTAGTGTCTGTGTCCATTGGTTATGCTTATATGCATGCATACAAGTCCTTTGCTTGATCTCTCTCCCTTCCCCCCACCTTCCCCTACCTTCCCTCTAAGGTTTGATGGTCTGATCGATGCTTCTCTGTCTCTGGATCTGTTTTTGTTCATCAGTTTATGTTGTTCATTGTATTCCACAAATGAGTGAGATCATGTGATATTTATCTTTCTCTGACTTATTCCGCTTAGCATAATGCTCTCCAGGTCCATCCATGATGTTGAAAATCAATAAAATAAAAGTTTCCTCAAAAGAAAAGAAAAAACTGGAAGAGTTACATTGTCAGATATCAAAACCAATTACAAAACTATTGTGATTTAGACTGCACTGATGAAGAATACAATAGAATAGAATCATTGACTAGATTAATTTACTTCAAAGCTAAAAGTAAAAATTGACACAGTGATGCAACTCCAGAGAGCGAGAGAAAGAAAAGAAAGAGAGAAAGATTGAGAGAGAAATTAAGAGATTGATTGGTTCTTGTTTCGCTCTGTAATTCCAGATTCATATATCCCAGTATAGACTAGGTCAAATATTTTTTTTGTCTAATATTTATATGAAATCTCAGATTTTGTATTTTCTAAAACAACTCTTGATATTTTTAGACTTTTCTTCAATGTATGTCTCTCTCAATTAGTAAATGATTTTACAATCCTTTTCAACCAAAAATATGGGTGCAATTCTTACTTCCTTTGTTTTTCTAACTATACTCTCTTTTTATTTTAATCTTATCTACCATAGACAATGTAGTCCAAACTATATTTATCTCTCAAACAAAACAAAACAACAGTTTACTAATTGATTTTCCTTTTTTTAAAATATATATTTTATTGATTTTTTACAGAGAGGAAGGGAGAGGGGATAGAGAGTTAGAAACATCCATGACAGAGAAACACTGATCAGCTGCTTCCTGCACACCCCCTCCTGGGGATGTGCCTGCAACCAAGGTACATGCCTTTGACCGGAATCATACCTGGGACCCTTCAGTCCACAGGCCGACACTCTATCCACTGAGCAAAACCAGTTAGGGCACTAATTGATTTTCTGATTCCATTTTTGCCCACTTCTTTATGGTCTATTCTCAACACAACAGTCTGACACTTAAAAAACATATATCACACTTCTGTACAATAATAATAATATAATGATAATAAATAATAATCTAAGAAAAAAATTGCTCCCTTTCTAAGTTCTGCATATGCTTTCTCTTACCTACTATACTATTATACCCAGATTCACTAAGATTTTTAAATTATTTTTTTAGTTCCATAAACATACACATTTTAATGCTATAAAGGATATTCCAGGCAAAGGGGATAGATAGTTTGTTCAAAGTACTTTAAAGACTGTGCCCTTTGCCTGAAATGCCCTTTAACTTAATCTATGCTTGGCCGTATTTTTATTATGACCAAAGCTTTCTTGCTACTTTCTTCACCTGGCCAGTTCATTTAAAGTAAAATCTTATATACCTAGGCTGCTATTTCATTTTCAACAAAATACATATAATCTGACATTTATTTATTCACACAACAACCCAATAGAATTTAAACTTCTCATAAATAGGAACCATGTTCTATTTGTTTCCCTGACACCTAAAGTAGTATCTACCATATGTAAGGTTTTTTTTATATTTATTGTTAAATGTTGAATGAATGATAGTTTGCAATGAAAAGGCATATTTTGACAAGACAAGTAACTGATAAGGACTAGAATATTAGTCTTGGAATAAATAGGAAAAAGAGTCAAACCAAGTTAAAATATTATAACAGCCCCATTGAGCAGAACTATTTATCTAATCACAGAAGAAATGTGTAATAAGCATTTACAACAGCAACATCCTCCTTGCATCTGTGAAAGGAAGATTAATTTTTTTCTCTAGTATACTATATAATAAAAGGCTAATGCAGTCGACCAAACAGTGGAACAACCGATTGCTATGATGCTCACTGACCACCAGGGGGCAGACACTCAACACAGGAGCTGCCCCCTGGTGGTCAGTGTGCTCCCACAGAGGGAGTGCTGCTCAGGCAGAAGCTGGACTCACAGCTGGTAAGGCTGGCAAGTGCAGCAGTGGTGGCGGGAGCCTCTCCCGCCTCTGCAGCAGCACTAAGGATGTCCAACTGCTGGCGTAGGCTCGCTCCTCCCAGGGGGAGTGGGCCTAAGGGGGAAGCAGGCCTAAGCCATCAGTTGTACATCCCCTGAGGGCTCCTGGAATGCGAGAGGGCGCGGGCCGAGCTGAGGGACCCTCCCAAGTGCATGAATTTCATGCACCGGGCCTCTAGTTATTACAGAAGATCAAGAGGATATGCACAGTGTTTCACCAACACTTGCACATTGCTGACCTAATATGGTGACTATGTTTCTATCTTCTATACCTCTACATTTCTAGCACATTAGTGATAATGGTCTCATTGAGATATTGGATGATATCATGGGTGAGGTCTAAAAATTGGATAAATGTATTATCTCTCAGAGAAGGAATACAAGGCCATGAATATTAACATTTTAAACATTTAAAATTGGAGAATTAAATGAGACCCTAATATTTCCAGGTACCAAGTAGGAAACTAAATGTTCCAAATCCTATCTAATAAAGAGGTAATATGCAAATTGACTGTCACACCCTCACACAAGATGGCCGCCCCCATGTGGTCACAAGAGGGTCACCACAAGATGGCTGGCAGGGGAGAGCAGTTGTGGGCAATCAGGCCTGCAGGGTAGGGCAGTTAGGAGTGACTAGGCCAGCAGGGGAGGGCAATTGCGGGCAACCAGGCCTGCAGGGGAGGACAGTTGGGGGTGACCAGGTCAGCAGGGGAGGGCAGTTGGTGGCACCCGGGCTAGCAGGGGAGCAGTTAGGTGTCGATCAGGCTGGCAGGCAGAAGTGGTTAGGAGCAATCAGGCAGGCAGGCAAAGGTTTGGGAGCCAGCAGTCCCAGATTGTTAGAGGAATGTCCGACTGCCAGTTAGAGGGATGTCCTATGGGATCGGGCCTAAACCAGCAGTCGAACATCCCCCAAGGGGCCCCAAATTGGAGAGGGTGCAGGCTGGGCTGAGGGACACCCCTCCCCCAGTGCATGAATTTTGTGCACTGAGCCTCTAGTCTTAAGTATAAACCTTAGTCTTATACAATGTGGAGAGAGGGCAAAAATAAGCCAACTTATGAAATTCAATTTGGAAATCGAGTTGATTATCAGCTACTTCACAAAATTATAAGTGAAGCTGGCACTTACTATATTTTGATATTTTGCTCAGATCTGTTTTAACACCTCAGTGTGAAATTCTGGTGTATACATAATTGATAAAATGAAGTAGAATTTACAATAAATTTTTGCTTATTAACATTTCCTCTGCAAAGGAATATGCCAAAGGGAAAAATTACTCATAGTATTCTTCCTCTTATAGAAATTTATCTCAGAGTGGAATAAAATAATTACAAGTTTTTTCACATATTTTGAGTAGCTGCATTGGTATAGGACCTTGATACTTGTTCAACAGTTTACTTTCATACTAACCCAAGCCACTTGTATTAGGATCTTAAATTGTCCTTTTGTTCAAACCTAAATAGGTGTGATAAGTACCTGCTATTTATTTTAACTGAAACTTAGATAGGATACTTTGCTTTAAATGAATCTCCTTTTAAACTGTGGTAATGAAAAATAGTATATAATAAGCACTATTTATTTTCTTTTTATTGTGAAAACCACAGCCTATTGAAACAATGTAGCTTTATTTACTGCTTACAGTGCCACTATTTAACTTAGTCTAAATATTACTAATAAACAAATATTAAAGCAATAGAAAATAAATGTTTAAGGATAACCAGAATTCTATGATTCAAATAATTCAGTGTTCATAATAATTTTTTTTCTCTATGAGAAAAGGTTATGTTATCACAACACAATGTAAATCACATAAAATATGTAGTTTAAATCTATATTCTCATGAATAACATGTAATAGAAGAGAATTAGACAATTCAAGAAAATGCTTAGTCTCAGTTATTAAAGTGAAAAAAAGATAAAATAATCATCAGGTAATCTAAATATCTGTAATACTTTATCTAGGACTATATTTGAGGCTATGGTAGAACTATTAATCATAATGAAAGTTGTAAATTTCTATTTGTGATTTTATTTCATTTTCTTTTGCCTAGCAATTTTTTTTGTATTTCCATCCTGTTTCATTCTTCTAAGGAGATAATCCTATATGAATTCCCCTTCTCATATTAAAGATATAAATATTTGTTAACAAATAAGGAATGAGATCTTGCCAGCTCTTATATAATACTCTTATAAGTGTATGGATATGGATTTATTTATCACCATAAATACTTATGTGTTTACCATATGCCTTTAAACCAAGATTCATATATAGTTTCAAAATATCAATATAATTTTCTAATTATTTTTTCTTTAAACTAAGAGCACTTAAGATAATGTATTATTCTCAAACATACTATAATACAATAATCATTAAGAATAGCAAAGTATTATACATTGTATTTAATAAGTTTTTTACATTTTACATTGTTAAAAACTGTAATACATTAGTTTCAATAAATACACTAGTGTTTACATTTTAAGGTACAACTACTTGATGGTATAGCTCATGTTTTATATTAATAAAGCATTGAAATTCAGGGTAACTATTTTATGGGATGAGTCAATCACTTAAGAATCATGATGTGAAATATCATCCAAATACTTTTCCTCCTTAGAATAAAAGAATCAGCCTTGGAAAGAATGTTGTTTAGATCACATGTGGCACATAAAGATGTGATATTTAAGTGTGTGTGCACCATATACAGTTAACAAACCCTAACAGATTTAGTAAGGATCTCTCCCCAGATCTCAATTAATGGTATGTAGAATAACAATTGTAGATGATTAGAGGAATCCATTTATGTTTGGCCTCAGACTTAAAAGCTCCTGTCATTTCTTTATATACTCACATGATAACTGAATTTAAAAAAAACAAAAACATAACAAAACACAAATCTACATATTTCTCCCTTCTTTCTCTGGATAAGCATCAGTTCCTTGTAGAATGAACCTAAAAAGTTGGCAATGAACTGTCAATACCTAAACACTGTTATAAGATTATTACAAATACTTCCTTCTAATTTTATTCTAGCCACTGACTATATAATCTGTGCTGTGTTATTGAACTCTATCTCAGCAATGGTCAATCTATTTCCTGAACTATGCTGTTTGAAAGCTGAAATCCTGGAAGACTTCCCTTGTTGATACCTCTATTCTACTTCTTAATAGCTGTTTGATTTTTGGTAATTTTCTTAATTTATCTGCATCTCAGTTTACCTATTTATAAGATGGACATAACACTGGTATGCAACTGCTATGATTTGACTCTTTTGCCCTTAAAAATTCATTGGAATCCTCACCCTCGATTATGGTCTTAGGAGATGGGGCCTTTGGAGGTGCTTAGGTCATGAGGTTGGAACCCTCTTGCCTGGGATTAGTGCCCTATAAAAGAAACTCCAGTGGGATCCCTTGCCCTGTCCACCGTGTGAGGACACAGTGAGAAGGCAACAGCTGTGAAGCAGGAAGAGGGCAGTCACCAGAAGGCGACCATGCTGGTGCCTTGGTCTTGAATTTATGAGATCTGTGAACAATAAATTTCTGTTGTTTATAAGCTACCCCGTTGGTGATATTTGTTATAGCAGCCTAAACTGACTAAGATAGACATTTTACATCCTATTCAAGTTTGATTATTCAGGATAGCTAGGATATATGCTTCACAAATGACTCCAAATTCTTAGAGGCTTACTATAACCAAGATTTATTGCTCACTCACAATCTTTCTCAGACCTTGATAATTCCCTGTAAAAGTCTCTATGACATAATACAATACCTAGTTTGGTACAGGCTTTACCACTCTGCTGGTGCATTATGCAGAATATGAAATCTATTTGGTCAACATGGCATGGGAAAATGGAACTTGATTGTTAATAATTAAACAGTGGTTTTTCTTTTAGTTCTAAAGTGATATTTGTAACATTTCCTTGATCACACACCACCTCTAATATAAAATAAGACAGTAATATTTGTCCCTTCATGAATTAGAAATATAGATAATATACTAATGAACTTTTATCTCATGATCAGATTACTCATGAATTAACACTGATTATTCTTCAATGAAGAACATCTCCCATTGTGGGTAGAGCATCATTTTGGAATGAGAAAGATAACACCTTCTTTACATAATAGCTATCACATTGAACAATTTATGTAACCTTTTCTAGCCCTGTTTATTTTTTTTGTCAAATGATGATGATGCTCTTCCTCTTACAGTGCTCTTATGGGCATTAAAGGAATTGAGTTAATGTATGAAAATCTTCTGGTACAATTCCTCACATATTTAGTAAAAGGTCTTTAATATTGGGGAAATATTGAGTGTGGACACACAGATGCACAAGTATTAGGAGGAACTGATTCATATTAATCTCTTCAGTCAATAGCCTCTGATCTGTGAAAATAACCATATAGTGCGTATATCCTGATATTTCCCAATTTGTGTGTGCATGCCGGAGTATGTGTGTTTTGGGGGTTGATGATAGGAGATATATTTGTGTGTTTATATATACATATAGGTGGACAGATAGGTAGGTAGGTAGGTAGGTAGATAGATAGATAGATAAATAGATAGGTGAATAGTTTATGACTTGATTTTACGGGACATAGGGAAAGACCCCCAAGTGCCATAATGCATATGAAAGCCCAGATTCTTCCCTAAGATTGTTGGAAATTGCAGGAAACTAGATCCCACAAAGAATAGATTGTAGCCGAAACCGGTTTGGCTCAGTGGATAGAGCGTCGGCCTGCGGACTGAAGGGTCCCAGGTTCGATTCCGGTCAAGGGCATGTACCTGGGTTGCGGGCACATCCCCAGTAGGAGATGTGCAGGAGGCAGCTGATCGATGTTTCTCTCTCATCGATGTTTCTGACTCTCTATCTCTCTCCTTTCCTCTCTGTAGAATATCAATAAAATATATTTAAAAAAAAAAAAGAATAGATTGTAGGGGGTCTTTTAGGGTGAAATAATGTACCTTCTTTACCTTGCAACTTTCTCTATATAGAGAGCTGTTTCTTACGTTTTCAAAGGGCAGATATCATTGAACTAGGAGATAATCCTATATAATAAAACCATAGTATGCAAATTGTCCCCTCAATCTGGAGTTCTTCTGGCTATTCGACCAGGGGGTGGGGCTGGCTGGGGGAAGGGAGGGAGGCCCCAGCTGGTGGCAGTAGGTGACTGGGGGAAGGGAGGGAGTACCCGCCATGAACTGGGCCTCTAGTCATTTATAAAAATCTTTAGAAAGCTTATCTAACTTAATGAGAATTAGATCCAGATATGTTCTAATTTCCATCATATTTCTTTTTTCAAAATATATTTTTATTGATTTCAGAGAGTAAAAGAAAGGTAGAAAGGGAGAGATACATCAATGGTGAGAGAGTATCATTGATAGGCTGCCTCCTGCAAGCACCACACTGGGGATCTAGCCCACAACCCGGGTATGTGCCCTGACCAGGAATTGAACTGTGACCTCCTAGTTCAGTAATGGCGAACCTTTTGAGCTCGGTGTGTCAGCATTTTGAAAAACTCTAACTTAACTCTGGTGCCGTGTCACATATAGAAACTTTTTGATATTTGCAACCATAGTAAAACAAAGACATATTTTTGCTATTTATTTTATATATTTAAATGCCATTTAACAAAGAAAAATCAACCAAAAAAATGAGTTCACGTGTCACCTCTGACACGCGTGTCATAGGTTCGCCATCACTGTCCTAGTTCATAGGTAGAAGCACAACCACTGATCCAAGCCAGGGAGGGCCCCAGCATATTTCTTAAGCCATACATCATTCAACTTGTGTAACACGGTCAGGTAAAAAAGAAAAAAGAATTCTATCTCAATTTATGTTACTCTGAGACTTTAAGATCTTTAATTTGTGTGTGGTAAGGCATTAATTTTTATATCCAAGGTATCAGCTCATTGATTTCCTGCATATGCATAATAATTAGGAGATTCTAAGCTGCATAGAAAATTCCATAGAACACAAATCTGCAAAGTTCAAATGAATAATGTACATTCTGAGGATACATGGATATAAAGAAACAAATGGAGTTATTTACTTACCACAGTTATTTATTTATTACCAGTTAGTTCAGGGGTCCTCAAACTACGGCCCGCGGGCCACATGCGGCCTGCCGAAAACATTTATCCGGCCCGCCGGGTGTTTTTGCCGCCGCTGCCTGTTGCTTACCAGCCGACTAGTTTTTTTTTAAACTATGGGCCGGCCCTCCAATGGTCTGAGGGACAGTGAACTGGCCCCTGTTTAAAAAGTTTGAGGACCCCTGAGTTAGTTCTTGAGCATCTATTATGTGCTAGGTCTACTAATATACCAATAGAATAGAATAGAATTTTGTATAATATGCAAATTGTCCCCTAGGACAGTTGTTTCACCAGGAGTTCTACCAGGAGATCCGGAGTTTGACCACTTGCTATGAACTGTGCTGACCACCAGGGGGTGGCGTGGAACATGGCAGATGTTGGCAATCCAGCGCCTATGCATGGGGCTGCGACCTTTCGCTGGCTACCTTGGGGTGAGATGGATGGAGGTGCGGTGAGAATGAGGGGTGTCCGCCAAGCTCGCTCTCACTCTGCCTACTCCCTCCCCCAGAAAAAAAGGGCTCATGCACCAGAGAAGCCCCCACGCTCAGGTACTGTGGGCGCCCACCCACACATCTCCTAATTGCTTCTAGCATAATTTATTAAATTGTGCTAAAATTTACAAGGGTTCATTTAAAAAATATCTTAATTCTAAATGATATAATAGAAAATATATAATAGTGCAGTTATAAGCACTTATCTGAAAATAAAAATTTAAAGAAGTGAATTTAAAGAATGATTAGCCAAAAAAAATATATGCACAACCCATGGACACAGACAATAGTATGGTGATGGCCAGAGAGAAGTGGGGGGCAAGAGCTTGGTAGAGGGAGCAAAAGGGGGGAAATAGGGACATCCTATATAATAATAATAAAAGGCTAATATGCACATTGACTGAACAGCAGAATAGCCGGTTGCTATGATGCGCACTGGCCACCAGAGGGCAGACGCTCAATGCAGGAGCTGCCCCCTGGTGGTCAGTGCACTTCCATATGAGGAGCGCCACTCAGCCAGAAGCTGGCTCATGGTTGGCCAGCGCAGTGGTCTCCCACCTCTGTGGCAGCACTAAGAATGTCCAACTGTTAGGACCCGATTCCTTGGGGGCCTAAGCCTTTAGTCGGACATCCCCAAGGGCTCCCTGGCTGCCAGAAGGATGTCTAACTGCAAGCTTAGTCCTGATCCCCCGGGGAGTGAGTTAAGTCGACAGGTGGACATCCCCCAAGGGGTCCTGGACTGTGAATGGGCGCAGGCCGGGCTGAGGGACCCCCCTCCCGAGTGCACAAATTTTTGTGCACCAGGCCTCTAGTCTACACTAATAAAAGAGAAACATGGTAATTAGCGTACGACCGCTACCCTTCCCATTGGCTAATCAGCATATCCTTATGCAAATTAACTGTCAGCCAAGATGGCGGCCGGCAGCCAGGCAGCTGGAAGCGAACATGAGGCTTGCTTGCTCCCGTGACTTTGGACTCCAACGTTCCCCACCTGCATTGCAGGCCTCTGAGCTGGCAGTTTGAAACTTTGTAACAAATATAGCCGGCTGGGATCTCGGAGCTGAAGTTATACATTGTTTCGATTATAGAACCGAAACAAACCAGCAGCGGAAGCCTCAGAGCTAGAGCCAGAGCTAAAGCTGGCCCAGAAGAAAAAAGAAAAAAAGGAGCGGTTGGGAGCTTCAGTCAAAACCGGCAGCCTGAAAGCAGCCCTCAGCCCCTCACCCAGACTGGCCAGGCACCCCAGTGGGGACCCCCACCCTGATCCAGGACACCCTTCAGGGAAAACCAGCCGGCCCCCAGGCCTCTATCCTATATAGTAAAAGGGTAATATGCCTCCCAGCACTGGGATCAGCGGAGCCGGGAGGTCTCCTGGCACCAGATCAGCATGACAGGGTGCAGCGCCCAAACCCCCTGATCGCCCTGCGGCTCTGTGTGTGACAGGGGGTGGCGCCCCAACCCCCCCCCCCTCCACGGGCCCTGCTCTGTGTGTGACAGGGTAGAGCCATAACCTCCCCATCGGCCCTGCCCTGAGTGTGACAGTGGTGGCGCCCCAACCCCCTGATCCGCCCTGCTGTGTGTGTGACGGGGCGGTGCCCTAACTCCCCTATCGGCCCTACTCTGTGCATGATGGGGGAGCTCCCCAACCCCCTGATGGGCCCTGCTCTGTGCGTGACGGGGGGGGGGGGCAGTGCCCCAACCCCCTGATTGGCCCTGCTCTGTGAGTGACAGGGGGCAGCACCCCAACCCCCTGATTGGCCCTGCTCTGTGCATCACAGGGGGTGGTGCCGCAACCTCCCCATTGACCCTGCCTTGAGTGTGATAGGGGGCGGTGCCCCAACCCCCCAATCAGCCCTACCCTGAGCGTGACTGAGGGTGGCATCACAACCTCCCAATTGACCCTGCCTTGAGTGTGATAGGGGGCGGTGCCCCAACCCCCCAATCAGCCCTACCCTGAGCGTGACTGAGGGTGGCATCACAACCTCCCAATCCGCCCTTCTCTGTGCATGACAGGGGGCGGCGCCCCAACTCCCCAATCAGCCCTACTCTGAGCCCGACCAGGGGCTGCACCTAGGGATTGGGCCTGCCCTCTGCCACCCAGGAGCAGGCCTACGGCAGCAGGTCGTTATCTCCCGAGGGGTCCCGGACTGCGAGAGGGCACAGGCCGGGCTGAGGGACCCCCTCCTCCCCCCCTGAGTGCACAAATTTTTGTGCACCGGGCCTCTAGTAATATAATAAAAGAGAAACATGCAAATTGGTATCACTCAGCTACACCCACCTGCCAATCAGGATGATATGCAGATTAATCCAACAAAGATGGCAGTCAATTTGCATACACAAGCAGGGAGTGAAGACTGAAGGTTCTGGCCGGAGTGAAGACTAACGTCTGAAGACTGAAGAGGCTTGGCTTCTCCGCTGCGGCTGCAAGCCAAGCCTCGCTGCGGCTGCAGCGGAGAAGCCAAGCCTCACTGCAGCTGCAGTGGAGAAGCCAAACCTCGCTGCCGACGCAGTGGAGAAGCCAAGCCTCACTGCGGCTGCAGCGGAGAAGCGTAGCCTCGAGGCTTGGCTTCTCTGCTGCAGCCGGACCAAAGGCCTGGGTCCCAGGTGCCGGAGGAAAACCGGTGCTGGCAGCCAGGGGACGGAAGGCCTATTGCACTAATCTTCCTGCAACAGGCTTCTAGTATAATATAATATAATTAATATAATATAATATATATAAGTATACTGTAGATACACATGGAAACAACCAAAACAAGCTCCCTGTCTTCTTGGAAGACTTCTATAACAATAAAAGGGTAATATGCTAATTAGATCAGATGTCTTCCGGACATCATTCTGGACATCCTTCCTGATGAAGCCAGGGCCAGAGGGAAGCCAGCAGTTCCGGGTGCCTGCAGGCGGCCTGAGGAAAGCCAGCCTGGGTCCTGGGTGCCTGCAGGCAGCCCTAGGGAATCCAGCCTGGGTCCCAGGTGCCTGTGGGCAGCCAGAAATAAGCAACCCGGATCCCAAGTGTCAGAGGGAAGCCGGTGCCGGCAGCTGGGGGAAGGAAGGCCTACTCTTGCATGAATTTTCATGCAACGGGCCTCTAGTCTATATATATAAAAGCCTAAACAACCATTACGACTTGTCGACCGAACTACCAGTCAACTGGTTGCTATGACACACATTGACCACCAGGTGGCATATGCTCAACACAGGAGCTGCCTTCTGGTGGTCAGTGTACTCCCACAGCCAACTTCTTGCATCTCGCCAACATCCCACCATCCCTCCCTCCCGAGGGTCAGCCCTGATCACCAGCCAGGTCGAGGGACCCCATCCATGCACAAATTTGTGCACCAGGCCTCTAGTAAATACATAAGCCGATGCATAAATAAGATAGTTTCAGAGAGTGATGAGTACTATGAAAGATGCCAGAGAGGGTAATTATATATGGAAAGAGGTAAGGGAGAGTTACATTAAATAGTGTTTAGGTCAGGCTTTTTTTGCAGAGGTGACATTTGAACTTAGAAGTGATTAATGAGATGAGTCCAGTCATGTGAGGATCTGGGAAAGAGTGCTGCAGGCAAAGGGAACACTTAGTCATGCTAGTGAAATAAAAATGGCTTTAGTTGAATAGACAATAGAAAGACACTCTTTGTTCAGAGTAGCTGCAATAAAGTGAGGGAAGAAAATCCATCAGGAAAAGAAATTAGAAATATGGGAAGGACCATTTTTTTCAAGTCTTCTGAGCTGTGATGAGGTGTTTGGTTGTTTTTTTTCTAATTATAATAATATCTTCTGAACCTCATAGATGGATAGATAGGTAGGTAGATAGGTAGGAGAGAGAGAGAGAGAGAGAGAGAGAGAGAGAGAGAGAGAGAGAGAGAGAACTTTTATTAATTAAAAAAATAAGTAACATGGGACAAAACTTAAAAAAACAACCTTAAACATAAGACAGGAACCTATAAAAATCTTAGAAGAATCCATAGGCAGCAAAATATCAGATATATGTCATAGCAATATATTTACTGATACAACTCCTAAAACAATGGAAACTATGGAGAAAATAAATAAATGGGACTACATCAAAATAAAAAGCTTCTGCACAGCAAAAGAAGCCATCAACAAAACAACAAGAGATCCCACTGTACAGGAGAACATATTTGCCAATGTTATATCCAATAAGAGTTTAATCTCCAAATTTATAGGGAACTCATACAACTTAACAAAAGGAAGATAAACAATCCAATTTAAAAAAATGGACCTAGACACTTTTCGAAAGTGGACATATGGAAGGCCAAGAGACATATGAAAATATACTCAAAGTCACTAATCATCCAAGAGATGCAAATCAAAACAACAAGGTACCTTTTCACACCTGTCAGAATTGCTATCATCAACAAATCAACAAAGGACAAGTTCTGGAGAGGATGCAGAGAAAAAAGAACCCTCTTGCACTACTGGTGGGGTGCAGCCACTGTGGAAAATAGTATGGTGTTTCCTCAAAAAAATAAAAATGGAACTCCCATTTTACCCAGTGATCCCACTTCTAGGAATATATCCCAAGAAATCAGAAACATCAATCAGAAAGAATATGTGCACATTATGTTTATAGCAGCTAAGATTTGGAAACAGCCTAAGTGCCCATCAGCAGATGAATGGATTAGAAAACTGTGGTACATCTACACAATGGAATACTATGTTGCTGTAAAAAAGAAGGAACTCTTACCATTTGCAACAGCATGGATGGACCTGGAGAGCATTATGCTAAGCGAAATAAGCCAGTCGGAGAAAGATATCACCTGATCTCACTCACTTGTGGAATATAATGAACAACATAAACTGATGAACAAAAATAGATCCATAGACAGAGAAACACTGAACAGACCATCCAACTTAAGAGGGAAGGCAGGGGATGGGGGGAGTAAGAGATCAATCAAAGGACTTGTATGCATGCATATACACATAACCAATGGACACAGACAGTAGTGGGTGAGGGTATATGCTGGTGTGAATGGTGGGGGAGAGATCAATGGGGGGAAAAGGAGACATACGTAATACTTTAAACAATAAAGAATTTAAAAACAGAAAAAACAAATGACATTATTAATGGCTAATGAATGGTCCTTCATATCTTAAACGTCACCATGGTTTCTGGCTATTATTTTTCTTCTTTGCCAAACTTAACTCTAGATGCTTTACTGTTTCCCTTACATATTAATAGAATATAATATCTGGAAAACTTTTCCTCTTGGATTCTTGGCTCCAATATCATTTACTGTTGAATAGTGTTAAAAATCTACACTAGGAACCAATGCTCATAACTTGGTTACTGTATTTCTGTAATTTATTCTAAAAATCCTGTCTCCCTTTCTACCCAAATGACAATGTGTGGTTTTCATAAATGTTACTGGTATTGGATGATGAATTACTGGTCATTATTTTATTCTTTCAATAAATGCTTATGGTAGCTTATGGTACACCCTTTAGAGCAGTGGTTCTCAACCTTCCTAATGCTGCGACCCTTTAATACAGTTCCTCATGTTGTGGTGACCCCCCAACCATAAAATTATTTTCGTTGCTACTTCATAACTGTAATTTTGCTACTGTTATGAATCGTAATGTAAATATCTGATATGCTATATGTGTTTTCTGATGGTCGCGACCCACAGGTTGAGAACCACTGCTTTAGAGTGTCATAACTTAGACAAAAAAATCCATGTGTAATCTATATAATAAAGGTATAATAAATTTAGGTGAAGAGAAAAGTATGTAGAAAATTACAGAAATCCTATAAGGAAAAGAATAAATAATATTGAAAGAAGAATTAAAGGGTCTTAACCTCAAGAGTTCAGAAACATTTGATTTATTTGTTTGTATCTCTACATCCTTTTCTCATAAAGATGAAGGCCCCCTTTCAGAAGCACACACATAGGGTGCAAAAACACACTAAACTGAGCCACTTTCCAAAAGGAACCAAATCTGCTTTTAGTTTAGAATTTCTACAAATATAAGCAGGTAAAACCAAATAAAGATAGTCAAGGGAAATACTGAATTTTCCCTTTACATAGCTCTATACAGCAAGTACCTTCTGCAAAAAACAAGGGCTAAACTTAATTTTCAGAATAGTAGTATATATAGTATCTTTTGTAAAGTAGTTGCTCAATAAATATTTGAATATATAAGTAAATACAGGGCGTCCCAAAAATATACACAATTTGAATAATTATTAATTCCAATGGGTTAAATCTGAAAAGAAAGAAACATCAATTGAACTGGTTAAATTGATTTAAAGTATTTATACTTTTGAGGGGGGCACCCTATATATTCTAGTTGTTATGCTAGGGTCTCCCCTTTATTTTCAAGCCATTGTTAGATTATTTTTAAGATTTTATTCTTCTTCTGTCAAAAATTTAGTTATTATGTAATATATGTAATTCTGTAGAAAGTAAAGAGTTCTGCCGAAGCCGGTTTGGCTCAGTGGATAGAGCATCGGCCTGCGGACTGAAGGGTCCCAGGTTCGATTCCGGTCAAGGGCATGTACCTTGGTTGCGGGCACGTCCCCAATGGGGGGTGTGCAGGAGGCAGCTGATCGATGTTTCTTTCTCATCGATGTTTCTAACTCTCTATCTCTCTCCCTTCCTCTCTGTGAAAAATCAATAAAATATATTTTAAAAAAAAAAGAAAGTAAAGAGTTCTATTCTGTAATTATTTTCTTTGCCATTTAAATAAAAATTGTTTCATTTAGATATCATATCTATGATAATCCATATCATTAACACTTCATAATCATTATTGTAAGTAATTTGTTATGTATCAGTATTCACTCAGAGATTTTGAGAACCTTAATTGTCCTCATTATCCATTATACTTGTAGCAATACAAAGCCTTATGTTTTCCTGGAACATCAAATGTTCTCACTAAATATTGGTTAAAGACATGGATGGATGAGAAGACCACATTAAAACTTCTATCAGCATTGGTAGCAAAATAATATGACTTTTTATTTGTAAAAAGAGTGAACTCTTCTTCCAAACAATAACTATGCAACATATTACTCTCTAATCTTTCATAAATACTAACATTTTTATCTATTCTCTAGAGGCCCAGTGCACAAAATTCGTGCATGGGGGGGGGGGGGGGTCCCTCAGCCCAGCTTGCAACGACGCAAGCATTTTGCGCCCGGCCTGGCCAGCGGCCAGGCTCACGAATTTCAAACCGATTCATTTGCCAACTCAAAAACCATGGCTATAATCTCAACTGCTACCTGTTTTAATCCTCCTGAGTATTTACATATTTTCTTCTCTCATCCCTCCATGAGAGAAGGAGGGATGAGAGAAGAAACTAATCCTAGAGTTTTGAGAATCTGGGAACTTGGGCAAAGGAGAAAACAACCAAGAAATCTGAAATCTCAGTTCATTACCTCAACCAAAACCAACAGTGCCTTTATGTTTGTATTGGCTCAACTCAAATGATCAGATCATGTGAATCATAAAGCACAAAATACAGGTGTCCTTACTGACTGTGAAAAGTCCAAAGTGTAATTAAGTGTGCTCTTTCTTGGTGGCAGTGTCGTTTACTCTACTCTTAAATGTTTACGTTTCCTTAAGCCTCTCTCTTTGTCGTACACACACGGTTGCATCATACTCAGATTCGCTAGCTGGGACTGGGGAGTGTGTGTTTTTCCTACCGGTCCTCAGTGTTAGCTGTCAGATGCACTAATCATGGCTTCCCTGCTGCATCTACCGCAGTAGAACACAAGCTCCTGTCAAGAACAGCGCCCAGAGAGCATTCCTGACAGATGTGTGGTTTGCTTTATCCAGGCGCTCAGCTGGAAAGTTTCCTCTAACCATGAACACCCGCTTTCAATCCCTGGAGCTGGCAGGGCACAGGCTGACTGGGTCCCGGCTAGAAGGGGAAAGGGTTACACTCTGCTAGGCTGCCTGACCTGAGGAACAATCTCTCAGCCAAACTCCTCCAACCCTCGTGGACAGGCTGTCCAATGCTCTTGGGTGCTTAGAGAACGCCGAGGTTCCCTCTCCACGAAAGGGAGCACGGGCACGCCTGGCTGGAAATCTGGGCACTGGAGGTGCCCAGCACTGGGAGGCGCTGGCTGGGAGATCTGCAGTGGACCCCCCAGAGCCTCTGAACTGTGGGTGCGAAGAGGATGCGGGGAGCTGGGGTGGGGGGTAGGAGGAGATAGCTAGGGGGGGTGCCTTTGCCCCGGTTGGCTGTAGGGTCTGACGTGAGGCTCCGGACATTGGCTTGGGGGAGTGGGAGTGGGGTGGGGTGAGTGTTGGGTGCCTGGGCTTCTGGCTCAGCACGCTCAGAAACATGCTGAGATCCCGGGGGCTGTTCCAGCAGTGGCAGTGGCTCCAACAGCAGAGGCAGCGGCAGTGGAGACAGCACGCAGCTCCAGCAGGGAAGTCACCCAGCGCCCATGCCTCCCTGTGGCTGCCCTGACCTGGCTGCATCCTCCCTCCGCAGGCCCAGCTGCCCCGACCTCTGGGGTGTTACCCAAACGCAGCCCAACCCCAACACACCCCCCGCCCCTGGCCTCTGCAGCTTGGCATGGGTGCGGGGGCACTCGCCCTGGGTGCCTCTGAGCCCTGCAACCTGTCATCGGCCACACCTCGCCCCGAAGGCACAGCCACCGTGGTGAGACTGCTGGTGCTCGCATTGCTGCCCAACTCGCTGCTGCCCCCAGCCAGTGAGGGCCCCGTGCCGCTCTCGCAGCAGTGGTAGGCTGGCATGGGCCTGCTGATGGCGCTCATCGTGCTACTCATCCACTTGCCTCGTTGCAAGCTTCCTGGCCCAGTCGCCACCATCTTTGTTGCATCAATTTGCATATTCCCTCCTTATTGGCTGTGGGCGCAGCCATCGTTTGTCACAGAGTGGCAGTTAATTTACATATTACTCTTTTATTAGAATTATATGTCTCTGTCAATGTCCCCACTAACTTGTATTTATTTATTCATTTATTTATTTTTAATCCTTACCTGAGGATATTTTCTCCATTGATTTTTAGAGAGAGTGGAAGGAAGGGAGGGAGACAGAGAGAGAAACACCAGTTGGTTGCCTCCATGAATGCACCCTGTGCAAGGAGTCAGAGCCTGCCACCAAGGTAGTACCCATGACTGAATTGAATCTGGACCATTTAGCCCATGGTCCAGTGCTCCAACCATGGAGCAAAACTGGCTAGGGCTCATATTTTATTTGTCCTAGGATTTTCTGATAAATACTCTATGGTCCTATTGGTTTACTTTAATTGTTCATCTTGCTTCACAATTTACTTCTTTAAGAATTCTGACTTTGCCAATTTCATGTTCTGATATTTTTAAAATATACCGTTGGCATATTGACTTGTTTTATATTCTAAAACAGGGGTCCTCAAACTTTTTAAACAGGGGGCCAGTTGACTGTCCCTCAGACCGTTGGAGGGCCGGACTATAGTTTAAAAAAAAACTATGAACAAATTCCTATGCACACTGCACATATCTTATTTTGAAGTAAAAAAACAAAACGGGAACAAATACAATATTTGTATTTGCATGTGGCCCGCGGGCCGTAGTTTGAGGACCTCTGTTCTAAAATATAAGGAATCACTGGTTATATTATTACTTTTCATAAATGGTGGTTCTTTATAAATTTATAAATCTTAAATTTTTGTCTAGCATTTAATTTTCTTCATTAAAATTTTATTCTACATATCATTATTTTACATAGTTTTACCTATTTATGCTTAATTGATTTCTAAATGTAATAAGCATAAAAGTACTCATTTATTAAAGAGACTGTCTTGAATCCATCATTCTTGCCTCCTTTGTCAAATATTAATCAAGCATAATGGATTGAGTCGATTTCTGGGGGTCTCTATAGTGTAACTTGATATCTGATATTGTGATCCATCCAACTTTTTTTTTCTTTCTCAAGATTTCTGCGGCTATTTGAGGTTTTGTTGTTGTTTTGTTCCATGTAAATTTTTGGAGAATTTGTTCTAGATATGTGAAATATGCTGGTGGTATTTTAATAGGGATTGCACTGAATCTGTAGATTACCTTGAGTAGTATGGGTATTTTAATGATGTTGATTCTACCAATCCATGAACACGGTATATTCTTCCACTTGTTTATATCTTCTTCTGTTTTTTTTTCAATGTCCTGTAGATTTCCAAGTACAGGTCTTTTAACTTCTTGGTTAGGTTTATTCCTAAATATCTTAATTTTTTTTGTTGCAGCAGTAAATGTTTTTGTTTTTTTTAGTTTCTCTTCTGTAAGTTCTTTATTGGTGTATAAAAATCCCATAGATTTCTGGGTGTTAATTTTTCATCCTATTACGTTGCCGAATTCATTTTAAAAGACATGGACAAAATATTGTAAATGGTCATCGTTCAAACCTTTATGTTTAAAAAAAGAAAAGAAAAGAAAATGTATATAACTGAAATGTAATGCTCACCTGCTCTCTAAGTCTAATAGGACTTTGAAAATGAGAAATGAAAAATTAAATGTAGAAAATCAAAGTAAGCTTTATGAATATGCCAAAATAGATATTGTAAAAAATAAACTTAATCTAGTAAAGACTGAGGATAAATGTCTGTTGTTTTCTAATGGAAGCAGTTGAAAGTACAGTTAATTACATATGGCATTGTACTATAAGCCCATTCTAAATTTTATATCCAAAGGAAGGATAATATTGAATTGATTATGGAGAAAAATGTTATAGCAATTTTACATAACAGGAATTATGTAAATAATTTATAGGAATTATGTTATAGTAATTATAATGTATAAAATTATATAATATTCAATATCTCATGTAAGGAAATAAATGTATATCATGAATATTATAATGAAAAAATGTACAATATAATTTAGTAACTTATTTAAGGCTAAGTAAAATGGTACACCACAGAGTTTTAGAAACAAAGATCATTGTTATTATTTATTTTTTTAAAGTGTTTTATTGATTTTTTACAGAGAGCAAGGGAGAGGGATAGAGAGTTAGAAACATTGATGAGAGAGAAACATTGATCAACTGCCTCCTACACACTCCCTACTGGGGATGTGCCCACAACCAAGGTACATGCCCTTGACCGGACTCGAACCTGGGACCCTTGAGTCCACAGGCTGAAGCTCTATCCACTGAGTCAAATTGGTTAGGGCAAGATCATTGTTATTTAATATAGAGTTTGAAACTCAAAATGAAATATTCTGCAGATTTCATATTTTCTGCATCTTCATGTTTACTACAATACCACCTACTCACTAGGAAGATAATGTATAAAGTATAGAAATACCCCCTTTCCCCAAATTCTAAGTGGTAGAGGATTCTAAGTGGTAGATCTTTAACTCTGATTATATTGGGGGGAAAAAACCTGACTTTTATGACAATAATAAAATTATATATTTGAGAATTTTGTTTCAAGCACAATATACTAGAATATTTTATTGTATTTATCTTTAAATTCCTCCTGCCCTCCCAGTGTTTTAAAATAACATTAAATTTAATTCCATAACTTGATATTATAAAATTAAGACATGTTTTTTAGAAGTTCATAATACAAAGAAAGGTTCTGAAAAAAAATATCTCAGTTGGTTTTTTTCATCCCACGTCCCTCCCATCTGAAACCTGACTTTCTAATACTGCCACTGTTAATTTGGTTTATACAACTTATATGTTTCTTTGATTATATAAACATATGCATATAATACTTAATTGATATTGTATACTGTTTTAAACCAATAACATGTTATATTCAATTAGAAATAAAACACCTATTACCATGAAAATAGTTATAATGAAAATCTGTATTTTTAATTCAAAGAACACAATTTCCCAGTTGCATTCCTAATTATTCCTTGTAAACAGCTACTAGAAACACAATTTATTACTTTTGCATAAATGCTTCTGTTAGAGAACATGAAAAATAATATATAGAAATAATAGGTATGCTGGAGAATTTTAGAAAGTTTTAGGCCAAAACTTAAAATTACAAAGGCAGAAAATAGAAGAATTAAAGCTTAGCTAGCAAGGTTATCAATGGCACATGTATTATAAATTGAAGTTTCAACTTGAAGCTATTGAATTGCTGAGTAAATGCATATGCAGTTTTTTCGAATTCAAAGTAACTACATAAAGAATAATTAGCATCTTTTTAAAGTATATGATTGTTCTTTGTAGATATTAATATATGTTTTAAAAAATGAAGCAAGTGGCGCTAACCTGTTTGGCTCAGTGGATAGAGCATCCGCCTGCAGATTCAAGGGTCCCAGGTTCGATTCTGGTCAAGGGCATGTACCTTGGTTGCGGGTGCATCCCCAGAAGGGAGTGTGCAGGAGGCAGCTGATCGATGTTTCTCTCTCATCGATGTTTCTAACTCTCTATCCCTCTCCCTTCCTCTCTGCAAAGAATCAATAAAATATATTTTTTAAAAAATGAAGCAAGTGCATGGAATATAATATAATTTACAGCATTTTCAATTATTTCATTTAATGTTTCAGATTTTAAAATTATAACCAGGTGAAATAGCAGGATCTAATTAATATTTAAGTGTTTTAAAATAAACATTCAAAAACTGTTTAGGGTATATATGCTTGGAAATTTTAAAAAGTAATTATATTGAGAAACTGGTCACCTTTCCCAAATGAACACTTTTTTTTTAATACAAAGGATTCATGATAAAAATGTGCATGTTTTCCTGATTCTATAACTCCAATTTGAGTTATAAAAATTAAGTTATAACACTGAGAATTCTTACACTAATGTAGACTTTTTGTTTTCATAAATCTTTAGAAAACTTTTTTATAGAAGGGAGAATTCATGGAAATTATAAAATCTAGACAAATAAACATATGCTTTTATGAATAACAATAAATTCAATTACTACATATTTAACAAGTGCTATCTGCCAAGTATTGAGGAATATAAAGGATAATGTGGGGAACAAGGAAAAAATTCTAAACTCAGGAAGTTTATATTGACGTCTAAGTACTGACTTTGATGTAATCCTCAATCTAATGCAGTGTCATTAATATCACACACCAGTGGTGGTGGTCAGGGGTGTTATGTGTATTGTTCTTGGTAGAATTTTCATATCTTTCTTGGAAGTCATTTTAAGGGAGAGGTAATAACTCAATAACATGATGCAGCAGTCTCTTACTGCTACAGAAATATATTTGACATAAATATGCCTTTATTTTCCAATTCTCCATATTCTGCATCTTTTCTACCTAATTAGTTGGTACTTTCTCTTTCTAACAAACTCACTTATGATAAGATGTGAGTGATACCATATACTACCTATGCAAAGGGTATTCGTATTTTCAAAATAAGGAAACCTTAATAATGAGGGATTGTTCAAACAATTTATATTTCAGAGCAAAAGGAGTTCTTCAATTTCCTGTTGTCCAAATTTCTATAAGTTTCTATATTAATAACCTCAACCAAATTTTAAAGTAACCCAGCTGAGCATTCCTACAAACAGGATTAACTAATACTAAATAAATCCCTAAAGGTGAATTTCAAGCTTTTGTGCAGTTAATAAAAAATAGAGGAATGGTTCTCATATCAACCCTGTAAAAGCCTAGCTACTTTGCAAACTGATAGATCAGTCTATCTTGTTTTCTTCCAAGAGGCACATCATAACAAATGGCCTTGTAGTCTAACCAGTGAACTCAAGCAGGTTTGATAAAGCCTAGCTAGAGTTCAAATCTATCAAAAGAGTAGCTAAAGCAGAATCGGGGAAAAAAAATGACAGGTCTTACATAAAGTTCACATTCTTTTCCTATTTGTATTAGATAATGATTACATGGGGGCAGGCTGTAGGTGGGCTTAGAGAAGAATGGTGTTAAGAGGTCTCTAACTCTATATGGTTTGATTTATGAAATTAAAAAATAAATCACTTCCTTTCATTAAACAACATATTCCTAGGGATAAAATTGTAAGTTATGTTGGAGTACTAGAGAACTTATATTTTAGTAAAAGAGGGATAATCAAATTAAATATTTACAATTCTACCTTCCAGTTGTTTTATTAAATAGGAAAAATTTATTTCTTTATCTTTAACATTTGCCATTTTAATTATGATGTATCTGGGTTCATCTTGATTGGGACTGTGTGCCTCCTGAACTTGTGGGACATTTTCCTTCACCAGGTCAGGGAAATTTTCTGTCATTATTTCTTTAAACTGGTTCTCTGTTCCTTGCTCATCCTCTTCCCCTTCCAGTATTCCTGTAATGTGGATGTTGTTATGTTTCTTGTTGACCTAGAGCTCCCTTAGTTATCTTCCTTCTTTTTAATTCTTTTTTCTATTTGCTGCTCTTATTGGGTATTTATTTCTACTTTGTCTTCCAAATCATTGATTTGGTCCTCTGCTTCATCCAGTCTACTTTTAATCTCTTCCAATGTGTTCTTCATGTCAAATATATCAGTCTTCATTTCTGTCTGGTTCTTGTTAATTGCTTCTATTTCCCTTTTCATGATTATGTAATTTGCACTAAGTTACCTAAGCGTCTTTATAACCATTGCTTTGAATTCTATTTCTGATAGGTTGCTTGCCTCCATCTCATTTAGTTATTTTTCTGTTCTTTTTTCTCATTTTTGGTTGTTTCTTTGTCTCCCCATTTTAGCTGTCTCTTTGTATTTGTTTCTATGTATTAGATAGAACTGCTATGCCTCCCACTCTTTGTGAGATGGCCTTTTATAGAAAGTTCCGTGAGGGGTCCAGTGATATAGTCTCTTTGCTCACCTGAGCTGTATAATCTAGGAATGTCCCTTGTGTGCATTGTTTGGGCCCTTCTGTTGTAATTGGGACTTGATTGTTTATGTCCCATTTGTGGGAGGGATCTCCCTTCTGACTTGCTGCCAGTGAGATTCAACTCCAATGTTGTTGTGCCAGCTGTCCAGTGGTCAGGGACTCCTTAGTCCAGAGGCTGGGTCTGCCTTGAGTCTCACACCTTGATTGTCCCTGTTCTGAGCTGTACTTCCTTCCCCCATGGAGCTGGTTCACAGGTGTCAGCTGCATGCACTTATGGTTCCACTGGCTTTTGCTTCGCTGAGCAGTCCAGGATGGTGTCTTCATTGGGGTCCCAAATTTCTGTTTCTGACTAATTAGATCAGGCAAAGACTCAAAGACTCCAGACAAAAGATATGTCACAGCAATGTCTGATTTCATTTTTATGGTACCTCCAGTTTTCTAATTTTTTTAAGTTAGGCATATAATTAACATTTTATACCAGCCATATCTCTGTACTTATATAGAACACTAGGGTAGATACATAGATAAACAGATAGAACAATAGATACATGGCTAGAGTAGTTCTAGCAAACATCGAGCTTTCAACACATACTAGCTTTGTGATAGACACTTCAGAAAGTGTGTAGCATGTAAGCAGGACATAGAAGTGAATAAAATGGAATTTCTGCTATCAAAGGACTTTTGGGTTATATCCAGTAATAAATACATACAAATATGCAAGCAATTGAAATAGCTATGGAGAAGGTGGAGATGACATAGTATAATGCTAAAAACAGAAATGAACAACCACAAAGGTCCTTATTGGAAAAATAGCTTTAGAGTATGGGCCACTTTATTTTTAGTTTATTGTACTTTATTTAAGCATAGTTGGTATACAATATTATAGTAGTTTCATGTGTACAATGTAATGATTTTACACTTATGTACCTTAAAATGTGATCACCATACTAAGTCTAGTAATCAAATACAATCACCATACCAACTCATAACAAGGTTATTGACTATGTTCCCCTTCATCTTTTTCACCCATCAATCATCTTGTTCTGTTTCTGAGTCTGCTTTTGTTTTGTGTTGCTTGTTTGCTTGTTTTTAGATTCTCCATGTAAGTGAAACCATATGATATTTGTCTTTCTATTTCTGACTTATTTCACTTAGCATAATACCCTTTAGGTTCATCCATTTTGTCACAAATAGCCAGATTACATTCTTTTTATTACTGTGTAATATTTCATTGTGTGTGTGTGTATAACACCTTTATACATTGATCTATTTATGGACACCTAGTTACTTTCATATATTTGCTATTATAAGTAATGCTACAATGAACATGGTTTACATTTATTTTTTTTTAATTAGTGTTTTTGTTTTCTTCAGAAAAATACCCAGAAGTGAAATTGCTTGGTCATTGGTAGATCTATTTTTAGGTTCCTTTCTTTCTTTCTTTCTTTCTTTCTTTTCTTTCTTTTCTTTTCTTTCTTTTCTTTATTTTCACACTGTTTCCCATACAGGTTGCACCAATTTAACCAATTTACAATCCAACCAGCAGTGCACCAGTGTTCCCTTTTCTGCACCTCATCATTAGCACACTTTATTTGTTGACTTTTTTATAATAGCCTTTCTGAAGGTATGGGTTGATAACTCATTGTAATTTTGATTTGCATTGTCTTGATGATTAGTGATGTTGGTAATCTTTTCATATGTCTGTTGGCCACTGTGTGTCATCTTTGGAGAAATGTTTCTTCATGTCCTTTATTTTTTGATGCATTGTTTATTTTTTGTTATTGAGTTACATGAATTCCTTATCAACCCCTTATTTGATATATCATTTGCAAATATATGGGTTAGGTAAAGTTGGTTTATAATTATATATGAAACACAGAGTTATTCTTTTATCATTATTTATTATTGTATTATTTTCCATTCAAACAACTGTAAACTGACTTTTGCCCTCCCCCATTGACCTCTTCTAGCCACTCCTGCCACCCCTCATTCCAGGCCTTCACCACCCTATTGTCTGTGTCCAGGGTTATGCATTTATTCATACAAGTTTATTGGTTGATCTCTTCCTACCACAACTGCCCCCCCCCCCTTCCCTCTGATATTCGTCGGTCTGTGCATACTTCATGTCTCTGGATATTTTGTTCATCAGTTTATTTTGTTCATTAAATAATCTTGCTGGATATAGTATTGTAGGTTACAGTTTCTTTTCTTTCAGCACTTTATTTCATGCTACACCCTTCTTGCCTCTACAGTTGCTGCTAAGAAAACAGCCTACCACTTTATATGGTTTCCTTATATGAGACTTGTTGTTTCCTTCTTGTTGCTTTCAAGATTGTCATTTTACTAGTATCTTTCACTTTTTCCATTTTAAATACACTATGTCTTGGTGTAGGCCTCTGTGGGTTCATCTTGTTTGGAATTTTCTGTTAATCCTGGTCCTGGATATCAGTTTCATCCCCAGATTAGAAAATTTTCATCCATTATTGTTTAAAATATACTTTCCCCCCCTTTCTCTCTCTTCTCGTTCTGCAATCCCTATAATGAGAATCTTTGATTGCTTGGTGTTTTCACAGATGTTATCTTATACTATTCTCATTTTCAAAAAATTCTTACTCTACTGTTTTGATTATGTGATTTTCAATATTATGTCTTCAAGGTCACTAATCTGTTCTTCTGTATTAACCTGTTGTTGATTCCTTATTATGTATTCTTTATTTCAGTTATTTTATTCTTCATCTTTGATTGGTTCTTTATTACAATTTCTTACTCTTTCTTAAAGTGCTCTCTGAGTTTTTCTCAAGTTTGTTGAGCATTGTTATGACCATTTGTTTCAATTTTTAATATGAAAATTATGTATATTTTATTAGATATTTTTCCCAGGGTTTTTACTTGTTTCTTCATTTGGGGCTTATTCATGTCTTTACATTTTATTTCGCTTTCTCTGTTTGTTTCTATTAGTTAGATGAAATAGTTCTCTCCCCGAGTCTTGAAAATGTGGTTTCTGGCTAGGAATGAGTTCAAGGTGGAGCAGTCTGGTATGGGTGCACTTACTTGTCCTTCTTATCTGGGTGGGGTTTTATGGCGTGGACAGTGCTGGCCAGTGCATGTATCATGTGCCCTCTTGCTTTAATTATCTGCTACCCTATTAGGGTCTGAGTGCTCTGTGTATGTGCATGGCAGTGCCCTACTATTACCACACTATCTCTGGATGAGGTAGCTTGATGTGTGTTTACCCATCACACTTTATTAGTCCACACTTTGTCCAGGAAGGGCCACCCAATATGCATATGCAACAGTACACAACTTACTCCACACAGGGAAGTGGTGCCTGCAGGTTCTGAAGTGCTTTGCTATCTCTGCACTTTCTCTGGGCTTGTTAGTCCCACATTTACATGTAGCAGTGCCCCCCTCTCTCTGTACTTTCTCTGGACAGAGTAGCCCTGTGTGCTGATGCTGCATTGATGGTTGCCTTGCACTCTTTCCAGGTGGGGGAGCCTGCTTGCACATACAGCCCCTGGGTGTGCACAACAGCAACCTGTCTTACCTTCTGGATCAATCTCTGGGTGGAGGAGCCTCTATATGCATGCTGTGGAACCTTCCTGTTCCTGCTGGATCTAGCTCCAGGAGGGCTGGATGGGAACAGCTACCGCAGCCCTGCAGTTTGACCAGAGCTCCCACCCACTGCGTAAGCACAGGGAAATCATAAACAATGGCTCTTATCAGTTCCTTCAGTCCTGGAATGTTTTCTGAACTCCCAGAGGGCTCACATGGTTCCCCAACCTCCCAACATTCTCTATTCAGTCTCTCTCATTTTATTTGGTGTGTGTGTGTGTGTGTGTGTGTGTGTGTATGTGTGCAATAGCTGTTCAGTTGGCTCTCAAGAGGAATTGCTCAAAATATAGGTGGGCATTCATTATGTTCTTCAGAGGGGTAAGCTCAGTGTTCTCCTATGTTGGACACAGCTGCATGTGCCACTTTAAAATTACTTCCTGACATGTGGTTTGTGAAAGTAAGTTTTCCATAAACTTTAAATAGGGTTTTAAAGTATTAAAGGCAATAATTAATAATGAGCAGTGCAGTAGTAATAATAATAGCGATCCTATATGGTATTTGCAATGACCCAAACTTTGTTCTAGGTACTTGTCATATATTAACTCTTTTAGTACTACCCTATGAGATAATCACTGTTATTACAAACCAGAGGCCTGATGCACGAAGACTTGTGCAAGAATGGGCCTTCCTTCCCCTGGCTGCTGGCACCACCTTCGCTCTGGCCAGAGCAGCCTTTCTGCCTTCGCTCCAGCCCGGAGCCGCCTTTCTGCCTTCATTCCGGCCCAGAGCCGCCTTTCCGCCTTCCTACACTGCCCAGAGGCCCAGAGCAGCTGAGGCAGTGTAGAACGCCTGCATATGCAAATTAACCCACCATCTGTGTTGGGTTAATTTGCATACTCTTGATTGGCTGGTGGGCACTGCGAAGGTATGGTCAATTTGCATGTTTCTCTTTTATTAGCGTAGCTACCCTTCTTGCAGGTGAAGGGACTGAGATGAGAGCAATTAAAAAATATATTGCATGGGCTTACAATCCTGGGATTTTATACAGTGATATGGTTCCAGTCTCTGTGCTGTCAACCATTATTCTAGATAGCCATTTGGAAACATGATTGGAGTAACTCTATTTAATTTTCAAACACTTTGGATGAGCACATGTAAATACTCTTAAATATATTATTTTTAAATTATTTATACTAACTTCATGTTAGTAGATCAATTATCCTATCTTACAGCCCATTTATTTTATGTCCATGTAACTCCTGGGATACATAAACTTTGAACATTACTTTATGCAGTTTCTTGCACATGGTTCCATTCTTAAATTTTTATTGAGAACCTATAACAGCAGTCCCTGCCTACATGGAGTTCACAGACTAGGACAAAGCAATGAGAAAAAAGAATGTACTTAGAAGCCAATTTACCAAATACAATGATAGGGGTATAATTGAGATTATCAAACCCAGCATGCTTTACTTAGTTCTTGAATTAGTATAGAGGAATTTTAGTACTTGAATTTTCAAAAAAAGGCAGTATTTGAGCTAAGGTTTGAATGCCTATAGAACTTAGGTGGTGTGGAGTGGATGCTAAAGAGAAAAATAGGAAGAAAGGCCACCAGGAAGAGTGCCATGAGAATTATTAAAAATCTTATAAATAAGAGATGGCATGAGATATTCAAAAAATTCTGGGCCTGAGACAGTACACAATAAGCCTGGAAGATATTTCTGTGGCGTAAACTAAGGAAGTCCTTGGGAAATGATTGAGGTCTAACAAAAAGGGCACATGAGCCAGCTTGTTGGGGCTTGAACTGTCCAACTCTGAGACAGTTTCTGGCAAGAAAATATAATGATAGCAAAAATAAGATTCCATGATTCCACATTGATATGTGTAAAAATGAATAAATACATGAAGAAGGGAAAACACTTCTTTGAAGTATAATTTCAAATAATAAAAGTGGAAAGCATGGAATTAGAAAAAATCATTATTCAGAAAGTGCCATCTACTTATATAAAAACTCTGGGTGTAACATCACATCCAGAAGCTTGACCAACTGGAAGGAAGTCAGTCCTGAAGGGGTCGTCTTGGAAACGGCTGTGCCATCCCCCAGCTGTTTGCTGGAGGGTGAGGTTTCAGGCAGGAACCTGCCCTCGGAGCAGAGCATGGAAGTACTGAGTCCGGCCTTCAAACCAGACCCTGACAGTAGGGAGGAGGGAGCCCCATTCCTCACAGAAGCTGCTGTTGGATAGCTTGCTGTCAGTGGCCTGCCAGCCAGGAACCCCATTCACTTGCACCCGGGACCCTGACAGGAGGGAGGAGGGAGCCCCATTTCTCACGGAATCGACAGGTGGCCAGCTTCTGTCAGGGGCCTGCCAGCTAGGAATCCTATTCACCTGCATATCTGTATAAAGTTTTAATACATTATATTAGAGGTCGTGGTGATGCTGTTTTACCCACAGTGTCTACAGGAATTGCTGCACATTTACTTCTCAGTGGAAGCACCTTTCATTCCCAATATAAATTACCGATTCCATTAAATGAAACTTCAATTTCTAGACTCAAAATAAAGAGTGAAGTTGCTAAAACTATTAAAAAGGCCCAACTTCTCATTATTGATGAATGCACCATGCCATCCAGTCATGCTATAAATGCCATAGACAGATTACTAAGAGAAATTATGAGTCTGAATGTTATATTTGGTGAGAAAGGTCTCCTTCTTGGAGGGTATTTTTGACAATGACTCAGTATTGTACCGCATGCTATGTGATCGGCCATAGTACAAATGAGTTTAAAGTACTGCAATGTTTGGGGATGTTTCAGAAAGTTGTCTCATACAACAAATATGAGATCAGAGGATTCTGGTAATAGTGGATGGTTAGTAAAACTTGGAGATGGCAAACTTGATAGCAGTTTTCATTTAGGAATGGATATTATTGAAATCCCCTGTGAAATGATTTGTAATGGATCTATTATTGAAGCTACCTTTGGAAATAGTATATCTATAAATAATATTAAAAATATATCTAAATGTGCAATTCTTTGTCCAAAAAATGAGCATGTTCAAAAATTAAATGAAGAAATTTTGGATATACTCAATGGAGATTTTCACACATATTTGAGTGATAATTCCATTGATTCCACTGATGATGCTGAAAAGGAAAATTTTCCCATCAAATTTCTTAATAGTATTACACCTTTGGGAATGCCGTGTCATAAATTAAAATTGAAAGTGGGTGCAATCATCATGCTACTGAGAAATCTCAATAGTAAATGGGGTCTTTGTAATGGTACCAGGTTTATTATCAAATGATTACAACCTAACATTATCGAAGCTGAAGTATTAACAGGATCTGCAGAGGGAGAGGTTGTTCTGATTCCAAGAATTAATTTGTCCCTGTCTGACACTGGCCTCCCATTTAAATTGATTCGATGACAGTTTCCTGTGATGCTAGCATTTGTGATGACTATTAATAAATCACAAGGACAAACTCTAGACAGAGTAGGCATATTCCTACCTGAACCCATTTTCGCACATGGTCAGTTATATGTTGCTATCTCTCGAGTTTAAAGAGCATGTGACGTTACAGTTAAAGTTCTAAATACTTCATCACAAGGGAAATTAGTCAAGCACTCTGAAAGTGTTTTCACTCTTAATGTGGTGTACATGGAGATATTAGAATAAGTTTAATCACTTTATCAGTTATTGTTTGCATCACTGTTGTTTTTATCTCATGTTTTTGTTGTTTTCATATCATGTTTTTGTCATTTTTATATCATGCCTCTGTTGTTGTTATATCATTTTGTAACTGTTTATTTATTAATAAATTTACATATTATTTTCATATACATTTTACTAATTTCCTTTCATCTCTCACACTTCTATTATAGAGAAAGGGCAGATAGCAATATTAAAATATCTCCGCTAATTAATTCCCTTTTATTTTATTTTTTATTTTTTTTAAATATGTTTTTATTGATTTCAGAGAGGAAGGGAAAGTGATAGAGAGATAGAAACATCAATGATGAGAGAGAATCACTGATTGGCCACCTCCTGCATGCTCCCCACTGCGGGGGGGATCGAGCCCACAACCCAGGCATGTGTCCTTGGCCGGAATCGAACCTGGGACCTTTTAATCCACAGGCCGACGCTCTATCCACCGAGCCAAACCGGCTAGGGCAATTAATTCCCTTTTAATGTGCACGAATTTCGTGCTCCAGGCTACTAGTAAAAATATAAAAATACTTGTCTGGATAAGATTCATCAGTGGACATTACATTTAATGAGAAAACTATCATAAGACATAACATATCTACATATTCTCAAAGTATATCCACATAAGCTATTTATTGAAAGAGAAAAAATAGAGCAGCTTACAGGACTTTAATTCAGTGGGATACATCAATACTATATGCCTCTGGATATGATGCACTTTGAGGGTGCATCACTCTGTGCTATTTCTGCCCATAAGCTTTATCAAATCCTGATGAAACATAAGACACATTCAAAATGAGGGGTGTTGTGCAAAATGACTGTTCTATACACTTTTAAAAATGACAAGGTCTTGAAGGACACCTAAGAAATTGGTCCAGATTAAAGGAGAATGAAGAGACATGAAAACTATGTGTCAGGTGTAATTCTGAATTGAATTATGGGCTAATTCATTGTTTTATTCTTTTGCCATATGGAATATTAGTTAAATAATTGTTGGTATTTGAATAAGATTTACATTGAATCCAAGTTAATTTCCTGATTTTTATAATTATATTAACTCATGTATGAGAATGCCACTGCTTTTAGGAAACACATTTTGAAATATTTGCAAATAAACTAGCATTATGTAAAGCATTTCAGGGGAAAAATAGAGAATGGTAAGACAAATGTGGTAAAAGTTAACATTTTGAGAACCTGGGAAAGCAGTAAACAGGAAATCTTAGGGCTATTTTTGCTTTGCTTTATTATAACTCTAAATTATTTCAAAATAATAGTTGCTATTATTTACAGTGAGCATTAGCTCTATACTTAAATTAATGCTTTTAAGATTGCTTGAAATGCCAAAGTTTTATGTTATTTCTCATAAAGGAAAATGAAAAATTTATTACATATTAATATCTTGTAATTACTTACTTCCTTTGTTATCTATTTTTCCCATCATTATGAGTATAAACTATTTCATAGTTTTGATGAGGAAAAAGAATGTAATAAATTACATATTTCTCTTATATATATTCTACATATTTTACACACATATTGCACACATAATTATAAGTATTGTATATACATATAGATATTGTGTCCAAAATTATTATTGTAAACATGTGCATGCGCACAAACACACACACACGCGCGCATGTGCACACACACATACACACATTTCTTAGCCAAGTGAAAATGCAGAAATCTGAAATGATGTTTAATTTAGGGAATGTATAGTTAATTATTACAGGAAAATAATGGATATACAACAATTGTAGTCGATTAATTTTAAAAAGAGAGAATAGTAAAAACAAAGAGTAAAGAATAAAGGCTTTTTTCCCCCCACTTTCATTATTAATGAACCATAGTTCCATTGTTAAAACAAAACAGATCTTAGAAACCACAGTTTGGTTTTTGTGACCATTTAGCAGCATGATAATTTCTTTTGAAAATTAGTACTCTTACATTATACTTCCCCTTTAATAAAACAGTATCCTATATAATAAAACCCTAATATGCAAATCAACCAAACAGCTGAATGACCAGAGAAACGACCTGTTGCTATAATGCGCACTGACCACAAGGTGGCAGACACTCAACACAAGAGCTGCCCTGGATGGTCAGTGCACTCCCACAGGGGGAGTGCCGCTCAGCCAGAAGCCGGGCTCATGGCTGGTGAGTGCAGCAGTAGTGGCGGTGGCAGGAGCCTCTCACGCTTCCACTGCAGGCGGGCGGTAAGGAGTGAGGGGTCCCAGACTGCAAGGGGGATGTGGGCCTAAGCTGGCAGGCAGATATCCCCCAAGGGGTCCTGGACTATGAGAGGGCGCAGGCCGGGCTGAGGGACACCCCTCCCAGTGCATGATTTTCGTGCACCAGGCCTCTAGTATTAGAATAAGAAGGCTAGAATATGTATTCAAAGTATTAGACTACAATTTAATATGTACTAAGTGCATGTCCATAAAAATAGAATATACAGTCTTATAGACTACAAACCTTTCTTTAGGAGCAGAAGAGTCCATCAAAGGTACTTCATCTTGTATATGCCTAGGGGGCTGCTTTTCCAGACCAACTATTTTGCGAATTTAAGAATATAGCATCTACTAGAAAAACACAGTTTTAAATGCCCATATTTCTCTAGAGTAGTGATGGCGAACCTTTTGAGCTCGGCATGTCAGCATTTTGAAAAACCATACCTTAACTCTGGTGCCGTGTCACATATAGAAATTTCTTAATATTTGCAACCATAGCAAAACAAAGACTTATGTTTTGATATTTATTTTATATATTTAAATGCCATTTAACAAAGAAAAATCAACCAAAAAAATGAGTTCGCATGTCACCTCTGACACGCGTGTCATAGGTTCTCCATCACTGCTCTAGAGTACCACATGTCTAAATTGCTAACTCCCATTTTCACCTCAGCTTGGATTACGCATGGAAAACATTTTTAAAAAATGAACTGAATCAATGTAATTGAGTGTGTATGTGTGTCTGTGCACATACAGACATGCATGTGTGCTAAATAGTTTTGATTCAGTATAAGATAAAATAACTTATGGGCAGAATAACTTTTTACAATTTAATGTAAATTTTAACTGCTCATATTTAGATTTAATCTTGAAAAACACCAATAACTCAGGCCATATATAAGACAAAGATGGATATACAGATAGTAGACACAAACATTGATATAATCTTTCACATTCAAGTAATTTATCCATACTGTATAGGGTTTTTAAAATTTTGAAAATATAGTATGCTTCCTTGCATAGTCAAAGGATGTCATGTAAAAATTAAAATAAATTATGCAATAATTAACATATAGGAAAATACACTGAAGAAGATTCGCCTTTCCCCACAGGGAAATAGAAAAAAGAAAATTCCTAACTTCAATTGCTTTCCTTCTAGTGGAAGATATACTGCTTTAGTATAAGCACACAGTTCTCTCTTTTAATTCAACTATAATATTAAGAACTGATTTACCAACCTAGTGTCTAATAGAGGTCAGAGTCCATGCCTTGTAGGTGAAGGTTACATAAAAGATAAGATGGGAGAAGTAGATGTAAAGGAAGAAACCTCTGAAGAATAAGAGAATTGCTGATGTAGAACTTTCAACTGAAAAATTCACATTTAAGCCTGTCTTGGATACATCATTTAAATTGCCCATTCTCTTGATATCTTAGACTTTATCTCACAATGGTTTTATCCCTACTCTACTACTTACTTGTGGAGATGTGAGGCAAATCATTTAACCTCTCTTAAACTTAGTTTTCATATCAGTTAGTTGCGATTAGAATGGCTTCAATCTCATAAGGCTTTAGGAGGAGACACTATCTAACACACAATACCGAAAATGTACTCAGAAGGATGCTTGTGCATAATTTGTCTTTCTCCTCAGCTAATACATACAACACAATAAAGGTTTCTTTTAGGTCCTCAAACTTATAAAATAATGCTTAGTAATTATTTCTGTTAATGCAGATCAAACACAACACTTACAAGTCATATTGATATTTTTGTAAAGTTAGTGGGTGTAAATGAATAAATGAAGAAAATAGTTATGCCTAGTGGGCAAAGTGAGGGAGGAAGGCCTCAGATTATCTTTTGGATTCCAGACTAAAAGAAAACACTACTGTAGGGTTGCAGAAAATGAAATCATTGTATGAATAAGCATTGTCATTAATGAATTAAATGCTTGAACACTAAGTGCAGTGTCCATCTTTGATGCATTGGCAAATGGTTTGAATAGAACTGAGAAAACTAAATGAAAGGCGACCTAAGAAAAGGCAGGAACTTGAAGCCACAACACCTGTTAACTGCTCTGAACATCTTCAATGATGATTGTGTCATTTGGTTTGGCACCCTTTGAATGCATGGCATTGAAATTGTTTCCTGCCAGGAGATTTGGTTAAATGAGTGTACTGTGTTCTCTGTCCCAATTAAAAGCAAAGGGGTGGTGACATTTTTATGGAGCATTTTTTGTAAACTTAAATACCTAAAATTAAATCCTGTCTTTAGTGAAAAACAAAAAGCAGAAAACACCGCACGCAGTGTCTTAGGCCAACACCTTTGCTTCCTTTTCTCTTCTGACCACCTGCCTGGCCTATTTTCTTGTTATTGACTACTTGTTATTCGGTTAAGGAGGATTGTTGGCAGTGCAGCCCAGAAACACTTGGTTCTATTTAAAACAAAGGCTTACTGTAGAATTCAATGTCAGAGCCCAGGTTTATAGCATTGAAGAATTGCCTTGATAAATGGCCCTGACATTACAGTTTCCACGACTCCACCTTCAATGTCATCACAACACAGCGTAAGTGTTAAAGTATGGCCATTGCTGCCTCCCCAAAACATATTAACTTGATGCTTACTCTATCTCTGGATCCCATAGGCACAATAAATGGAGAAAATAACACATTTACAAACTGATAAAACCCAGCAAAGCTAATAAAATCAGACACTTTATAGCTGGGCTAATCGCGTCCTTTGAAGGGCATCAAATAACACATCATGTACTGCTCAGGGGGAAACCAAATTAGATGTAACAGTGTCCCCTCAGAACTAAAACATTTAAATAGACAGGAGCTGTTGTAGCTAATCAACTTGTATTGTAGCCCTTTTATCATTAATACAATGGTTGTGTTAACTGGGCATTATGCAGTTTTGATATGAAAAGGAAGAACAGTATTCCTTAAACTGTTGCTCAGTTTGCATTCTGAATCTTTGTTTTTTTTTTTCATTTTTGTCTCCATTTTATTTTTAACAAATGTGTCACAATGTGGTGTGCACCCCTGCCAACAGTGTTCAAAAATAATTTAGTCTATACAGAATTGACCAAGACTGGGTTTTCAAAGACACGTTTCCTTCCATTTATATTTCTACGTATCCCTAACTCCAGATGATCAACCATATTGTTGGCTTCAGAAAACATACAGGAATGTTTGTAACAAATAGAGCCAAGTGTCTTGCCCCAGAATGTTTAGCTCTGTCTTAAATCACAGACTATGCAGGGAAAGCATCTGTATTCTTTCTTCTCCAAATTCTTGATTTTAGAGTTAATATTATTTTCTAGTTATGTTCAAAGTTTCTTCCATTAAAGTTTTACATTTCATGGAAAAAATAAAAACTCCTATTTATACAGAAATCAATTAAGAACCCACAGAGTAAAAGTTACTCCTAAAAGGAGGTCATTAGAGCATAGAGCAAGCTGGGAATAAAGATCTTAGAGACATTAAGTCAATGTCTCTAAGGCAGGGAACAGCAATCTATGGCATCGGAAACAAATCTGTTCCACCTGCTGTTCCAAATAAAGTTTTATTGGACACTGCCACAGTAATTTTTTAAAATATGTCTGGGGCTACTTTCACATAGTTGTAATAGAGACCATGTGGACACAGAATGAAAAAAAATATTTAATATCTGACCTCCTACAGAAGAATTTTTACTAACTTCAATTTTAAGGGCATTGCTCTGTAGACTCTATTGAAGGAAAAAGTATGAAAGAAGATGAAAAATAAGATTCCTAGTGAGAATAAGGCCTATATATTTAAGTGAAGTCAAATAAAAATTTTGCATCAAATGACCAATGAGTTCATACTGACATAAATAAATGACTTAATAAATAAATAGAATGGAAAGAACAGATAACCTTTCCTCTTGCAGAAGAATTCCAAATAGTTTATTTAGATCCTCTGCCCTAGAGAAGGTGGGGCATTTATTTCCCATTCCTTAAATGTGAGCTGAGTAGATTTCCTCCCAAAAGGGTACAGCGTGGGAATGAGGGGGGGAAGAAAAAGGAGTAACTTTAGAGTGATAAACCTAATCAAGTGATATGAAGGTCAGCATCAACAGTGTCCAGTCATGTTGATAGTATGTATCCTTGATATGATGTAAGTGACACTTTACCTCTATAGGTCTTCTTCTAAAACTGTGGTCAGCAAACTGAGGCTCGTGAGCCACATGAGGCTCTTTGGACCCTTGAGTGTGGCTCTTCCTAAGCCTTAGGAGTACCCTAATTAAGTTAGTAACAATGTACCTACCTATATAGTTTAAGTTTAAAAAATGTGGCTCTCAAAAGAAATTTCAGTCGTTGTACTGTTGATATTTGGCTCTGTTGACTAATGAGTTTGCCGATCACTGAAAAAAACACATAATGCCAATCTTGAGAAAAACATCTGTCAAATCTCAACTGTGGGACTTTCTACAAACCACTTCAACAGCATGCCTCAAAACTGTCAAGGTCATTAAAAAACAAGGAAAATCTGAGAAACCTTACAGGCATGTGGAGCCTAAGGAGACATGACCATTTCATGTAATGTAGTATCCTTGATGGGATCCTGAAACACAAAATGATGAACCATGAAATTAGGAAATCTGAATAAAATATGGACTTAGTAATAAATATATTAACATTGGAACATTGGTTCATTAATTGTAACACATTTCATACCAATGTGAGATGCTAACTAGAGGGGAACCTGGATGTGACATATACTCAAATTCTTTAATATCTTTGTAATTTTTCTGGAAACCTACACATTGCAAAAATTAAAAGTATATTTTAAAATATCTGGGCAATATAGTTTTATTATTTGATCATTTTCTGTCACAAGATTTTTTTCTGTGACTCTAAACCCACTAAAAACTCAAACCTCTCCTGTGTAAACCAAGATTATTTTAAAAAGCACACATCAGGGTATAGCACAAAAATCTCAATCAATGAATAATATGAAGTTTCTACATAAAACTTCTTAACTATTGTATACACTATAAACACAAATTAATTATATGTAGATTACTGTAAATCTGTACTCCAAAATAAATTTTACTTTATTTTAGTGGTACTGTTCTGGTATATTCAGTATACCAAGTAGCTGCTGACAGGCTTCAATGACTTGGCCAACTCCTTACAATTATTTTCTAAGCACTAATCTCTCTAAATGACTTAATCTTACTAAAGGATAAGAAGGGAAGTGACTGAAGATCTCCATTCCTTTTGTTTCCCTTTACCTTCTCTTCCCTGTATTTCTGTTTAGCTTGAACCCTTCTCTTGTCAGTACTAGAGTTGTAGCCCCAGTAGCTCTAATTGGGGGAGAAAATACCTGCATTCAGAGGTATAATTTCCTCTTGGGAAGGTGGTAGAACATTGGGACCTTGGGAAATGCATATGCCAAGATCACAAATTTGATTTATTAAAGTACATCATCTGTTATTCTGAGGTATAAAAAAGAATATGGGGGGAAGTTGACTTGTTTTTGTATACTTGTAATGCTGTTTTTAAATTTATAAAATATATTCATGTTTATATTTTTGGCAACTTATTTATTAGAAGTGCCAATGTATATCAGGTTTTAAATTATGCATCTATCATTTTGAAAGTTACTTGAACATTTGTTTCATTTTTCTTACCATCAAAATGGATATAAAGATATAAATGATATTACTATTGATATATCATTATGATATAATTAAAGTACACTTTCTGATGCCAATAGATAGCTGTATTGAATGATAATATTATGACTATTATCTTTATCCATTGTATAGTCAATTGTGAATCATAACATTAAATGACTTGTCAATTGTCATACAACTAGGAAATGAATGACAGTATTAAAGTTGAGCTACTGCCTTTGGTATATCTTCATGCATTTACTTATGCAAGAAATATTTATTTATAACCTATTATCAGAAACTATTATAGGTCCTGAAGCTTAGATTCAAGAATGAGTAGGGGAACAATAAAAAGGACTAATAACATATATAGAAAATATATAGTAGTTTAGACAGTGATATGTGTAAGAAGGGTGACAGCAAATATGGGAGACAACAAAGAAATATTTTGGCATCAGAGTTACTAGTAAACTGAGCTAGCGCAACAATAATAAAGATACATAAGAATATAGATTTTTTTATTATTAAAGGCCTTGCATCTTTCATTTCTTAATGTTTAAAACAGTTTCTAACTATCACTACCCTTCTACTATAGATAGAAAGCACTATTTTATATTTTAAAATTTCAGAGATGAAGTCATAGGAATGGGATGGACATTGGAATGCATCTCTTTGCTAATAGAGATATAGTTGTATTTCTTATTTTTCCCCATAGAAATGGCATAACACTTTTTATTTCAAGTAATACATAACCTTTAATTTTCTCTATTACTCTGAAATATTTTTCTGCTAACCTTTGTCTAGTTGCTACATGATAACATAAACATTTAAATTATTCAAAAACAAGAGTTGAATATTATTATTTCAGTGGTAGTTGACCATTGGAAGAAAAAGAAGAGAAAAATGGCAAGCTGTTCCTTAAATGTATTTTTTTTAATGTATGTGAAAAGATGCATATGAATTTGCAGAAGCTGGTGCCTGCTGGTTTCAGCGGCTCTAGAAAGCTATCATATCTCAACCTATTTATAAAAAATTAAAAATAAATAAAAATTCAAATATATCATTTGTGATCATTTAACCATCATGGGTTATGTTACTAAAGATTTTTGCCACTGCTGGTTTACCACTCATCACAAATATGGAAGGTCATGATTTGGGGCATGTATATAATTAGTTTAACACGTTAAGCGCCCAGTCAATCACCGGTGACTGACACTATACTTTCTGTCCGGAAGACAAAACAGGCTGGGCGCTTAACGTGTTAAGCAAGAGAATGTTGTCCAGAAAGGGAAATGATTGTTCTGGCACTAACTTTACAAATTTTATTAATCTCTTTTCCCTGGAATCATCATCCTTAATTCCTCACCATAGAGTACAAGAAAAAACGAGAAACTTATTTCTGGGGTCTAGGAAAATATAGATGCTTCAAAAACAAAAAGATTCTTGAAATGACTTTATTTCCATCAAATAAACAGAATTTCCACTACGAGGTCCATTATTTTCATTGAAGTCAATTGAGAATCAGAGAGAATAGTAGCCATAAAATCCAAAGAGTTATTAATACTAATATCTTCTCACAAATTCTGCTAAAATTAATTAAGTTTATTTTTACACAAACATGTAATGGCTCTTCTCCCCTTGTAACTAAAGTTCATTGTCATCTCATTCCTCTTAGCAACTCAATGGACATTACTTGAACTTAAAATCAAGTCAATTAATCAGGATCTTCAGCTGGCTACAGTGGATGCGAGTTTTCTGCTTGCCAGAACACCTGCGCTGCTCAAATGGCCTTGGTGCTTAATTGTTTCCAGGTGCAGACGTGCTTGCTTTGCCTAACTCAGAATTGTGAATTCCAGCTGCCAGAGGACACTCTTTGGAAGTTGGAGTTAACTAGTAAGAGAATTAACCCTCTGTTAGAAGAGATACACATGCTGCTGATCATTAAAATGGAAATTTGCAGAATATTATTTGATGTTTAATTAAGGAACAGTTTTTTGTTTGTTTGTTTGTTTTTTTGTTTTTTTGTAGCTAGCAGATCCTACTGTTACAAGCCCCAGAGATACATTTACATGTGTTGGCAACAATTTTGTGAAGTACACTCTATAAATATTTGGTGGGCATCCCTGAGCTCCCTCTGTGTTTCAGGTACTTGAAAATATAGCAGTGAGCAAAACAAAGATCCTTCATGGAGCTTATATTCTACTAGGAAGCATCCCACCCTCCCTCCCTCCCTTCCTCTCTTCCTCCCTTCCTTCCTCCCTCCCTCCCCATCCTCTTGCTTTCTCCCCCTGACTTTGGTATATCCCTAAGCAGGGCAAACATCTTTATTAGAGTCTAATCTAGTATCTATGAAATAATTACACCTAGCTTTGTGCCTGCTTTGGAGTTTTGGAAATGAATGGATAGTCAGTTTTGTCTTTCTCTGCAGTTTAACTTATCCTGAGTTTAGGGTACCGGACACTACTTTTTTGTTTTTTTACTTACTGATTTTAGAGAGAGAGGAAGGAAGACAGAGAGAGAAACATCAATGTGAGAGAAAAACATCAATTGGTTCCCTCCCATATGAGCCCCAACTCTGGATTGAACCTGCAACCTGGATATGTGCCTTGATGGGGAATCAAACCAGCAACCCGTAAGGTGCACAGGGCTAATACTCAGCCAACTAAGCTAAATCAGCCAGGGTAAGAAACTCTACTTTGGACTTCCCTCTCATATTATCTTTCTGGTTTTACCAGAAATAATGTTCATACTCTTTTTAAAATATTATACATATGTATTTTTATTGTTAATAGTATTACAGATGTCTCCCATTCTCCCCTCCCCTTTACCCCCCTTCTCCTAAACCCTCCTTCCCTCCCCTCAGGTTTTCACCATCCTATTACCCATGTCCATGACTATGCATACCTACACTAATAAAAGACAAACATGCAAATTGACTGTACCTTCGCTACACCTTAAGCCATGCCCACCAGCCAATCAGAGTGACTATATACAAATTAACCCAACCAAGATGGCGGTCATTAGCCATGGAGCTGGAGCAAGCAGGAGGCATGGTTGCCCCAATGATGGAGGAAGCCAAGCTTCCCTCCCGCCCGCCCTGGCCAGCTCTGAGCTCCTCTCAAGGCTACAAAGTTTCAATTATGGAAGATAAATAAACCCCAGATAACTGCTTTTAGCTAGCCATGGCCATGGAGCTGGAGCAAGCAGGAGGCTTGGTTACCCCAATGATGGAGGAAGCCAAGCTTTCCTCCCGCCCGCCCTGGCCGGCCCTGAACTCCTTTCAAGGCTACAAAGTTTCAATTATAGAAGGTAAATCCCAGAATAAAAAATAAAAAAAGAAAAAAAAGAGAGGCTGGGAGCTTCAGTCGCCGGGGGGGCTTGGCCAGCCTGAAAACGGCCCTCAGCCCCTCACCCACACTGGCCAGGCAACCCAGTGGGGACCCCACTCCCTAAAGGGGGTTATGCCAGCCTGAAAACAGCCATCAGCCTCTCATGCAGGCTGGCCAAACCTCCATGGGGTGAGGGTCCCCACTGAGGGGGGGGGGCATTGACCAGCCTGCAAACAGCCACCAGCCCCTCACCCAGGCTGGCCAGGCACCCAAGTGGGGACCCCCACCCTGATCCGCAACATCCTTCAGGGCAAACCAGCCGGCCCCCACCCGTGCACCAGGCCTCTATCTTATATAATAAAAGGGTAATATGCAAATTGACCCTAACAGCAGAACGACTGGGAATGACTGGTTGCTGTGACACACACTGACCACCAGGGGGCAGACGCTCAATGCAGGAGCTGCCCTCTGGTGGTCAGTGCGCTCCCACAGGGGGAGCTCTGCTCAGCCACAAGCCAGGCTGATGGCTGCCAGTACAGCGGTGGTGGTGGGAGCCTCTCTCACCTCCTCAGCAGCACTAAGGATGTCAGACTGCAGCTTAGACCTGCTTCCCGCTGGAAAGTGGACATCCCCCGAGGACTCCCGGGCCTCCAGAGGGATGTCTGGTTGCCAGCTTAGGCCCAATCCCCTGGGGAGCGGGCCTAAGCCAGCAGGTGGTCATCCCCTGAGGGGTCCCAGGCTACGATAGGGCACAAGCCTGGCTGAGGCCCCCCCCCCCCCGAGTGCACAAATTTTTGTGCACCAGGCCTCTAGTGAGTATATAAGTTCTTTGGTTTATCTCTTCTCATACCCCCAACCCCTACATCAAGGTGTGTCAGTCTATTCCATGCCTCCATACTTTAGGGCTTATTTTGTTGGTCAATTCGTTTTGTTCATTATATTCCACAAATAAGTGAGATCATGTGATATTTGTCTTTCTCAGATTGGCTTATTTCACTTAGCATAATATTCTCCAGGTCCATCCATGCTGTCATACTCTGTTTTAATAACCATCTTATATCTATTTTCCAATTGATTAGGGCATTGGAAGGAGAATGGATCATAACTGCTGTAGCTCTTTTCCACTGTATTCCATTTTATTCTAAAAAATATTAGCTAAATTATATTTATACTAGAGGCCTGGTGCATAACTTCATGCACAGGTGGGGTCCCTCAGCCAAGCCAGTGATCAGGGCCGATTGGGGCCACCGGCCTGCCGGGGGTGGGGGGGTGGGCGCGGAAGGTTGGCCCCAGCAGCAAGCTAAGGCATAGCTGATTCTGTGAGGAATCAGGCTCCCTCCTCCCTCCTGTCTGGATCTGGAGGTGCAGGTGAACCAGATTTAGGGCTCTCAGGGCCCCAGAAGCAACGTCTGGGACAGTGTGTGTCATAGTTACCGGCTAGTCATCTGGTCGTTCTGGTTGTCCTGGTCATTTGGTCATAATGGTCACTTAGGCATATATATATATATATATATATATATATATATATATACACATATATATATATATATATTAGAGGCCTGTTGCATGAAAAGATTCGTGATTCGTGCAATAGGCCTTCCCTTCCCCTGGCTGCTGGCACCGGTTTTCCTCCAGCACCCGGGACCCAGGCCTTCGCTCTGGCCGGAGCCACCTTCAAGCCTTCACTGCTCGGCCTGAGCCGCCTTCAGTCTTTGCTCCGCTGCTTCATGCCTACATATGCAAATTAACCACTATCTTTGTTGGCGGTTAATTTGCATATCTTGCTGATTAGCCAATGGGAGGTGTAGTGAAGGTACGGTCAATTACCATGTTTGTCTATTATTATATATATATACATATATATATATATATATATATATATTTGGGGGTCAGGATTTATACCATTCTCCAATAAATAATATGTGGCCCTACCTCAATACAATAGATCACCAACAGAAACTTTAGAGAAATTTTGAGTTGTTTCTTTTATTTCAATTTTGCCCTGCCAGGTGTTATTGCTAGATATATTCTCTGAAGGTAGGTAAAACAAGGAAAAGGAAGTATGCATCATAGATCTAGGCAGTCATGGAGTCCACATGAGCAACATTCATGAGCAGGGTTGCTGATAAAATATCTGGTTCTTGGCTTATCTGTTTTTTTCTTTTTTAATTCTATTTCTTCTGTTTTTCTATTGTTTATAGCTATGAAAACATCAGAAACCTGGAAGTAAATCTTGTATCTGACTAAGCCAAAGACATCATTGGATTACTTTCCTGTTAAAGATGTTCATTTATGCCATAACTGTTTCTCCCTTCTAACTAGTTCTGTGTGAATTAGGACATGAGAAAAGATGATGGTGCAGGCAAATTGTATCTTACTGTAAGTCTGAAAACAAATTAATCATTAACTGCATTGGTATGAATTTATGATTATCTCAGTAACTCTTAAGTACTTCAAAAAGTTGTTGGTATTGTTATTTTAAATGACTTGTCAAAGCCAACTCTTTTTTTATTGTTTAAAGTATTACAAATAGGAGAACATGTGTCTCTTTTTCCCCCTATTGACCTCCCCCTGGCCTTTCCCCCTACCCCCTGGCGCATGCCCTCACCCCCCTAGTGTCTGTGTCCATTGGTTATACTTTTATGTATGCATACAAATCATTTGGTTGATCTCTTATCCCCCACAACATTCCCCTGCCTTCCCACTGTAGTTTGACAGTCTGTTCGATGCTTCTTTGTCTCTGTATCTATTTTTATTCATCAGTTTATGATGTAGATTATATTCCACAAATGATTGAGATCATGTGATGTTTATCTTCCTCTGACTGTCTTATTTCACTTAGCATAATGCTCTCCAGTTCCATCCATGCAACTCTTTATGTTACTTTCAAAAGGGCATGAAGATGTTTCTCAGGCAAATTAGTTTCTGTTATTTTTTTCATATATTTTTCTTCCTACTCTGTCCTATTTGAGTGTTCACTGCATTTTCAAATCTGAAATATATTCATAATTTAAATTGCTTATTCCTTAAGACCTCTCCACATTATTTATATCTCTTTCCTTGCATCTTTTTATTCAATGTCATTTTTCAATAATGGCTTTGCCCAAATTGTGTTTCACAGAACACAGATGTCTTGTGGGATATTATCTGCTATTATGTCAAAAAGAAACTAATATTTTACCAGAAATGATGTCCATACTGAGTTCTAATAGATATCTGATATTTATTTCCCAATTGACTAGGCCTGTTGTTGGCAAACTGCGGTTCACAAGCCACATGCGGCTCTTTGGCCCCTTGAGTGTGGCTCTTCCTAAGCCTTAGGAGTACCCTAATTAAGTTAATAACAATGTACCTACCTATATAGTTTAAGTTTTAAAAATTTGGCTCTCAAAAGAAATTTCAATCATTGTACTGTTGATATTTGGCTCTGTTGACTAATGAGTTTGCTGACCACTGGACTAGGCCATTGAAAGGACAATGGGTGGCACAAATACTATTAGCTATATATTCAATATCCATCACTCCTACTATGTGAAAACATTTCTCAAATGTTTGCTCTCATTTACCACATGTGTCAAATGTGTTTTAGGAGAGGCTTACCCGAGACTGGTTTAATGCAATTATTATGGTCCCATTCTAATTGCTTAGTTATCATCCTGTATAATAAAAGCCTAATATGCTGTGTCCATTTGACTGGTTGACCGTTCAACCAATCAAAGCATAATATGCTAATGATATGTTAAGGCCGCTCAACTGCTCACTATGACATGCACTGACCACTAGGGGGTAGACAGTCGACCGGTTGACCAGTTGCTATGACATGCACTGACCACCAGGGGGCAGACACTCCGACCAGTAGATTAGCTTGCTACTAGGGTCCAGCTGATCAGGACTGAGCGAGAAGGGCCTGACACGCCCTGGACTCCTCCCGTGGCCTCTCCCAGGCTGGCCAACCTCCCGCATCCCTCCCTGCCCTCGTCGTGCACTGTGCACTGATGGGGTCCTTCGGCCTGGCCTGTGCCTTCTTGTAATCTGGGACCCCTTGGGGGATGTCAGAGAGCTGGTTTTCGGCCTGACCTTTCAGGCCAGGCCGAAGGACCTCACTGGTGCACAAATTCATGCACTGGCCCTCTAGTTGTGTCATAAAATCCTGACAGTGATAAATGAGGAGAAATGTACTCTTGTCTCTAAGACACAGAAGAAAAGATTATCTCCTGTTGTCTTTCAACTTTGTCATTTCTGAGTATCATTTTACAATTTTTATAACTCTTTTTCAAAAAAGTATATCAATTTTGGGTTAATAAAGGTGACTCTTTCATAGGCTACTAGCTACAAAAGGAACAGAAGAATGGGGTATAAGTTTATAAAATGAAGATGAAAGATTTTGGATGCTGATGGGAAAGATCCAGTATAGAGAAAAATTATCATAGAAGAGAGTTGAGGGAACTGCTAGCGTGATATCCCTGAAGAGGTAAAAAGGGCTAAGAGCTTGCGAACAAGTAGAGAGATGGATTTAGTGCAGCTAATCCATGTATGTTGTCAAGCAATATGGAAGGATTTGTAGGTATGGATGAAGGTAGGTGAGAACATATAGTGGTAGGAATCTTGAAAGCTTTCTTTTAATGATTTCAACTTCTGAAGTATTCTTTTTCTTAATGTATTTTTATTGATTTCAGAGAGGAAGGGAGAGAGATATATAAATCTTTCTCTATGAGAGAGGATTATAAATCTCCTGCCTCATGCACATCCCCTACTGGAAATGGAGGCAGCCACCTGGGCATGTGCCCTGAACAGAAGTCGAATTGTGACCTCCTGGTTCATGGGTCAACGCTCAAGCACACTGGCCAGGCTTGAAGTATTCTTATATCATATATTCTTGATAATTTCTTCAAGATCATATTACTAATAAAGGGAACAAACCCATTCAAACTCAGAACTCTATTCATATGTGTTTTTCCCACTTATAAATCTAATATATTCAGAAAGTAGGCAGATGTTGCTAACAGTGTTTCGAGGATAAGATCTAAAAATACCTCCTTGTTATTTGGTAGTGCAAATTCAGACAAATCTAGGCATTTGATAATAATTGATCTAAAAAATTATAACAGTTCTCTTCCTCAATTTCCCAGCATCACTTGTAGATATGTGTAGTCCAAATCTGGACAAAGAAATTCGGTTTGGACATCTCTGAAAAAGTGGTGTTTTTGTTTTTTTGTTTTGTTGTTGTTGTTGTTTGCTTGTTTTTTTTGTGTGTTTTTTTTTTCTCAGTTAAAAAAGACCAGTGTGGTTAGCACTATCTCTGTCTCACATTCTCCCTTTGTATCTATCTCCATTGAAAACTCATGATGTGAAAGGGAAAAGGAAAGGGGAAAAGGCTTATGTTTCAAGGTTGGTGAGTTAGAAAGGAAGAGAGAGCCTAGATTCCTAATGACATCACAGGCCAGCTGAACTACTTCTAGACAAATAAATGACAATTTAATTGTCCTTTAGGTATTTGCTGCCTATGGTAATTCTAAATGAATTCCATCATTTTTTTACTTTCTGGGGGGAAAAAAGAACCTAAACTGTCAGTTAGGATAGAATTTTAAAAAGTATAGATATTTATTATGAAAGCACTGATCTCATGATTCTGCAATGTTCTAAGAAATGCAAAATTAGTTTTAAATTTTTAATCAAGATAAAAAATAAACCGTATCACTAGATGTTTAAGTAATACTTGTCCCTGGTCATTTAGAAATCTTATTCCTTTCATGTAATGCTGACACAGGGTATTTTAAAATTCTTAAACATAATTAACTTTATATTTGTTGAATTTTGAGAAATTAGACATCAAGTTAGAAGTTTTAAAAAAACAGAAAATTAAGACATATCTAAATAAAACCCATTTTTAATGGAAAATTTTCCTCAATACCATTTTACAGAATTACATAGGTCAATTGGCATGTCAGGGAAAGGTATTTCCAAGCATATTTTGATACATTGTATGGCATGAAATTGAAAAATAATTTTAAAATTGATCCTACCAGTATGAAAAGAAGAAAGATCTTGAGTGTTTCCTAATTGTGTCGATCCATTGAATTATCCAATTCAGAAGCTACTTTACTTATGATTTCTTATTATGAGAGATGATAAATAGCCAAATTGGTGCATCCACTTTGAGTTGAGCTTATGTTACTTAATCTAAAGTGTCATAACTGATAGAATAGTCAAACAACTCTGGGGAACGCTAAATTTAACAATATTAAAGAATCTTGTTTGGTGAGTTAGTTTTGGTTTGTTTTCTGTTTTTGTTTGTTTGTTTGCTATCGAATTTCACTAAGCATTTAATATGCTAAGGTACATATTGCATTCCCTAAGCAAAGAATAAAGTATGCAGTGTTTTATAAGTTTATTTGATCATGGAAGCTGTTGTCTTAGAAATTGTTCTTCCTATAGACACTCCCTATAACGCATATAACAGATTCTAGCACTCACAGAATTAACATTCTAGCACTGAAATATGAGAAAGGAGAAAAAAAGAGCTAAGAACTCTGGTCTTCTATTGATAGCCCATAGCTTTAGCCAAGTGACCTGGCTTCTCTGAAACCTTGTTTCTTTGTAATTTGGTGGAAAATAATAATACCTATATAAGAATACTGCTGGGAAGATTCAAATATTAAAATTTATTGAGTATCTGGAATGTACTGATAACTCATTCAATGGTGATATTCACGGTGGTTGTTTGATTAGTACTACCAGCAATGTTAGTGGTTATTATTAAAGTGATTTTTTTAACATTATTATATATTTCATTTATATCTATGCTATCCCTAACCCCAAGGGAGCCATTAAATGACTCCGGCCATCTTTGTTAAGTATTTTGCTGATGTAGTAAATTATAAATCGGAGATGTTTTGAAACTACGACAGAATAGGACCAAATAATGAACAGAGTTTACAGGTTAATATTTTTCTAACTTATCCAAATGTGAGAAATTTATTGGATCTTTAGATTTACAGAGAATGCCATTTGAGTTATGGAGTTATAATAATTTGTCTAACATCCAGTATAGAACATACTATTTTTTTTTCTCACCTAAATAAATGAAGATATAGAGTCAATTTATTATTTTATTAGTAGGAAAATAGGGCAGATTCTGAGAATACTACTGGTTTTCCCCCTACATCTATCAAAATATGCCCTGAAAGATTGAGGAAATGGCCACTGGAAATGTTTGTTGACCCTGTAGGTGTATTTTAAATCAGACTTTAGCCAAGCACAGCTTAATACTTGTTTCCCATGTATACACTGAGTGTCCAGATTATTATGACCACCTGACGTTTGTAAGCAAATTAAATATAATTTCGCGCTGAAGTTGCTAGAGGGCCAGACCATTATAAATAGGGAAGCAGGTTGTTTACCGCGACAGTATAAGTGGTTTTTTTCTGAAGATATGGGTAAACAATGTGATTTAACAGCCTTTGAACGTGGGATATATATTACGATGAGTGGCCAGATTATTATGACCACCTGATGTTTGTAGGCAGATTAGCCGTACACTGCATCGTATGGGATATGGAAGCCGAAGGCCTGTTCGAACACCTTTGCTGTCTGCAGTTACCAAGATAAAACGTCTCCAGTTCGCACAGGAACACAAGGATTGGACAGTCGAGCATTGGAAAAAAGTCATGTGGTCCGATGAATCACGTTTCCAGATGCATCATGCAGATGGCAGAGTGAGAATTTGGCGGAAACAGCATGAAAGCATGCACCCCACATGCATGAGTACAATCCTTCAAGCTGGTGGGGGCAGTGTTATGGTTTGGGGCATGTTTTCCTGGCATGATTTGGACCCTTTAATTCGTGTGGAACAATGTCAGAATAGCACAACATACCTAAGTATCATTGCTGATCAGGTTCATCCTATCATGTTGATGGCATATCCCAATGGATATGACTTCTTCCAACAAGACAATGCACCATGCCACAGTGCTCGTATTGTGCAGAAGTGGTTTCAAGAACATGAGGGAGATTTTACCTTGCTTAGTTGGCCCCCATAATCACCAGATCTCAATCCAATTGAGCATTTGTGGGACAAAGTTACCAGAGCCATCAGGCAGCTGGTTCCACATCCATCAAATCTCACAGAACTGGACAGTGCTATTCATCAGGCATGGTGTCAGATTCCTCGCATCACCTTTCAACATCTCGTGGAGTCAATGTCAAGAAGAATCGTCACAGTATTGAAGGCAAAAGATGGCACAACAAAGTACTGATGGAGTGGTCATAGTAATCTGGACACTTATAATATATATCCCACATTCAAATGCTGTTAAATTGCATTGTTTACCCATATCTTCAGAAAAAAATCACTTATCCTGTCGTGATAAACAACCTACTTCCCTATTTATAATGGTCTGGTCCTCTAGCAACTTAAGCACAAAATTGTAGCTAATTTGCCTACAAACGTCAGGTGGTCATAATAATCTGGACACTCAGTGTATATCACTAGGTTCCATATATACCCATATGTGCTCCATTCTAACTGGGGGTCCAGGGTGATACTTTAGTACTCTGGGCATCAATATCAGCTCAGATGCCGTGCCTAATAGTCCTCAGAATATCTGGGCATTCCCATTTTCCTATTGTATAGTTACTCCAGATAACTTTGGGCATGGACAGTGTTGCAGGGTCCATCTCTAATATCAGTTTGTTGCAGATCTAAATACTGACTCAGACCTTGGAATTGAGCAATGTATTATTATATTTTATCCACACAGTCACACTGAGCTTCCTACTTTTCCAACCTGCCTTTTCATTGTGGATTCTTAAGAAATACTTTTATTGGATCATTATCTATTTTCAGTCCTGTTGGCCACTTTTTCATCTTTGCCTTCCTGTATTTACAGTAATTGTAATCTGCTGCATTCTTGGCTTTCTGTGCCACCACCTGGCCTCTATTATTTCAGTATCCCATTCTCCCATGAGCATTGAGAGCAGCTCTGTGATGACTGAGTTAGTTATAAACTGAAGAGGAGAGTGACTTCTAAACTTCTTATTAATGCAAGTGCTCCTCACAATAGCATAGTACTGATTGACTTGGGTGAAGGATGTGTCCCTGCAGTCTCCTCTGAAACATAATCCTGATCTTCTGGCCTCATCATCATACATTAATACTTTCCAGTATGCTCACTTCCTTGAAACTTATTTATTTTTCTACCATCTTGAAGAAAAAATTAGGCACTTCTAATTCAGTTAGTATGGGCCATTCTTAACTTGAGACTTTTAGCAGCAAATTTGCCCTACCCCCTGAAGTCCTTACCCAGTATTACATCCTATATTTTCAGAAGGTGCCCCCTAATTAATAACAATTTAAATATTGTTTTACTTTTGGCTCCTTTAATAAAACCTATATAATTTCATGAGCCAATGTAACCCCAATACATTCAATTAAAAAAGCAAAAGAACTGGAGCCTGGCCAGTGTTGCACAGTGGTTGAGCATTGACCCATGAACCAGTAGGTCATGATTCAATTGTCAATCAGGGCATCTGCCCAGATTGTGGGCTCGATCCCCAGCAGGGGGCATGCAGGAGGCAGCTAATAAGTGATTCTCTCTCATTATTGATGTTTCTATCACTCTCTCCCTCTCCCTTCATCTCTCTGAAATCAATAAAAAACACATTAAAAAACTTGAAGTAAAAAGAATAAACTCAAAATGGATAAGATTTTAAATATAACTCATGAAACTATAAAAATGCTAAAAGTTATGAATCATCAGGAGATGCAAATGAAAGTGAAAATGAGGTATCACCTCACCTCTGCTAGGATGGCTATCAACTAATTAACAACTGGCAAGTGCTGAAGAGGATGTGGAGAAAAGGGAACCCTTGTGCACTGCTGGTGGGAATGCAGACGGATGCAGCCACTGTGGAAAACAGTATGCAGTTTCCTCAAAAATTTAAAAATGGAACTGCCATTTGACCCAGTGATCCCACTTCTAGGAATATATCCTAAGAAGCCTGAAACAATAATCAGAAAGAATATATGCACCCTATGTTCATAGCAGTGCAATTTACAATAGCTAAGATCTGGAAACAGCCAAGTGCCCATTAGTAGATGAGTAGATAAAAAAGCTTTGGTACATTTACCCAGTTGAATACTATGCAGCAGTAAAAACAAAGGCTTTCTAACCCTTTGCAACAGCATGAAGAGACCTGGAGAGTATTATGCTAAGTGAAATGAGCCAGTCAGGGAAAGAGAAGTATCACATGGTCTCACTTGTATGTGGAATCTAATGAACAAAATAAACTGATGAACAAAATAGATCCAGAGACATTGGAACATGCAACAGATTGACAAATCTCAGAAGGAAGGAGGTTGCAGGAAGAGATCAACCAAAAAACTTATATGCATATATGCATATCCCATGGACAGACAATTTTGTCTTGAAGGCATGGGGAGGGGTGAGATTGGCATGGAGGGGGTTAATAGGGGAAATAAAAGGGAGCATCTGTAATACTTTCAACAGTAAAAATAAATAAGTAAACAATGCATACATTCTACAAAAAGAAAAAAAAGTGGGCAGAAAACCTGACTAGATACTTCTCCAAAGAGGACATACAGATGGCCAATCACTAATCATCAGAGAGATTCAAATCAAAACCTCAGTGAGATACCACCTCACACCTGTCAGAATGACTATCATCAATAAACCAACAAGGATGCAGATGTGTTGGTGAGGATGCAGAGAATAGTGAACTCTACTGTTACTGGCAATGCAGATCGGTTCAATCACTATGGACAACAGTGTGGAGTTACCTTTAAAAAGGAAAAAATGGAATTTCCTTGTGACCCAGTGATTTCACTTCTGGGAATATATTTGAAGAAAACCCAAAACATTAATTTCAAATATTGTGTGCACCTCCATGTTCACTGATGCGTTATTTACAACTAGAGGCCCGGTGCATGAGTTTTGTGCACCAGTGGGGTGCCTGGGTCTGGCCTGCAGGATCGGGTCGAAACCAGCTTTCCGACATCCCCTGAGGGGTCCCAGATTCTGAGAGAATGCAGGCCAGGCGGAAGGACCCCGCTGGTGCACGATCAGGGCCAGGGAGTGACGCGGGAGGTTGGCCAGCTGGGGAGGGATTGCAGGAGGGCTCTAGTCCGTGTTGGCCCATTTTGCTCAGTCCCAATTGGCCGGACCCCAGCAGCAAGCTAACCTACTTGTCAGAGTGTCTGCCCCCTGGTGGTGGTCAGTGCATGTTATAGTGACTGGTTGACCTGTTGACTGCCTGCCCCCTGGTGGTCAGTGCACATCATAGTGAGTGGTTGAGTGGCCTTAGCATATTACGCTTTGATTGATTAAATGGCTGACCAGATGACTGGACACTTAGCATATTAGGCCTTTATTATATAGGATAGTCAAAATATAGAAGCAATCCAAGAGGCCATCAATAGACAAGTGAATAAAAAAGCTGTGATACACATACACAATGATTATTACTCAGCAATAAAAAGAATGAAATCTTACCTTTTGCAACAGCATGTATGAAGCTAGAGGGTATTATGCTAAGTTTAATAAGCCACAGAGAAAGACAAATACCATGTGATTTCATTTATATGTGGAATCTAATGAACAAATTAAACTAACAAACAAAATATGAGCAGACTTATAGACACAGAGAACAGACTGACACTGAAAAAAGAGATAGAGGAAGACATAAACAAATGGAAGAACATACCGTGTTCATGGTTTGGTAGAATCAAAATCATTAAAATGTCCATACTACCCAAAGCAATCTACAGATTCAGTGCAATCCCCATTAAAATACCAAAGGCATATTTCAAAGATCTAGAACAAACTCTCCAAAAATTCATCTGGAATAAAAAAAAAGACCCTGAATAGCCACAGCAATCCTGAGAAAGAAGAACAAAGTTGGAGGGATCACAATACCAGATATCAAGCTATATTCCCAAGCCACGGTTCTCAAAACTGCTGGTACTGGCACAAGAACAGACATATAGACCAATGGAACAGAATAGAGAACCCATAAATCGACCCAAGCCATTATGCTCATTTAATATTTGACAAAGGAGGCAAGAGCATACAATGGAGTCAAGACAGTCTCTTCAATAAATGGTGCTGGGAAATTTGGTCAGATACATGCACAAAAATGAAACTAGATCACCAACTTACACCATACACAAAAACAAACTCAAAATAGCTAAAGGACTTAAATGTAAGATGGGAAACCATAAAAATCTTAGAAGACTCCATAGGCAGCAAAATATCAGACATATGTCATAGCAATATCTTTATAGACACAGCTCCTAGGGTTATGGAGACTAAGGAGAAAATAAACAAATGGGACTACATCAAAATAAAAAGCTTCTGCACAACAAAAGAAATCATCAACAAAACAATAAGAAAGCCCACTGCATGGGAGAACATATTTGCCAGTGATATTTCAGATAAGGGTTTAATCTCCAAAATTTGCAGAGAACTCATAACTTAACAAAATTGAATGCAACTAAAGACTCAAGGAAATTCTTCTGCATCGCTTAGTTGCCTTCTCTCTGTGCAGCTCCCTCCTCTGTGCAATTCTGCCCTAAAAATTCTAGTCATCTCAGTTTTCTTAAATTCTCTGTCTCCTCAACTGAGCAACAGAGTCAAAGGGTTTGAATTCATTCACTGCACTAAGACCTGGAAACTATCTCATAGGAAACTATCCCAGTAAGATTGCATGATTGTTGTGCTCAACTCATCTGTTTCTTTTCTCTCACAAATCACAGTCCTTTACTGCCTTTTTTTCCAACATCTGAAAAACAGTTTCATATATTCATATAATGGACTATTACTGAGAAATATAAGAACACACCACTGATATATATTACATGGGTGGATTTCCAAAACGTTTTGCTGTAAAAAGGAGCAAGACAAAAAAAATGATTCATTTAGGTGAAGTTCCAGAATAAACTAACTTTTAGTGATAGGAATCAGATTAGTCCTTGCCTGGTGGTGTGGGGAAGGAGGACATTGGAAACTAAGCCATGAGGGATATTTTTAGAGTGATGGAAAGTTCTTATCTTGATTCATACAGTGGCACCACACACATTTTATCTGAATTAAACTTAAATACATTTTGTTTTGTTTTGTTTTTAATAAAAAGGAAGCCTAGACCAGTGTGGTGGCAATGGAGATAGAATGATGAATAAGAATTTGTAAAATTTTAGGTGGTTAAAACAGAAAGGACTTAGTGATAAAAATGACAATGAGAGAGGAGGGATAGGAAGTTTTCAAGAGGAGTGATTTAGAGGTTTTTGGCCTGGGTTAGGGTATATTAAATGACAAAATTAACAGATTTATAGCACGATATTGATAGATATGGATCTGAGATGGATAAGAAGAGATTTTTAAATAAGGAAAGTTTATGGTATGGTTAACAAGATTATTATTTCAGAAAGTAAAAAGTGTTACAGATTCATGGAGATGATGTCTGTTGGACATAGCATGGCTGCTTCTTGTACTATGCAACATACTAAACTTTGTGTTGCATCCCTGTGTGAAGACCCTGTTTGGAGTCACTTTCATTTTATACAGTACATTTTTTGTTGACCATTAGTATGTTTTTCTTTGGAGAAATCTGTTTTAAGTGCTTTGTCCATTAATTTTTCTTCTCTTATTACTATTGAGGATCTACATACATTCAATTTATGCATTTGTCAGTATATATTATAATTCATTGAAAATTTAACCTAATCCTTTAAAGCAGTGGTTCTCAACCTTCTGGCCCTTTAAATACAGTTCCTCATGTTGTGACCCAACCATAAAATTATTTTCATTGCTACTTCATAACTGTAATGTTGCTACTGTTATGAATCATAATGTAAATATCTGATATGCAGGATGACCTTAGGCAACCTGTATGAAAGGGTCATTTGACCACCAAAGGGGTCGCAACCCACAGGTTGAGAACCACTGCTTTAAAGGCTAAGTAATACTTGATTTTGAGATTAGCAAAAGTGCAGAAGAAAAAAAAAAGAGTTATTTCACAAATATTATAGTGAAAATAATTGGCTATGCATGATTTTTTTTAAATGAGTGTCTGTGGTTTGGAAAAACTATCCTCAAAACTAAACTTTGTAAATCTGAATTTTTGCTAACAGAGTCAACAAATAATCTACCTTTTACTTTTATAGTGAAAGTTTTGCTCCTACTAAATTTAGGTAATTTGATATTCTGTTGAGAGATGTTGTTTTGCCATATCTATTTTTATGCTTAATTTTGAAGAGAGCCATGTTTACAGATACAAATTTAAAAATTAAAGATATATATTTGGCAGTTTTTCATTGAGAATATTGTAACATATTTCCTTTTTTTCATTTGATAGACAATGTAATAAAAGTATCTATCTAATCTAATAAAAGGGTAATATGCAAATTAACCATCACTCCAATACAAAGATGGTGGTGCCCATAGCAGCCAGGGCGGGATACTGGCATCATCACCCCAGCAATGAGGCCAGCATCCTGTGCCCCGGTGCAGAGGGAGGGAGGGCGTCTGGGCAGGCAGCACACTCCCAGCCCAGTGGACACAATGCAGGGGGGCCTCTGTGTGCGTGAGCTGCAGAGGAAATACCTTTTCTGACCTCTCATTGGCTAAACTCCCTGTACGCCACCATTCGCAGTGTTCTTGGTAACTTGGGTAATAAGAATTCAAGAAGGTGACCTAGGGTTTTTCTACCTCATTCCTGGAGGAAAAAACTAAGGGCCGCTGCTGGAGGGGCTAAGAAATGCCATATCCTGCCTTAGCTGGTTTGGCTCAGTTGATAGAGCCTCGGCCTGCTGACCACAGGGTCTGGGTTTGATTCTGATCAAGGGCATGTACCTAGGTTGCAGACTTCTCCCTGGCCGGGGCCTAGGTCAGGGCTCATGCAGGAGAAAACCAATCGAAGTGTCTCTCTCACATTGATGTTTCTCTCTGTCTTTCCCTCTCTCTTCCAACCTCTCTAAAAATCAATGGAAACATATCCTCAGGTGAGGATAAAAAAAAATATAGAAAGAAAGAAATGTCATATCCTATGAAAGACACATCTTGAAAATGCCTAAAGAAAGTTGTCATTTTTTCATGGAGGAGTCTGTGTTGATGAAAACACCTTGGCAGTGGCCACAGCAGCAGGGTGATGGGGTTGTCACCTTCCCCTGATCAGCCCGGTCACCTCCCACAGAGGGAGGCCAGACTACCATCAGGAGGACATTCCCTGAGGGCTCAGAGTCTGTGAGAGGGGGCAGGCTGGGCTGAGGGACACCCCCCCCCCAGTGCACGAATTTTGTACACCAGGTCTCTAGTATATATATAAAAGACTAAGCGACTGTCCAACCAGCCAGTAGGTATGATGCTCACTGAACACCAGGGGGCAGATGCTCAATGCAGGAGCTGCCAAGCTGCGATGACTTGGCAGCAGCGGTTCTCAGGTGACGCACCTGGAACCAGAAAGGAAGGAGCCGGATTCCGGGGTGCGTCACCCAAGAACTGCCCTCTCCCAATCCTGGACCCCTCAGGGGATGTCGGAGAGCCGGTTTCGGCCTGATCCCCGCAGGCCAGGCCAAGGGACCCCACCTGCTGGAGGGATCCCGCTCACTCCTCACTCCGCAGATGACCTTCGAGCCAACCTGTGGCACTGCTCCAGGTACAGCCTGCCAGGGAGAGACAGCAGGAGTTTGGCTCTAGGGTGTGTCCGGCCCTTCTTACCCAGTCCCGCTCTGCCTGCCACCTTCTAATTATTTTCCTTTCAATGTACATGAATTCATGCACGAGGGCACTAGTCATGCCATAAAATAACAATTTGAGAAACTACTCAGACACAAAATTAAAGAGGGTTTATATAGAATCTTTAAAGAATCTTCAAACCATACTTGATAGATTTATTTATAACATTCCCTCCTAGAGATTCATGCCTTATTTTAGAAAGTTGGACTTAGATCATCATCTTTTGACCAAATATGATATGGTAACATTATATGTAATGAAATTCTAGCTTACAGCCTACTGCAAATGTTGTTTTCTCTAATTTCTGCAATGACTTGCCTTATTACAGTTTCTCTATATTTTCAGCATATTGATATACTGTAGATAGTGGAATTGATTTTAAGCAGCCAATCTTTTCTTTCTTACATTATTTATTAGTCCACAAATTCAGTGGAGATGAGAGAAAATCTTTTCACTTGACTTGTACATAGACTAACCTCATTTTCCTGACATTGTACAGTATAATTTTGCTACTTACTTAGAGGACTAAAATATTGAGCATTGAAGATTACTCATAATGAAAATGATGAATAAATAAAAACCCTATTTGATGGTACACATTATTGAAACTCTTGGTGCATCTTATAATGAGAAATGAAATGTATCAATAGTCCAGGCTAAAAATTTGATTAATTTTCAAAATAGGAAATATAAAGTTAATTCCTGCTAGTACAGAAAATATGAATAAATGATTTCAAAAACTTTTCTAATAAAAGAAGTATTTCTAAAGATAAAGATGATTAGGACGAAATGAGATAAGTGAGAACCAACTTTAAGACTCAAGAGAAAATAATTGTTATTGAAAAAAACCCTCATATGCAGTTTCTTATGCTAAAATAGGTTAAGACTCTAGTTACATAACTGCTAACATTTTTTTCATTAAACAAGCAATATCATATACAAAGTTTTATGTAGTTAATTATTTTTGAACTATTATAATACAAAGGGCTTAGCACTTCAATTTTAGAGGTGAGGTTTTGATGTATGTCCTAGGTTATGTTTTTTTTATCTGTAAATAGGGATAGCTAATTTCTTTAATTTTTATAAATTACACTTTGTATTCAACATTATTTTGTGTTAATTTCAGGTGTATAGTGTAGCAATTAGACAATCATATATTTCACAAAGTGTCCCCCCTAATATTTCAAGTACCCACCTGGCATCATACATAGTTATCACAATATTGTTGACTTTGGTCCTATGCTGTTTTATAGACCTATTTTATAAATACCAATTAGAACTTCTTAATCCCTTCACCTTTTTCACCCAGAGCCATACCCCACTGTTTCCTCCAGCATCCATCAGTCTGTTTCTATTTTGTTTGTTTATTTATTGTGTTCTTTAGATTATACATATAAGTGAAATCAAATGGTATTTCTCTTTCTCTGTCTGGCTTATTTCACTTAGCATAATACTCTCTGACTTCATCTAAGTTTTAGTAAAAGTGAGATTTCATTGTTTTTATGGCTAAGTAATATTCCATTGCGTATATGTATGGGGTAGCTAATCTACACTAATAAAAGAGAAACATGGTAATTAGTGTACGACCGCTACCCTTCCCATTGGCTAATCAGCATATCCTTATGCAAATTAACTGTCAGCCAAGATGGCGGCCGGCAGCCATGCACTGAAGCGAGCAGGGAGGCTTGCTTGCTTCAGTGACTGCGGACTCCAAAGTTCCCCGCCTAACTTGCCGGCCTCTCAGCTGCAACTCTAAGCAACTATGTACTATGTTGCAAATAAGAAGCTAAACAAAACCCCAGAAACCAGCCGGACTGAAAGTCAGCCAGACCGCAACATTGTATCGATGTTTTCAGCAGCGAGGCCTCAGAGCTAAAGCTGGCACAGAATAAAAAAGAAAGAAAGAAAACAAGGAGCAGTTGGGAGCTTCAGTCACTTGCCACCTGGAAAACAGCCGTCAGCCCCTCACCCAGACTGGCCAGGCACCCCAGTGAGGACCCCCACCCTGATCCAGGACACACTTCAGGGCAAACCAGCCAGCCCCTACCCATGCACCAGGCCTCTATTCTATATAGTAAAAGGGTAATATGCCTCCTGGCACCGGGATCAGTGGAGCAGCGAGACTCCCGGCAATGGGATCAGTGTGACAGGGGGCAGCGCCCAAAGCCCCTGATCACCCTGCGGCTCTGTGTGTGACAGGGGGCGGGGCCACAACCTCCCTATCTGCCCTGCTCTGTTCGTGACAGGGGAAGGAGCCCCTACCCCCTGATCAGCCCTGCTCTGTGCCTGATATGGAGGAGCTCCCCAATCCCCTGATCGCCCTGTGGCTCTGTGTGTGACAGGGGGTGGGGCCACAACCTCCCTATCCGCCCTGCTCTGTGTGTGACAGGGGAAGGCGCCCCAACCCCCTGATCAGCCCTGCTCTGTGCCTGATAGGGGGGAGCTCCCCAATCCCCTGATTGCCCTGCGGCTCTGTGTTTGACAGGGTGCAGCGCACCAACCCCCTGATAGGCCCTGCTCTGTGTGTGACAGGGTAGAGCCATAACCTCTCCATCGGCCCTGCCCCAAGTGTGACAGTGGTGGCGCCCCAACCCCCTGATCGGCCCTGCTCTGTGCCTGATAGGGGGGAGCTCCCCAATACCCTGATCGCCCTGAGGCTCTGTGTGTGACAGGGGGCGGCTCACCAACCCCCTGATCACCCTGCGGCTCAGTGTTTGACAGGGTGCGGTGCACCAACCCCCTGATCGGCCCTGCTCTGTGTGTGACAGGGTGCAGCGCCCCAACCCCCCACCCCTCACGGGCCCTGCTCTGTGTGTGATAGGGTAGAGCCATAACCTCTCCATCGGTCCTGCCCCGAGTGTGACAGTGGCAGCGCCCCAACCCCCTGATCGGCCCTGCTCTGTGGGTGATAGAGGGTGGCGTGCCAACCCCCCTCCACGGGCCTTGCTCTGTGTGTGACAGGGTAGAGCCATAACCTCCCCATTGGCCCTGCCCTGAGTATGACAGGGTGCAGCGTCCCAACCCCCTGATCCGCCCTGCTCTGTGTGTGACAGGGGGCAGTGCCCCAACTCCCCTATCGGCCCTACTCTGTGAGTGACACGGGGGAGCTCCTCAACCCCCTGATGGGCCCTGCTCTGTGTGTGACAGGGTACGGAGCCCCAACCCCCCTGATCGACCCTGCTCTGTGCGTGACAGGGGGTAGCTCCCCAACCCCCTGATTGACCCTGCTCTGTGTGTGACAGGGTACGGAGCCCCAACCCCCCTGATGGGCCCTGCTCTGTGAGTGACAGGGGGCAGTGCCCCAACCCCCTGATGGGCCCTGCCTCTGTGAGTGACAGGGGGCAGCGCCCCAACCGCTGATTGGCCCTGCTCTGTGAGTGACAGGGGGCAGCGCCCCAACCCCCTGATCGGCCCTGCTCTGTGCGTGACGGGGTGGCGCTGCAACCTCCCCATCGACCCTGCCTTGAGTGTGACGGGGGCGGTGCCCCAATCCCCCAATTGGCCCTACCCTGAGCGTGACTGAGGGTGGCATTGCAACCTCCCGATCCGCCCTGCTCTGTGCATGACGGGGCGGTGCCCCAACTCCCCAATCGGCTCTGCTCTGAGCCTGACCAGGGGCTGCATTTAGGGATTGGGCCTGCCCACTGCCACCCGGGAGCAGGCCTAAGCCAGCAGGTCGTTATCTCCCGAGGGGTCCCAGACTGTGAAAGGGCACAGGCTGGGCTGGGGGATCCCCCTCCCCACCCCCTCAAGTGCACAAATTTTTGTGCACCGGGCCTCTAGTTTATTTTTATAAATTGTATCCCAGTCTTTAATTGCCAACAGATCAGGTCTGTTGTCCCATAGGATCAAACTTCTTCAGGGTATAGACCCGGTCTCCCTGTTCATTGAGGTAATACTGGAGAAACATGATCTCGCTGAAACAGGAGGTTCCAATTCCATCTGCACTTCTTGGTCTACTGAGGGCCTCATGTGTTTGTCCCATTTTTTAAAATAATATATAACCCATTTTCTCATGTCACAAGTTTCCTGCAAAAATCATAGTGAGTAACGGTGAAGTCATAAACCAACATTGAAAACAAATTCAGTAAAATCAAAATAGTAGTCTGGAAAAAGTGGTTTAGATTTCATCCTCTTCATATGTCATTTAAATCTTCAACTAATTATTATTTGCATCTTTAAAATGCAAATAATATCTGTTAGTAGTTTGAGGATTATATTATTACAGGAACATATAATAATCTTCTTGGTAGATATGACACAATTTGAATTTAAAGTAAGGACATTAAGGCTTGATTTACCACTACCCCTCCAAAATCAGATCTATAGTATGGACATTTTTAAAATATATATATATTTTGTTGATTTCAGAGAGGAAGGGAGAGGGAGAAAGAGAGATAGAAACATCAATGTTGAGAGAGAATCATTGATTGGCTGCCTCTCACATACTCCCTACCGACGATTGATCCCACAATGGGCATATGCCCCCTACCAGAATCGGACCAAGAACCCTTCACTCCACAGGCCGATTCTCTATCCACTGAGCCAAACAGGCCAGGGCCGAACATATTTTATCTTACTAAGTTCATGTGTCCTAACAAGGACTATCATGGACTTGCTCTGATTTAGAATTATTTTTCATCAACAAACAATTTATTGAAAACAAATATAGAATACAACCACAATGGAGAAATGTCCAAAGACTTCTCAGGTTTTGCGATTGCTTGGTGTCTTTACTTAGTGTTCTCAAAAGCAGAGCCAGAGATAAGGATTTAGGTGTGGACTGAACACAGGAAGGTGGAAAGAGGAAATAGGGAGAATCTCACAAGGAAAGAGGAAAAGCCAATATAATGGTGCATTATCAAGGTCACTGCTGTAGGTAGGACATAGGGGCTCCATTCTTCTGGAATCTCCTGAGAAACTGACAGAAGACATCTACCTAAGAGTTAGAAGGCTAGATTATTTAGTGAAAGGCCCACAAATTCCCATCTCAGATTATTGAGGTTTCTCATAATACAAACAATTTTGGCATCTTGATTTTTCTCTATCTATTATATATTACTAGAGACCCGGTGCACAAAAAGTTGTGCACTCGGGGAGGGGGGGTCCCTCAGTCCGGCCTGTGCCCTCTTGCAGTCTGGGACCCCTTGGGGGATGACCACCTGCTGGCTTAGGCCCACTCACCGGGGGGATTGGGCCTAAGCTGGCAGTCAGACATCCCTCTGGCAGGCCAGGAGCCCTTGGGGGATGTCCACTTGCCAGCAGGGAGCAGGCCTAAGCTGCAGTCAGACATCCTTAGCGCTGCTAAGGGGGTGGGAGAGGCTCTCACCACCACTGCTGTACTGGCAGCCATCAGCCTGGCTTGTGACTGAGCAGAGACCCACAGGGGGGGCTCCTGCATTGAGCGTCTGCCCCCTGGTGGTCAGTGTGTGTCATAGTGACCAGTCATTCCCAGTTGTTCTGCTGTTAGGGTCAATTTGCATATTAAAACTCTTTCCATGCAGTTAAAACTCTTTCCATGCAGACCCCAGTCATCACCATGAGAAAGCTGAGGACAATAGGACCAAGTCATTTTTGTTCATTTTATCCGCTAATGGACAATCTTTGCTTAGAAAATCCACATTCAGTTGGTAAAGTAATTGTCAGATCTGCATCATGGCCTGAAATTCTCCCAGCCCAATCTTGCTTTCTCCCTGTTTGCTCTCACAGCTGTCAGAATAGCATTGTGCTTGAAAGCTTCCCTGTCCAGTTATGTTCCTCCTCCCCTTTATTACCCACAGGCATTGTCTCCTAACCTGGTTAATATCCTAATTTCATTCTAGTTTCTGCTCTTTTGGAGAACCCTAGTGACCTGGTAGTATTTGACATTTAATTTGGTCACTATCTGTTTCCTCTAGAATATAAACTCAATTAGAACATTTAAAAATAAAATTTACTCTGGGCCTAGAATAGTGTCTGACACATAGTAAACCCATAATAATAAAAGTGTAATATGCTAATTAGGCCAGACAGCCGAAGGACCTTCCGGATGAAGCCCTGGCTGTGAGGGCTGAGGCAAGCCGCCACGGCTGAGGGCCGAGCCCCTTGCTCAAATTTTGTGCACTGGGTCTCTAGTATTTAATATAATGCATTGTATGACAATTAGTATGTATAGCACCAAGCCCACTTTTATATTTAGGAAACCTTGATTGCCTAGTTGACAAATGGTGTCCTTTCTTCCCATTTCCTACTCCACACACCAAATAATTGGAGGTTGCTTCTATTTGAGAACTCAAGAAATTCTAACCATCTGAATTGGCCTTGAAAAAAACAGAAAAGCATAATTTACTGTTGCCTTAAGATTTATTAGGCAACCATAAACCTAAATCCTTTGAGCAAGGTAAGCAAGAATTAAATGGCAATATAATAGCTCTCTTTTTCCATTATGGACAGACCTCTGACACCCTCCTTGGTTAGAACAAGATGAGAAAGCAAATCAAGATAATGAGATGTATTTCATCCTTCTATTGATTTACTAGTTCCAATGTCACACTAACTTACCCACTGAAAGCATATCTAAAATGGAAGGAGTCTGTGAAGGATTAGAAGTGAATCAAGGAGAAGAAAAATGAGAACATATTTGTTGTGATATGAAAATCAATTTTATAAATGTTAAACATAGATACATTTTCTCAAGTATCCTCAATATATAGTGTCCCAGTGACACTAAATATACTTACCTGGATATTGTTTCTGTCTGGGTGATCATGCACTAGACAAAGTCTTTATTCTATATAAATACAGTCATCCCCCTTCTCTGCAGTTTTTCTTTTTGCAGTTTCAGTTATCCAAGGTCAAACACAGTCCAAAAGTATTAAATGGAAAGTTCCAAAGATAAACAATTTATAAGTTTTAAATTGCATGCTGTTCTGAGTAGCATAATGAAATCCTGTGCTGACCTGCCCTCTACCTCCCAGAATGTGAATCACTTCTTTGTCCTGAGAATTCACACTGTACATGTTACCGACTGTTAGTCGCTTAGTAACTATCTTAGTTATCAGGTCGACTGTCATTGTAGCTCAGTGATCTTTGATCAGGTATTCCTTATTTTACTTATTAATAGCCCCAACGACATTCACATAACTTTTATTACAATCTATAATTGGCCCTTGAACAATGTGGGGGTTATGGGCAGTCAAAAATTTGTGTATAATATTTGACTCCCCAAAACTTAACTACTAATACCTTACTGTTGACCAGAAGACTTACTGATAATGTACACAATTTATTAACATATTTCATATGTTATGTGTATTATATACTTTATTTTTACAATAAAGTAAGCTAGAGAATAGAAAATGTTATTAAGAAAATCATCCTATATAATAAAAGCCTAATACGATAAATGTCCGGTCGTCTGGTCATCTGTTCAACCAATCAAAGCATAATATGCTAATGATATGCTATGGCCGCTCAACCACTTGCTATGATGGGCACTGACAACCAGGGGCAGATGCTCCGACCAGTAGGTTAGCTTGCTGCTGGGGTCTGGCCAATCAGGACTGAGCAACACATGCCCTAGAGCCCTCCCATGGTCCCTCCCAGCTGGCCAAACTCCCACGTCCCTCCCCAGCCCCGATTATGCACCAATGGGGTCCCTTGGCCTGGCCTGTGCCCTCTCACAATCTAGAACCCCTTGGGGGATGTCAGAGAGCCGGTTTTGGCCCGATCCTGCAGGCCAGGCCAAGGGATCCCACTGGTGCACGAATTCATACACCGGGCCTCTAGTAAGGAAAATAAAATACATTTATAATACTGTGCTGTATTTATCAAAACCATGAATTTATATTGTCTATGAATTATGTTTGTCAGTACCTACATCAATATTGTCTTATATGATACAAAATACTGTAGATGTTTATCTATTGCTAACACAAGACATAAAAAATGAAAAGAAATTATGAAAAAGAAATTCCTATTTATTTACAGGTCTAACAATTCATGCATTGATAACAAAAAAGCAGTGAGTTACATAATGGTAGCCTAGTGTAATCAGTATGATTGCTACATGGTAACCTAGCCTATACTCTAATGAATAGATCATTATAAAATTTTTATAGCATATAGTATGGTATTCATATTCATGCTACAGTATTGGAAACATTGTTACATGTTTTTAAAAGCCACTTACCTGTGACGATAGGCTGATAGGCAGCTTCTCCAATTAAAGAGAGTAGCTTACTATATGGTAATGTAATTCTTTGTATGCAAAATTATAAAATAGTAAGAAAACTAACAAATTATTAATATTATATTAAATATCACGCACCTTATTTCTATGTAAGAATAGGTTATCCACTTCCATACAAGTCTTTCACATGATTTTCAACACAATGAATACTTAGGCATGATGATGATGATGATGCCAATGACACAAAAACATCCCATATAGCTCTTGCTGTACAGTTATTAGATTTTCAAATGAAAACCATCATAGATATAATCACAGATAAATTTGTTAACTATACATCATAATGATTACTTACTATTCATTAAATGGAAGTAGATCATCATAAAGGTCTTCATCTTTATTGTTTTTTATTGAGCAGGCTGAGGATGAGAAGGAAGAGGACGGGTTAGTCTTGCTGTTTCAGGGGTGGCAGACAGAGAAGAGGTGGAAAGATAGGCACATTGGTGTAACTTCATAATCAGCTCAGAAAACACAAATGACTAGCCTCTAGCCAGGACCTCAAAACTGGGTCAATATAGCCTTTAAAAAATACTGTATTACAATTGTCCCCTAGATGTCTTTATATAAATTTTGAGTTTGACTGTTTGGGTATTTGAATGGCCTTAATCATAAAGGAGTCATTTAGACGATAGGACATTGGTTGACTTAACAAAGGTAACATTTTATTATGAGAATAAAAAGGAAAAACATAAGTAGAATTTAAAGGAGTCTTTATATACTGGCCCATAACTAAGTTTCTCATTTATGTAACATCAACCATGGAAACAAATCTGAAATTTCCAAGATCTCTAACACTAAATTGGTAGAATTATAAAGTGTGCTAAAAGTATGATATTTATATGTATATCTATCTAGTTGATAATATCTTGAATCAAGGTGCAGGTCTTTCAGTTACATTTTTGGAGGGCATAAGCTGATGATTTAGTAATGCAAAATTCAGGGGTATTTGTGTGTAATCAAGGAGAGGGGATTGTTTTTATGTCCATGGTTGAGACACTGGGTTGTGAAAAGTAGGAGGAGGCTGAGTAAGAGACAGCACTAGGAATGGCCATCTCCCTAGAGGGTCAATAGGTGACTGTATGAGACAGATGACTTTTAGAGGAAGCAATAGTCTTCATTAATTTTTAAAATGGCAGTTAGCAATAACCTCTACCAGAATTCCTACTAGACATGGTGGTAAAGGGGTGTACATTTTGGTGAGAGAAGGGGTATAACATGATAATGAGCTAAGTAGACAACAACCTCAAGAAAAATGATAAAATTCTTAACATCAAAGAAAGAATAGCAGTAACCATCCTGTGTTTAATTTGTTGGCATCTTGAAAGTGGCAGGCTGTGGGTTTTACTGGGGTGAAGTTTTTAGTGCTCAGGGTGTGAAGTTATCTTCAGCACAGAGAGTAAAATGATCTCCAGTGGGAGATCTCAAAGTTTTAGGCTAGAGCGGTGCCATCTGCTGTGATGTCATCTTCAGTAGTGAAGTCCTGAGTTGGGTGATGCCATCTGGAATATGGGACTGAAGTGTCCTTTCCAAGTGTGTACCCACTCGAATTGATGTGGGTCTTGTTTCTTAGGAGACTGAGGTAAGATCTCCAGCATTAGCCTGTTGTTAGGCCACTAAATTGACCAAATAGTATAAGCCCTTTGCCTCATTTGTTGATTTGGTTAATGATAGGCAAGCCAGAGAGCTTTTGGGCTAATAGGGCTTGTATTAACTAAACTCGGTGGCATAAGGTTCTGAGCATTTTCCATGTTTGCTAGAAAGAATAACTTACTTGGAGTGTTTGGGCCTCTTGATTGCAAACCAATGAATGCAACCAGACCAGTAGTAATAAGAACAATGGACAATAGAATGATGTGCATCTGTACTTGGCAGAATTTTTCAGTTTGATGTTCATTTTCCTCCAGCATGAATTATTTCCAAGGATGCACTGTCTGATCTTGTCATTATGGAAATAAAGTGCTGATATTATTATCTTTGAATATAATTTTTATTTACTAAGTAGAGTTTTCTATCTTCCTTTTGATAGACCATACTGTCTGTGGGAATAGCCCTGTAGTAATAATTTTAATTTTCTGGAGGGGATTAGAGGGTGAGTCTGGATTAATTATTCACCTCTTATAACCTAGATTTTCAGCAAGGTTTTGGGGGTGGTGAAAGTTTATGCTCTCATATTAAATAGGCAGCTGCCTAGTGTATGGGAAATTGTTGTTAAGGGGTTGGAGGAGAGTTTGCACCTCAATCTGGCCTCCAGCCCTTAGGTTAGGGGCATGATAGGAAATTTATAAAAATTGGAGAGACATTATTGAAGGGCCTCCTATGTAACAAACCTTCACTTACATAGAGGAGAGACATATTTATTTTAAATATAGGTAAGATAGGGCTTTGGGAAAAATTTCTTTTAAGTTGGAGTGAAGTATGAGTCCACCAAAAGGCCTTAAATTAAGAGAGATTAAGGCTTTCCCATTTGACTACTACATTTTCTCCAAATAGATTTTCATGGCTATGCTTATGGGATAGATTAAAATTGCCATCATCTGAAGAGGGTCTATGATATATATAAAATGGATCTCCATATATCCATTCTCCAGATTCAACAATTATCAACATTCTGCAGTTCTTACTTCATTTATTTTTCTTTCTCTGTGTGTGTGTGTGTGTGTGTGTGTGTGTGTGTGTGTTGTATGTGTTTGCCAACACAAGTCAAGTCTCCATTGATCACCATTTATCCACACTCACCTTCTTCTACCACCTGCATCCCCATTTCTCTCTGTTAATCACCATACTTCTATATGTGTCTATTATTATTTTTTGCTTAATCCCTTCTCCTTTTCACCCAGCCCTGCAACCCCCTTCCCCTCTGACAGCTGTCAGTCTGTTCTCTATCTATGTGTCTGTTTTTATTTTATTTGTTAGTATATTATGCTCATTAAATTCCACATATAAGTAAAATCATGTGGTATTTGTCTTTCTATGACTGTATTATTTTACATAGCATAATACTCTCCAGGTCTATCCATGCTGTTGCATAAGGTAAGATTTCCTTATTTTATATGGCTGAGCAGCATTCCATTGTGTAAATTTACCACAGCCTTTTTATCCATTCATCTACTGATGGGCACTTGGGCTGCTTCCAAGTCTTGGCTATTGTAAATAACACAGCAATAAGAATAGGGGTGCATATAGTCTTTCAAATTAATGTTTCAAGTTTCTTCATATATATTTGCAGAAGTGGAATAGCTGAGTCATAAGACACTTCCATTTTTAAATTTTTGAGGTAACTCCATACTGCTTTTTACAGTGGGTACACCAGTCTGCATTCCCACCATCAGTGCATGAGAGTTACCTTTTCTCCACATCCTCAACAATACTTACTGTTTGTTGATTTAATTATGATAGCCTTTCTAGCAGATGATAATCTCATTGTGGTTTTAATTTTCATTTCTCTGATGATTAGTGATGTCCAGCATTTTTTCATATGTTTAATGGCATCCTCTTTGGAGAAGTATCTACTCAGGTCCTTTGCCCATTTTTAAATTGGATTGTTTGGGTGTGTTGTGTGTGTGTGTGTTTTTTGGTGTTGAGTTGTATAAATAATTCATAAATTTTGTATATTAACTAACACCTTATCAGATGTATCGTTGGCGAATATGTTATCCCATTCAGTAGGTTGTCTTTTCATTTTGTTGATGGCTTCCTTTCAATAGGTGCAGAAAAAGCATTTTATAAAATCCAGCACCCATTTATGATAAAAACTATCATCAAAGTGGGAATAGAGGGAATATACCTCAACACAATAAAGTCCATATATGACAAACCACAGCCAACATCATGCTTAATGGAGAAAAACTACCAGTGTGTCCCTTAAGATCAGGAACAAGACCGGGATGTCCACTTTCACCACTCTTATTCAACACAGTACTGGAAGTCCTAGCCACAGTGATCAGTCAAGAAGAAGAACAAAAAGCATCCAAATTGGAAAAGAAGTAGTAAAATATACAGTATCATGTCATGATATTGTGTATAGACAACACTAAAAATTCCACCAAAATACTACTAGAACTGATAATTGAATTCAAAAAAGTAGCTGGATAAAAAATAAATATTCTGATTTGATTTTTCTTAAGGAATTATGTAATGCTTTTCATTGAAACTGAAAAACAAAAAAAAAGGCTTTACTTTAGCCTCTGGGTATTTTTTTAATATGAAGAATGAAAAAAAGATATCCATGTACAGTTTTTATTTATATGTTCTTATTTACACAAATTCACAATGTTATTTTTGCATTGTTGCAGATTTTATTGGGGTTATTAGCACAGGTTCTGAAACAAAACTCTTTCTGAATGAATAAATGAATGCATGAATAATTTAATAAATTTGGAAATACCTTATCAACTCTGAGAACCACACTCCATTACAGTTTCAAGACTCAATGTGATATTAAGTTACTTCAGTTTCTAACAATTAGTTTCCTTTGTTAAATGTTTGTGAGAGTACTTTGTTTATAGTTGTTTTGAAGATTGTTTTGGAAATTTTATATTAAAATTGTTATCAAACTATCTGGCATACAGTAAATTTAGGTAACTATTATCTCTTATTTATTATATTAAGATTATATTAAGAATATAATATCATTTCTCCCTGTTCACATTGGTTATTAACAATAATAGAAATAATTCATTCCTTCAATATAACTTAGAACATCAAATCAGTGAGTAACCTTGGATTCAAATCATCTATTTGACCCTAGAGCTAATAGTCTTTAACAACAATTTAACAAATTAGCATATCAGAATAAAATAAAAAGAATAAATCAGGCAAAGCAAATAGAAAAAGAGAAAGGCTTTGACAGAGGCAATTAGCTATGCAATGCTATTTTTTAAACCCATTATCCCATTCCTTACATGAACTACCAAAGTCAGCAATAACTGAATGTAGCCTGGAAGAGTGTGCTGATGTACTGATGTACTCTAGGTGACTTTAAAATAATCACCTAAAAATGCCAGATAATATAAGTAATTAGTATATGCAGGATAACAAACTGCCCACAAAGCAAACACTTCTCATAAACTGTCCAAAGATCATACAATTCCAAATGATAATGCAAAGGAGAAATAAATAATTTTACCTTTATTACAAACTCTTATTATAGTGAACTATGGTAAAGTTAACTGTACTGGGTGGACAATTTTGCCTAAGTTTATCAGTTTTAAATAGCTGCAGAGGAAGCAAGTTATTGCTAATAATCTATATATTTCACTTGTTTTCTCTATCCTACTGCAAAGGCTTCTGTGATCTAAAAGTGTTACAATGTTAAAGAATAGAAACTGAAAATGTGGGTTTGTCTTATGTAGAATTTCATCCAGTTTGACCTAGGATCCAACTCCTTTAGGGACTACATTGGCCTTAGGAATTGATTCAATTTTCTATTTCCACATTTTCTCTATTTAGCAATCAAAATTCTAATTAAAAGCTTTTTAATATATTTATTATTACACACACACACACACACACTCTGAAAGTGAGATAGCTATGTCTACCTATCTTTTTATGTGTGTTTCTCTGTGTGTTTGTGTATAAAACCATTAATTCATATTAATAGCTCTAATTTTAATACCACACCACAGGATTCATTCTAGTTTTTCTCCTTTTTCTTTTGGAACTTCTTTTTGTGAGTGTGAGAACTCACATCTTAATATGCATATTATATTTACTTATGTGCTCAGCCCTACAGTATACATAAAATAATCTCAGAATTGCTTACCCATACCTTTGTGAAAATCAAATTTAATAAGTAAAGTACAATATTAACTAAAGTAAATAGAGTACTTTTTTTCTTTTGTCATAAACAAAGATGGTCAAAACATTTTTTTCCAAGTTTACTGATACTAGTTCTTTTTCACTCTATGCAGGGTTTATATGTTATCCTAATATATAAAAACCCTGGATCCGTCATGACTGGAGGTTCAACCAACCAGAAGTCAGTCCTACAGTCAGCACTGGGTTGCTGAGGCGACCCAGCACTGACTGATGAAGGGGCTGCGAATCAGGCCCAGAGAGAGGCCTGAAGAGAGAAGCAGGGTCTGATTCATAGCCTGTGTGGCAGCTGTTGATCAGCACTTGCGTCTCTCTTTCTCTCCTGGCAGGGCCAGCAGCCACGTTTCCGTTTCTCTCCAGGCCGACATCGAGGTTGCTAATCAGCCCCGCCTTTCTGATCAGGCCCAATTGATAGGCCCAGAGATGCTGACTGGCATAGAAACTGACCAATCAGAACCAAATTGGCCAGCAGAGGAGAGCAGTTGGGGGCAAGATCAGGCTGGCAAAGGAGGCCCATTGGGGGCAAGATCAGGCCAGCAGGGGAGGGCAGTTAGGAGAAATCAAGCAAGCAGGCAGGCAGAGGCAGTTAGGGGTGATCAGGCAGGCAGGCAGAGGGGTTAGGGGCAATTAGGCAGGCAGTCAGACATCCCCCAAGGGTTTCCCGACTGGAGAAGGTGCAGGCTGGGGCTGAGGGAACCCCCCTCCCTCCAGGCATGAATTTTGTGCACCTGGCAAATAGTTTATAATATAATTATATTCATTATTTCTGTTTATATTATAACTAGAGGCCCGGTGCACAAAAATTTGTGCACTCAGGGGGGTCCCTCAGCCCAGCCTGTGCCCTCTCGCAGTCTAGGACCCCTTGGGGGATGACCACCTGCTGGCTTAGGCCCACTCCCCGGGGGATTGGGCCTAAGCTGGCAATCAGACATCCCTCTGGCAGCCTGGGAGTGCTCGGGGGATGTCCACTTGCCAGCGGGGAAGAGGCCTAAGCTGCAGTCGGACATCCTTAGCACTGCTGAGGAGGCGGGAGAGGCTCCCACCACCACCACTGTGCTGGCAGCTGTCAGCCTGGCTTGTGGCTGAGCAGAGCTCCCCCTGTGGGAGTGCATTGACCAACAGGGGGGCAGCTCCTGCATTGAGTGTCTGCCCCCTGGTGGTCAGTGTGTGTCGTAGTGACCAGTCATTCCCAGTTGTTCTGCTGTTAGGGTAAATTTGCATATTACCCTTTTATTATATAGGATAGAGGCCTGGTGCATGGGTGGGGGCTGGCTGGTTTTCCCTGAAGGGTGTCTCAGATCAGGGAGGGGGGTCCTGTTGGGGTACCTGGCAAGCCTGGGTAAGTGGCTGATGGCTGTTTGCAGGCTGGCCACAGCCCCTTCAGGGTGTAGGCGTCCCGCTGGGGTGCCTGGCCAGCCTGGCAGAGGGGCTGATAGCCGTTTTCAGCCTATCCAAGCCCCCCAGTGACCCAAGCTCCAAGCCTCTCCTTTTTTTCTTTTTCTTTTTTTCTGGGATTTATTTATCTTCTATAATTGAAACTTTGTAGCCTTGAGCGGAGCCAAGGGCCTGCCAGGGTAGGGAGGAAGCTTGGCTTCTTCCATTGCTGGGGGCAACCCAAGCCTCCTGCTTGCTCCAGCTCTGTGGCTGCCACCATCTTAGTTGAGTTAATTTGCATATGTGCTCCTGATTGGCTGGTGGGTGTGGCTTGAGCGTAGCAGAGGGATGTTTAATTTGCATCTTTCTCTTTTATTATATAGGATTGTTATTTCCTCCACATCTGTGGAGGCTTAGAATTTTTCCTTATTCTTCACTTGGTTATATGGAAACAACCCTCCCCACTCAAGGCCATAGTATGAGTTGAGGGAGAGAATTTGGTGCAACAGTCATAGGTGATAAAGGAATCTAAGCATCTATTCTTGTAAACTCATTTGTGCACTCTAAACCTGTTTGAGCTCTTTCCTGAATGCACCATTTCAATTATTTGAGGAAGTGCCAATATGAGTATTGGATCTCGTAGCTTGAAAGATATGATAATAAACTGTGCTCTGGTAAGAAAGCCACTTGATGTCTGATGAGACAGCATGTAATTTCTACTGGGCATAACAGCATACCAGGAGTTGCCTTTGAATAATTAAGTGTCTGTTATAGAGAGCGTTGACTTAATATAGAGCACTAGGAGTCCCTTACTGGGGCTTGTCTAGGACTTCAAAGAGTTATTCAACATATTATCCTATATAACAAAAGCCAAATATTCACACTGTCCCCTCCACCGTAGTTCCCCTGGGGGTTCGACTGCTTGACCAGTTGCTTTAACATACACTGACCACCGGGGGGCAGATGCTCCAACCGCTAGGTTAACTTGCTGCAGGCACTGGTGGCCTGGACTAGAAAGTGAGGTATGAGGTGAGAGCCATCAGGAAGCTCCCAGGGTTTGGCCTGAGCCCTGGGTGGAGGTGGTCAGGACGGGAGCCAGGAGGGACCGGTTGTCATGGGAGGCTGCTACATGTGATCCAAGAGCCTTGAACTGTGCAGCCCTCTGCAGCCTGTGGCATTCTCAGTGCACAATTTATAATCTTCAGAGCTGCTTCTTTTTATTTGTTAAGTTTCACTAACTACTCCAGGAGAGTGGGTAGCACCATTACGGGAGGACAGGCCAGGCATGCCTGCCTGAGGTCAAGGGGTGGCCTCGGGTTTCCAAGGATGCAGCAGAGAGGGGTTTGGGGCTGAGTCGGAGAAACCAAGTCCAAAACTTGAATGGGAACAGGAGCCAGTGAGGGGTGGGGAGTGACAGCTGCACAGGGGCCTAGCAGATGCTCAACGCAAGAGCTGCCCCCAGCCGCAGGACCCAGGTCAGCCAAGGTGGGTGCCAGTGGGGACATGCCGATCGCCACGCCGGTCACCCCACAGCCCTGCAGAGGGAGGCCACCAGCGGCAGCAGAAGGGGGCAGGGCCAGCGAGTGGGCGGCACGAGGCGGGTGCCAGCAGAGGCCCCCCTATTACCCCACAGGTCACCCCACAGATTGGCCCTGATTGCCAGCCAGGCCTAGGGACACTACCGGTGTACAAATTTCTGCACTGGGCCTCTAGTCAGTTATTAAAAAAAAACCCATAGATTTAGCTCAAGCCTCCAGATGTAGTTTCCAATATACCTGGTACAGGAAATTTGTGTAATGATGAAACATCTTTTATTTTATTCTTTACTAGAGTCCCAGTGCATGAATTCATGCACAGGTGGGGTCCCTAGGCCTGGCCAGCGATCAGTGCTGGGCTGATCAGGGCCTGCCAGCTGGGGCCGGAAGGACGGGGGGAGGTACCACAGGAGGTTGGCCACCAGCCCCGAGGAGGGAGCTGGCCCTTGGCCCCCCTGGGAAAAGAACTGCACCTACTGCCTTCCACCCCTGGTTCCCCATCCCAGCCTGGGGCCTGTAGGAAGGAACAGACACTGATGCTGCCGTTGGCGCCCCACCACCATGCAGTTCCCCACCTCTCCCCCTCCTCAATTGCGGCAGGCACGTGGTCCTTAGGGAAGGGAGAGACAGGAGTGAGACAAACCCTTGTGTTGAGGGCTGACTTTCAATAGATCGCAGCAAGGGAGTTGCTCTGCTACATAAGAAACCCTGACCCAGAAGCAGGTTGTCTATGAATGGTTTACCACCAGAGGCCGACGGGGGCGCGGCCGGCTGCCAGGAGGGACCGCGGGCAGTTGGCCAGCCATGGGAGGTTGACTGTGGGAGCTCACTGACCACCAGGGGGCAGCTCCTGTGTTGAGCGTCTGCCCCTGGTGGTCAGTGCGCATCTATGCTGTTGCAAATAGTAAGAGTTCTTTTTTTTTACAGCAGTGTAGAATTCCATTGTGTATATGTACCACTGATTTTTAATGCACTCATCTGCTGATAGGCACTAGGCTATTTCCAAATCTTAGCTATTGTAAATTGTGCTTCTATGAACATAGGGGTGCATATATTCTTTCTGATCAGTGTTTCTGATTTCTTGGGATGTATTCCTATAAGTGGGTTTACTGGGTCAAATGGGAGTTTTACTTTTAATTTTTTGAGGAAACTCCATACTGTTTTCCACAGTGGCTGCACCAGTCTGCATTCCTTCCAGCAAAGCACGAAGGTTCTTTTCTCTCAACATCCCCACCAGCACTCGTCTTTTGTTGATTTGTTGATGAATAGTGGCTTTGTAATATAACTTGGTATCTAGTATTGTGATCCCTCCAACTTTGTTCTTCTTTCTCAAGATTGCTGTGGCTATTCTGGTCTTTTTTTTTATTCGGGTCTTTTTTTATTCTAGATGAATTTTTGGAGAGTTCTTTCTAGGTCTATCAAATATGCTGTTGGTATTTTAATGGGGATTGCATTAAATCTATAGATTGCTTTGTGTAGTATGGGCATTTTAATGATGTTGATTCTACCAATCCATGAACACGGTATGTTCTTCCATCTCTTAATGTCTTCCTCTATCTCTTTTCTCAATGTTCTGTTGTTTTCTGAGTAGAGGTCTTTTACCTCCTTAGTTCAGTTTATTCCTAGGTGTCTTAATTATTTTTTAGGGAATGGTAATGGGATTGTTTTTGTTGTTTCTCTTTCTGAGTTCATTACTTGTGTATAAAAAAGCCATAGATTTCTGGATGTTAACTTTATATCCTGCTATATTGCCAAATTCTAGTAGTTTTTTGATGGAGTCTTTGGGGTTTTCTATGTAGAATATCATGTCATCTGCGAATAATGACAGTTATACTTCTTCTTTTCCAATTAGATGCCTTTTATTTCTTCTTGTCTGATAGCTATGGCTAGCACTTCCAGTATTATGTCACACAGGAGTGGTGGGAGTGGGCATCCTGTCTTGTTCCCGTTCTTAGGGGAAATGAGTTTAGTTTTTGCCCATTGAATATGATGTGGGCTGTAGATTTGTCATATAAGACTTTCATTATGTTGAGTTATAATCCCTCTATTCCCACTTTGCTAAGAGTTTTTATAAGGAGTTGTTGGATTTTGTCAAATGCCTTTCTGCATCAATTGATATGATTATGTGATTTTTATCTCTCAATTTGATTATGTGATGTATCATGTTTATTTATTTGCAGGTATTGTACCATCCTTGCATCCCTGGAATAAATCCCACTTGATCACAGTGTATGATCTTTCTAATTTTATGCTGTATCTGATTTACTAGAAATTTGTTGAGGATTTTAGCATCTATGTTAATCGTTCTTGTAATTCTCTTTTTTTGTGGTGTCTTTATCTGGTTTGGGGATTATGGTAATGTTGGATTCACAGAAAGAGCTTGGAAGTGTCTATCTTAATGTATCATATTAGGAAGCTAATATGCTGTTGATTTTACCTATTAGTGTATACTTTATTCCATTCCCTTTGGCCTGATGTGTTTCTGTTGAGAAATCAGTTTATAGTCTTATGGGAGATCCTTTGTAGATAACTCACTGTCTCTCTCTTTCAGCCTTTAATATTCTCTCTTTGTCATTAATGTTTGCCATTGTAATTATGTGTCTTCATGTAGGTCTTTTTGGGTTCATCTTGTTTAGAACTCTCTTTGCTTGTGTGACTTTTTTCTTTCCCAAACCAGGGAAGTTTTCTGTCATTATTTCTTTTAGTAAGTTTTCTAATCCTTGATCCTCTTCTGGTCCTTCTGGCACCACTATTATACATATGTAACTTCCTGTCTTGTTGTCCCAAAGCTCCCTTAGGCTCTCCTTTGTCTTTCTAGTTTTTTTCTCCAATTGCTGTTCAGATTGGGTGTGTTTTTTCTGACCTATCTTCTAAGTCACTAATTTGGTCCTCTGCTTCTTCTAGTCTTCTGTTTAAACCTTCCATTGTGTTTTTTATTGTAGCTATATCATTCTTGATTTCCTCTTGATTCTGACATAAGTTGTTGATTTTCTCATCCATCTGGTTTATGAACTGTATGACCCTTACTCGCAATTCTTTTTCTGACATATTGCATGCCTCTCTTTCATTTAGTTGATTTTCTGGTGATTCCTCCTTTCCTTTCTTTGGGGGGTTCTTTCTTTTTTTCTTTTTAAATATGTTTTATTGATTTTCTACAGAGAGGAAAGGAGAGGGATAGAAAGTTAGAAACATCAATGAGAGAGAAACACCGATCAGCTGCCTCCTGCATGCCCCCCACTGGGGATGTGCCCGCAATCAAGGTACATGCCCTTGACCGTAATCGAACCTGGGACCTTTCAGTCCACAGGCTGACGCTCTATCCACTGAGCCAAACCGGTTCTGGCAAGTGGGGTTATTTCTTTATCTCCCCATTTTGGCTGTCTCTTTCTGGCCCTGGGAACCTTATCTTGGGGTTTTAGTGTTTGAAGATCCTATCAAGGCAATCAATGGTCTGGAAATCGTTTTCCCTGAGGCTGGGTCTGCCTTGAGTCTCATGCCTTTAATGTCTCTGTTCTGAATTGTATCCCCTTCTCCCATAGATTTGGTCCTCAGTTGTCTGCTTCAGGTGATCAGGTTTTTGGGAGCATGTGCACAGTTCTCTGGTGTGCAACTCCCTTTGAGGATCCAGAGCGCTCTGGCATGCAATTAGCTATGCGGCCCTGGCACCTGTGGCAGGGTGGCATCCTAGGTCTCTCTGGAATGTGCACTTGCAGCATAGTCCTGTGACCCCTGGCTAGCCACACTGGCTTGCTCCTGTGTCCCAAAGTGAGGTGTGTGCTGGGTTGCTCAGAGTGTCCCTGCAGGACTGTCCCAGGGGCTAGGCAGAAGCAGATGCAGGTTGCTTTGGGTGGCACAGTCAGCACTCCCTTGTGACCTGAGTGGGATGCACACTAGGTTACTCCAGGTTATCCCAGCCGCAATACACTGGGCTCAGGGTGAAGCAGGGGTAGGTTGCCTGGGGTTGCTCAGTCTGCACTCCCCTATTGCCTGGAGTGAGGTGAGCAATGGGTTTCTCTGGATGGCCCCAGCAGGACTCTCCTGGGGGCCAGGGTAGAGCAGGTGTGGGTTTCTGAGTTGCACACTCAGAGCTCCCTTGTGACCCTGAGTGAGGCATATGCTGGGTTGCTCTAGGTCGCCCCTCCCAGGCAGGGTGAAATGTGGGTTGCTCTGGGTCACCCCATCATGCCTGTCCAGGGGGCCAGGGTGGAGCGAACGCTGGGTGCTCTGTGTCTCACAGTCTGTGCTCCCCTGTTGCCCTGAGTGGGTTGCTCTGGGTTGCTCTGGGTCACCCTGGCAGCATGTCCTGCATGTCTCACAGCTTGGGGTGGAGCGGATGCCAAATGGTTCTGGGTCAGGCTGGCAGCACAGTTATGGGGTCCATGAGTGGGGGTGGGGTACTTGGTTCCCCCTGGCTTGCACTCACTCTAGGGTCTTGGAGCTGGATCCTAGGATACTGTGTCCCATCAGGCTGGTGAGGAGGCCTGATGCAGAAGTTTACTCTGGCAGTGAGTGCTCCTTGCAGATGTCTGGGAGCTTGCTGGGTGGTACTGCACCATTCACTGCCAGGGCACAGTGGTTGTTCCACGTGGGTTATGGCTGGCAAGCGCCATCCTCTAAGCATCCTCTGCCCTTCCTTTTTGAAGATTATCTCCTCAGCTATGTCTAATTTATTAATTCAGGGTGGATGTACTCTGATTTAGTTGCTTTTCTGGCCTGGCCCTAGAAGGAGGTGAATGACACTGTTGTCTGTTCACCTGCCATTTTCTCAATTTAAGAAACATCTTAACTAACATCATATTTTGCCATCATCAAATTCCATATTGTAGATAACCACATGGTGACGGGCCTGTTATCTTCAACAAGAACAACAACAAAAAATTTTAAAAAAAAGTAGAGAGGGAAGGGATTAGAGTTTTTAAATGATTGACTGAATTGGTAAATTTTGAAGATAGGTGATGAATACATGTTATTTATTATGTTAATGCCTCTTCTTGGATCTATTTTTAAAAATTTTATTATTAAAAATTAAATGTATATATAGAATAGTAGGCCTTTATTATAATCTATGCTGTAACTATTGGCAAGTAATTTTTTTAAAATATATTTTATTGATTTTTTTACAGAGAGGAAGGGAGAGAGATAGAGAGTTAGAAACATCGATGAGAGAGAAAAATCGATTAGCTGCCTCCTGCACATCTCCCACTGGGGATGTGCCCACAACCCCAGGCCCTGGACCGGAATCGAACCTGGAACCCCTCAGTCCGCAGGCCAATGCTCTATCCACTGAGCCAAACTGGTTTCGGCAGCAAAGTAATTTTTAAAAAAGCGATTTATTAAACTATCTTGTAAATTATGTAATTTTTTTTCAGTTTTGAATATCTAATTATATTGTATATGGTCAGAGCTAATAAGAGATTAAAGCCAGACCTGATTAAATACATGAATTTTTACTATGAATAAGTGATACTAAATTTTATAAGCATCTTTTTGAGATTTACTTCTAAAATAGAGAGGAAATGCTGTCAGAGATCACCCATAACCTCTACTTTTCCCTGTATATGCCATATCCTACCATTTAAAGAAGTATATACACAAATATGTATTTTGTCTTAAATTTCATAGATATGAAGCAAGCATTTTATGCTTTTTATGTCCACACACATAAAGAGGGACAGAGTGAAAAGGAGAGGATTGAGGCTTTAAAATTAATGACTTCCAGAATAGTGTCTTTCTACATAAAGATAAGGAAATGTGAAAGAATCTTAAGTAAATAAATATTAAAGATTCTCTAACCCTTTTTTATGTGTATGTGTGTGGAGGGGGGTGTAGTGTTTTAGTAATGGATGATTTTCTGTTGTGTCACTTTAGTTTTGAAATCCATTGTTTTTTTTCCAAAATTCTTGCAACATTTGGATATTAAACTAGTCAAAATTCTTGCAAATTTTGGATATAAACTAGAAATATATACATAAAACAAGCATCATAAACAGCCAAATGTCATACTTCTGTTAATAGTTTAAGAAAAGGACAATTCCTCTCATAATTTATGACTAGACTTAGAAAGAATTCCAAAAGAAAGCATTGAATAATTAACACTGCAAATTCTCTAATTCTTCTAGCAAAGCTTATTTCACAGTTTTGCTTCAATGTTCACCAGCTGTAGAGAAGGCAATTCAAACTTCCTAAATTAATCCCAGCTGCAGGGCTTGCAGCACAATTAACACGTTTAAAAGTGATAAATATATGTTAAAAAAACAACAATTTGGGGTCAATTTAGAATGAGCTGTCAGAAAGTCGGAGATTGCCTAAATCCTTTTCATTTTTTCCCCTCTGTTAATTGTAAATTTTCCTAATCAATTTGGATCAGAGGATAGGTTTTAAATTACTGAATTATTAATACTACTTTCAAATATGTGTGTTTTCTTTAAGCTCAAGGTAAAGGATAAATTTCTTAATTTCATAGAAATTGGAAGATATTGGCTTATTCATTTTGACATTACAGAGAGAAGAGAGAGGGATAATTATGGTACAGTTATCCAGAAAAATACTGCTTAGACAAACAGTTATAAATAATATACATGGCTGCTATGTTAGACACTGTCTCCGTCATCCACATACCATACGATTTTCTGGCTACACAATCTTTACAGTAGGAATAATTGAAAGGGAGTAGGAAATAATCAGGAGGTTTTAGGAAGTGGTAGTTTGATGATCTGTACACTTAGGACTGGTTTGGGGTCAACTCTATGTTCATTTTATCATTTTATCCTCACAATAACCATGTGTGTATTATTATTTCCATTTTTATACTTGAGGAAAGTGAACATCATAATAATGATTTTCCTAATTGGAAGCACCAACAAGCATTGCTAATGAAAACACACATACGGCAGTTATTTACCTCAATGGTGCACAATGTTACAAAACATTTTACAATTATATCAGTCTATATAGGCTTCTTTTTTGGTCTTCATAAAATAAGTGAAAGATACAGTTGAAATAATAGTACCACCTTTATTTGAGGTAATTTAGAACCTTTATTTGTGGTGGTGGTCGTTCATATTATAATGGCTTGATTTAGAGATGTGGCAAATAGTTAAGACAAGACCTGGTGATGAATTAGATACAAGGGAACAAAATATAGAAGTAACAGCACTGTCACTGAGATTGGGAGTTTAGGTGCCTTGGAAAATGTTGATTGAATAATGATAGCAGCAGCAAGTTTACAGGAAGAAATGGTGTTTCAAATTTTAACATGACATTTTATCTTTGGAATGCCTTTTAAAGGAAATATTAAGAAAATGAATGCTTAGCACAATAATTCATCACACAATAAATTCATATATGTTGGTCAATTACTTGAATTCAAACTAAAGACAATTTAAAAGAGAAATTAGGAGGGGGGGGAACTTTAGCTGGTATAATTAAAGATCTAAGAAAATGTGATGAAAATAAAATAAGATGATAAAGTTATTTAAACACATAATTATAGATATAATTCTTAGGATATAAATTAAAGACATTTAGTATTTTGCCATATACTATTTATAACAGTAAGAAAACAATCACTAACTCTAGGTGATTATAAGAATTAATTAAACCCATGGATGAAGTATTCTGATGGAAAATAAAATCTTAGCAAAAAGAGAAATTTATATTAATTTTGAAAATTATATGATAAAAGTATATATTAACTGGAATTTGCCAAATTATGTGATGAAAACCAGAAAAACTTATATACTATTAAATTTTTACAATAATATGTGCCAGGCACTTTTCTAATTCCTTTATAGGATTGCTAATGCTTCTACAGCCTCAGAAAGTAAACACTATTGTTTTAATCCTATATAATAAAGAAGTAATATGCAAATTGACCGTCACTTCAACACACAACATGGCCACCCCCATGTGGACACAAGATGGCCTGCAGGGGAGGGCAGTTGTGGGCGATCAGGTGAGCAGGAAAGGCAATTGGGAGGGACCAGGCCTTCAGGGGAGGGCAGTTGGGGGCAATCAGGCCTGCAGGGGAGGCAGTTGGGGGTGACCAGGCCTGCAGGGGAGGGCAGTTAGGGCGACCAGGCTGTCAAGGGAGAGAAGTTAGGGGTGATGGGGCCAGCAGGGGAGGGCAGTTGGGGGTGGCCAGGCTGGCAGGGGAGGGCAGTTAGGGGTGACTAGGCCTGCAGGGGAGGGCAGTTAGGGGCAATTGGGCCAACAGGGGAGCAGTTAGGCATCAATCAGGCTGGCAGAGGAGTGGTTAGGGGGTGATCAAGCTGACAGGCAGAAGCAGGTAGGGGCAATCAGGCAGGCAGGTGAGCGGTTGGGAGCCAGCAGTCCCAGATTGGAGAGGGTGCAGGCTGGGCTGAGGGACACCCCCCCCCTCCCCCCCCGCCGCACGAATTTCATGCACTGGGCCTCTAGTTGTACAATAACTTCAGATAAACTAAGTGCCTTGCTCATGGTGATGCTCCAGATGAATTGTGGAGCTGAAACTCAAACTCCTCATTTCAAAGCTTATTCAATTGTACTTCATGTGATTTTCCAGTATATCAGATTCATTTAGAAATAAAGAGAAACAGTGAATAATATGGCTGTTTTGTGGAAATAAAATCTTTATTAAAAATTAACAAGGAAGACCCATTCAATCTGCAAAATTCTCCCCCTTTAGTTTTCCTGATATTATTTATAGTTATTATACATCCTTCTCCAAACATATGAGTCTCTTTAGATGCTGCTTTTCATCTCTAATTGTTAGAATACCTCATTATTTCAACATCTGCTTCTACTTCCTCATTCACAGTCAGGATTTCACTAACTGTTAATTTCCTCTTACTACCTACTATTGCAAATGTGTGTCCTCAGGAATTTTTACAAGTATAAAGTTTTAAGTCAGAAATTGTCCCATTCCAAGTTGTATTAACCACTCAGCTGATGGTATAATTATTGACACAGTCATTAAAGCTAGAGATATTGGGCCATTTATTTTTCCCCTTCATTCCCTACATCAAATTAGTCTTTGTCTTTCAGTTCAAAAATGTTCACCTGCGTTCATTTCTACACTTACCAAACAACCTTAGTTTAACTTCTCAAAATATTTCAAACCAATTATCTCAATAGCAATTAGCTATTTTTCTTACCATTAGATTCCTCCCTTTAATCTTCACTGCCTCCTAAAAACATTTTGTCTACAATATAATGCTTTAAAAATTTAGATTTAGTTACTCCCTATGATTAGAAAACCTACAGTTTTACAATTATATTATGCATATCCCAGTATTCCATAGACATGGCTTAAATGAAGTTATACCTTCTATAAAGAAATTTTGCCACCTGAAGTCCTTGCATTTCTTTGCCAATTTTTCATAGTTTCCCATAATGCAAATTTTATTTTTCCAATGTAAAATCTAAGGCAGATATCCATGAACTTTCTCAATTTGAAGTGATGTTGGTGACTCAGAAATTTCTCACAATGCTCCTAGGCAATAAATAAATAGAAAGGTAATCCTAACCTTTAAAAATTATTTATTAAAAAGATAGGTATAAACAACTCATTAAAGTTTATGTTCTAACAATTTAGTAGCTATTTGAAAAAATAAAATGAAGAGATTAATGTTTTAATTTAATTTTTTAAATAACCACAATTGCTCACTAAGATGATATCTGTGTCAACTGATACTGCACCCTGTCTTATAATTAGATTCAAATTGCTCACTACCATGTTTGTTTTCTGTTTAACATTGAGTTTGCTTAGTAATTGCTTTTTCTTACAACTAACTCTGTAAATCTAACTTTGCAAAGATGTGATGCCATCAAAAGAAAGGCAGTGTGATCTAACATTGAAGTTCTGAACTATCTGAAGTTAACATTCACACAATGACCATTGTTGCGCATCATCGTGTTTACCTAGAACGTCTAAAATATCAAGGGACATCTTTCTACATTTATTGCAGTGCCCTGGGATAATTTAGCACACAGCATGATAATCATGAACCTGAAATAAAAACAAAGAAACAAATGATTCCTACGTCTTATTTTCCTTTGTAACTACAATGCTTAATAATTTAGATTTAATCAGTTGCACTAACCCAAAAAGAATTTATATCTTTCATTTTGTTGGCTTGGATCATGGCAGAGGCAAGTGGTTCAGTTTCCAGCAGTATTCATTTATTTATTTTTATAATAGTAGTGGTTAACTGTGTGAATTTCTGCCAAGGACTACTGAATATCTGCCAAAGCCTATAGATGCCTTCTCAGAATAATTTTCAAAATATGAAATAAATATATAGTCACAGTAGAAGTCCTAGCTAATGCAATAAGATAAGAAAAGAAAATGTATACATACTGGGAAGGAAAACATGAAATCACATTTTAGATTGTCTAATAAATCAAGGATGAACAACAACAATAAAAACTCTTGGAACAAATAAGCAATAATAAGGAGGTTTTAGGGTACAAGATTATTATACAAAAGTCAACTGCTTTCCTGTATGCCAGCAATGAATAAGTAGAATTTGAAACTACAAATACATTATCATTTGCATAGTAACAAAAGAGTGAAATGCTTCTATATAAATCTAACCAAATATGTATAAAATCTATGAGGAAAACTATAAAATATAATGAAATAAATCAAAGAATAATGAAAGAAATCAAAGAATAACTAACTGGAGAGATGTTTTATGTTCATACATAAAAATACTCAATATCATCAAGATTTTAGTCCTTCCCAACTTGATCTAAAAGTTTTATGCAATCCCAATAAAAATCCCAGTAAGTTATATTGTGGAAATCAGCAAACTGATTCTAAAGTTTATACAGAGAGGCAAAAGACCCAGAATAGCCAACACATTATTGAAGGAGAATAAAATCTGATGACTTACACTACCCAACTCAGAGACTTACTAGAGTGTGGTATTGGTGAAAGAATAGAAAATGGACCAATAGAACAATTAGAGAATTGATAAATAGACCCATGTAAATATAGTCAATTGATCTTTGATAAAGGAGCAAAAGTAATACAGTGGAGGAAAGATAATCTTTTCTACAATTTGTGCTAGAATAACTAACATCCACATGCAAAAATAAATTTTAAAAAATCCATATACAGACCATACACCCTTCACAAAAATTTAACTTAAAATTGATCTAAGCTTAATGTAAAACAGAAACTGTAAAAATCCTAGAAGGTAACAGAGGAGAAAACTTAGATGGCATTGGGTACGGTGATGACTTTTTAGATATAATCCATGAAAGAAATTATTGATAAGGTGGACTTCATTAGAATTAAAATCTTCCCTCTAAGAAAGTCACAGACTGACAGAAATATTTTAAAAAGACATATCTGGTAAAAGACTGTTATTAAAAATATACAAATAACTCAAAACTCAACAATAATAAAATGAACAACCTGACATAAAAATAGGCAAAATACTCAGACATCTCAGAAAAGAGGATATAAAAATAGCAAATAAGCATGTGAAAATATGCTCAACACCACATATAATTAAGGAATTGCAAATTAAACCAACAATAAGATACCACTATTCACCTAATAGAATGCCAAAAAGCCAAACTATTCAAAACACCAAATGCTGGAGAGGATGTGGAGCAACAGGAACTCTTATTCATTGCTGATGCAAATGCAAAGTGATACATACACTTTGAATGACAGTTTGGCACTTTCTTAAAAAATAAACATTCTCTTACCATATGTTCCAGTAATCACACTACATGGTATTTACTGAGAGTCTAAAACTTATATCCAAACAAAATCCTGCACACAGATGTCCATAATGACTTAATCATAATTGCTAAAACTTGGAAGCAACCAAGATGTCCTTCAGTAGGTAAATCCTATATAATAAAAGTGTAGTATGCAAATTGTCCCCTCCACCAGGAGTTCTTCTGGGAGTTCTACTAGGGGGCAGGCCGGCCGGGGGGGGGGGGGTGGGGGGGGGGAGGGAGGCCCTGGCTGGCAGCTGTGGTGGCAACAGGCGACCAGGGGGAAGGGAGGGATTACCTGGCCGGCAGCCGGCAACCTCTAGGGACCCTACCAATGCACGAACCATGCACTGGGCCTCTAGTGTATATATAAACTGTGGTACATCCAGACAATGGAACATTATACAAAGCTAAAAGGATATAGGCTCTTCAGTCATAAAAAGACATGGGGAAAATGTAAACTAAGTGAAAGAAGCTACTATGGAAAAGCTACATACTATATGATTCCACTATATGACATTTTGGAAAAGGCTAAACTGTTAAGACAATAAAAAGATCCGTGGTTTCAAGAAGATAGGTGGGAAGGGAAGAATGAATAGGTAGAGCACAGAGGATTTTAGAGCAGTGAAACTATTCTGTATGATACTATAATTGTGAGTTAATTTCAGTACACAATTGTCAAAACCCATAGAATGTACAATACCAAGAGTGAACCCTAACATCAACTATGGACTTTGGGTGATAATGATTTGTCAGTGTAGGTAACAAACATACCCCCCTGATGCAGGATGCTGTCAGTGGGAGAGGATAGGTGTGTGTGAGGGCAGGGTGTGTCTATACTGTCTGCGAAATTTTGCTGTGAACCTAAAACTGCTTTTAAAAATATATATCTGTCTGTATGTAAATAAATTAATAGGATTATGAAATAAACATATAGAGCAACAAAATATTTTTTAAAATTTACAATTGGTTTTCCCAACTAACTTCTCAGTACTATGAATTCTTCCCAAAAGTCTTTGGGACATTTATGAAACAAAGGTTAAGAACCATGATCAACCCAGCCAGAATGGCTCAGTTGTTGAGCATCATCCCATGCACTGGTCAGGGCACTTGCCCAGATTGTGAGTTTGATCCCCAGTCAGGGCAAGTGTGGAAGGCAATTGATTGAAATTTCAGTTGAGAGAGAGAGAGAGAGAGAGAGAGAGAGAGAGAGAGAGAGAGAGAGAGAGAGAAAGGAAGGATGGACCATGATCAGTATCTCCTTGTAAGGCAGAGAAGACAGAAGACAATCTCTCATGGAAAGATATTCTATAGCATGATAATGAAGTTGATTCAGAAATCAGTCTAAAGTGTTTTTTTTTTTATTTTTACAATTAAGGTACATCTGCACCTCTAATAACTTCTTTCTTCTTATACTGACTAGAATGGATTTTCTTTCTGCTATAAGAAATGTGTCATGTATGGTGGTAAGAATAAAGAATGTGCCAGGAGTTCAGAAATTCAGGCACTCTATCCCCTTTTTCCACCAGTTCAGCTCCAATTAGAGGAGTAGCATCAATAGAGTTGTACAATTTGGAGATATATCTTCGATTTCCTTTGAGAAATTAACAAATATGAAAAAACTAAAAAAAAACTGCATTCTTTGTGGAAATTAGCACAATTAGAGCTGGGACTTATAAAGGTATGTCTCTATGTTCTTTAAATATTGTTCATAGCTACACTACAATGCCTCCATTTTAATTTAATTCAAGAGAAATGCTATGCCACAGTAAAGTCCTACATCTTTAAGTGGTCTTATTGTACAACACCCATGTAAAAAATAAAGAAATGAATAATTGTTTTAAGAGACTGGTGAGATTTTTAATAATGATATTATCTAAATAATGTTGGTGCTTCCCTATTTATACTTAATCTTAAGGAAACATTTCAATATATATGTGAGAATAAATGGAACATGAATTTAGTCTTCTAAAATAATTACAGATTGTTGATTTAACTAGTTTCCTGGATATTGCTTTATTGCATTATAGAAGGAGAAACACAGTGAAATTGTTTTATATCTAATTTAAGATTGAATTCTCTTTTGTATGGCAAGTGAGAAAGAGTATAATATGCATGGGCGTGCTAGTGAAAAAGAAAAAAAAAACAGCAAGAGCAGAGACTCCGAGTTCAAGGTTCATACACAATAATACAATCTGAACTGTTATCCAAGGCCAACATCTGAGAGCTAGTCAGATCAGTTCTACGCTATAAAAGTCGCTGTCCTAAGGATGAGGCTTTTTATGGATTTTTTTTCATGCCAGGAACTTTATTTCAAAGGGAGATTTCAATTGCATTCTGTCGGACCTCAATAAATCTGAGCCAACAACTGAACTGCCGGAGGGAATGATAAAGCTGAATGAGATCTAAAAAGATTTACTATTAGTCAATGTGTGGATAGAAATTCATTCAACCATTAAAAATTGTATTTTCCAACCAATAGAGAGAAAAAAAATAACGTGGGAGTCAGTCTATAACAACAGATTGCTGATGAAACCCAGAGTTGTTAATTCGGTGGAGGTCTGCAGCATCACCTGTGTCATCATCTGCATCTCACAGCATCCAGTGATCTTCAGAGGAAAAATGAGAGCAGCACACATTTTGTAGCATGCATCATCCTTAAAAGTCCACACGGAGGAAAGCAATTCCCACTAGGTTTAACCTGTAAATTATGTCTGAAAATACAGTTATTACAATTTTCCATTTCTGAACTGATGTCTGGCTGTGCCCACCTTTCTGTAAAGTTGAATTGCTTATCTGTGAAGCAGGAGAAAAAGTCAATGTAAAATAATATAGAAAGTTGTCATGAGTAAACTTCTAAAAGATTGATTTGGTTGTTTTCAGATTGACTACACCGAATGAAACACTTATCTCACCTTACTTTTCTCCTTTTATATATTTATCTTTAATTATTCTATACTTTTTAGCAAACTCACAGAAATATTACCACACATACATATATATACAGTATATATATATATATATATATATATATATACACAGTATATATATATATATATCAAAGCTTTGTCATTCATTTATGTCTCTCCCAATCAATATTATTTTTAAAATGCTTATTTTAGTAAAATGAAAAATAAGAACTTAGAAATAGTTTCTTTAGTCAGCCCTATCTTTGCCAGTTTACTTATAATTTATGTCAGTATGAGTTTTTATCACCCAATATCGATATATTAACTGATAACTACTGTTTTGGACTTGACTAAATCAGAGGGGAAACTTATTTATGATTAGATAGGACAAAATCAAATGAGTGATTCTTGTGGATTAGGACACACAGAAAAATAGATTGAAAGGTAGATATATAGATAATTCACATGCAGAATTATAATCTTGGTTCACTTACAAAAATTGCTAGTAATAATGTAGTTCTCCAGGTTTTCCCACTGAAAATACCTAAAAATTAATGTGATAGCGAGTCAGCAAGAAAGAACCAGTACAATATGTGGATTGAGAGAAATATATCCTCAGTTTAAAAAAAAAAATGTGTTTTTTATCCATTTAAACTTTCTCAGTTTGTCCTTTTTTTTTTAATTAAATTTTATTTTTCTGTCACCATTTATCCCCTCTATGCCCTTATCCCCACTCCTGCTTGTAATCACCACACTGTTGTCCACTTCCCTGGGGTCACTCTCTTTTGGAGTTCCAGTAGCACAGTCGGGTTAGTGCAGTATGTATGCCACAGTATGTAGTGGAATGATGCCAAGGTTGTCAGTTTAAGCCTTTACTTGAGATTGAATAGGCCTGTGTTTGTGAATTTGCTTTACCTTAATGTACCTTAGCAAACACACTCACCTATTACCAAAGCTGCTTATTACAACTGTTTCTCAATATCTAAAGATACTAGAAATGTGGAGTTTGAAGGGCGATGTCCTTTATTTACATTTTTAATGAGGAAGAAAATAATTTAAAAAGAGATGGCTATGTCCTATAATCTGAAAGTGTCATAGCAGGTTAGGAAAATATAATAATACTAGAGGCCCAGTGCATAAAATTTGTGCACTTGGTGGGGAGGGTGTCCCTCAGCCCGGCCTGTGCCCTCCCACAGTCCAGGAGCCCCGCGATCAATCGCCCCAAAGAGGTAGACCCTGCTCACCTGACCTGGGCTCCACGATGTATCACCTCAAAGAGGTAGGCCCTGCCCACCCGACCTGGGCTCCACAATGGATTGCCCCCACAGAGGTAGGCCCCATTTACCCAATAAAGCCCGCAGGTTGGTGGCCTGGGCCTCCCTCTTTTGGGCGATTGTGGAGCCCCCCGATTGAGCAATTGCCCCGCCGGCCAGTGGCCTGGGCCTCCTTCTACAATGTGATCATGCAATAGATCACACCCCACAGAGGGAGGCCCTGCCCAACCGCCGCAGTCTGCTGGTCGGTGACCTGGGCCTCCCTCTGCAGGGCAATCATGGGGCGATGGCCGGGCCCCCGACCTATTGCACCCACCTTGGCTGGCCTGGTGCCAGTGGGTGTCATAGCGTGGTCATCCGGAAGGTCATCCGGATGGTCGTTCTGCTGTTTGGTCGTTCAGTCTATTTGCATATTAAGCTTTTATTATTATAGATTTATTTGCTTCTTGTTGTTCAAGTTTCTTCTATCAGGAAAGTATTTAATACTTAAACAAGAAGTTATTTTAATGAAATAGTTGGCAATTCGAAGAATAATGGAGCAAAAACCTATTGAGATTAAATAAATGAGAAAAAGAGAAAAATGAGGATCTTAAAGTTGGGAAAGAGATTTTGGCAGTACTAAGAGTAACAGGTGAAGAAGAAGACTCTGGGTATATCTAGGTTTGGAAAGTTTTATACTAGATTATGTTTCATAGTAAAACTATTAAATTCTAAAGTTCACTAAATTTGTCTGCATAAAGAGTAAATAAAGGGAAATTCTGATACAGCTAATAAAATTAGCTACTATTTGTTAAAAATTCCATACTCAGACATTCTATTAAGTTAACAAGCAATATAATGTCATTTATCTAGAGGGGAAAAAAACTGTTGGTCAGGGAATATAATTATCAGTTCAACTTGAAATGTATAAATAACATTATAAATTACAGTGATTTTAAAATGTAATCCAAGTAATGCCCAGAATCCTATGGGGCTAGTATCTAGCACAAATTCTATTCTATAGAAGAAATAGAGGCCTGGTGCATGGATTTGTGCACCAGTGGGGTCCCTTGGCCTGGCCTGCGCCCTCTCGCAATTTGGGACCTCTTGGGGGATGTCAGAGAGCCAGTTTCAGCCCGGTCCCCACAGGCCAGGCCTAGGTTCCCTACCGGCGCATGAGTCCATACACCGAACCTCTAGAATGTATATAAGATCTTTGGTTAATCTCTTCCTGCCCTCCCCCCTTCCCTCTGAGATTCATTAGTCTGTTCCATGTTTCCATGCCTGTGCATTGAGCGTCTGCCTCCTGGTGGTCATTGAGCATCATAGCTACTGGCCAGTCGGTCCAGTTGCTAAGGCTTTTATATATAGAGACTAGAGGCCCAGTCCACAAAATTTGTGCACAGGTGTGGTCCCTAGGGCTGGCCGGCAATCGAAGTGCAAGCATGTGGTGTGGAAGGGCAGGTTCCAGCTGACCCCTGGGCCCTGGACAACACCTAGGCCCCCAGGACCCTCACACTCCCTTCTGCCTGAGTCATCGGGCCTCCACCCAGCTCCTTTAGCACCTGGGAGCTGGGCGGTGGCCCTGCCCCCCCACCACACACACTGCTGATTGCCATTTGCAGGGTGATCGGTAGGGCGATCGTGCCCCCACTGCCAGCTACCACTGCTGATTACTGTTTGTGGGGTGATTGGCGGGGCGATCAGGCCCCTAATCTCACCCACCTTAGCCTGGTGCCACCCGCTCACCTGCTCCATCATCCCGCTGCAGTCCCGCTCTCATTGGGGTCCATCAGGGCCAGCAGAGCCTCCACTGCTGCCTGCTGTCAGCACCAGGTTGCAGACATCCGCCATGTTTCGTGCCGCCCCCTAATGGTCAGCACACGTCATAGAGAGAGGCCGAACTCCCAGTTGAGGGGACAATTAGGCTTTTATTACATAGGATATTAAAAGAAATACGGCCCTGTCATCTAAGGTGATATAAATACTTTTAATTTTTCTAGTTATTTACTTGAATTTCTTAAACAACATTAACACGTTAAGCACCAAGCCTGTTTTGTCTTCCTTTCTGTTTAGCCTGCGATATCTGATTTCATGGATATGCTGGCAGTACCAGTGACTGACCAGTCTGGACAGAAAGTATAGTGTCAGTCACTGGTGACTGACACTGTACTTTTCATCCGGAAGACAAAACAGGCTGGGCGCTTAACGTGTTAACGTGTTAAGGGATACTTAAATCATAGTATAAACTTTCCCAGACCTTGCTATGCCCCAAAGTCTTTCTTCACCTGTTAATCTCAGTACTGTCAAAATCTCTTTTCCTACTTTAAGATGACACGATCTCAATGTTTCTCTTTTTCTCATTCATTTTATCTCAATATTTTTTTGCTTCTGTAAATAAAACTTGTTTGTTTTTATAAAACATTCAACTCTGCTTTTCTAATTCTATCTCTTTACCCTGTTTTCTGAGTATCTATCACAAAATTTTAGGACTCAAGCTGACTCTCTACCCAAAAGGTAGAGAAATTTGAAAGGTTATGTACAGAAATCTCTTTGGTGGTAGATAAATCCCAGGATCAAATGGTGGAAGGTGATGTAGTAATAGATATTGTTATCACTTACATTTATATCTTTTATTGTTCTTGCATGTGTATCAGTCTTTATGAATATGTTAATTAATTTATTCATTAGAGAAAAATATATTCTGGTCTTTTGCTAAGAAAAAAAGTCAGGTTTCTAAAACTACACATTTTAAATAATATCAAACTGTGGGGACCTGCTATGATTAATATTGGACTTTCTTCAATCAATAATAAATTGATGTGAACAAATTTTCATCAAACAGCAAAACCTGTTTGTAGTCTATGAGCTGCTACATTCTCTTCTTTTTAAATTTTCTACCATAAAGTAATTTTAACTAAATATTTATTTATTACCAATCTCTGTGAATATATATATTAGTTTGGATTGATAAATTTACAAATTAATTAATTTTAAAATAACAATTTCAAACTGAGAACAATTTCAAAATAAAAGTAAATATATGCTTAGTTAATATATAGAGCAAATAATTTCCGTCAGAAAGAACTTCTCTGTCTATTGAAATGTTAAAAGTTTATGTTTACCTTTTTTTTGCTATATTGAGAGTATTTTATAATGTGTTTGTGTATATGTATGTGTTTTATTCCATGCACTTGCTTAGAAAATGCATTAGGACAAGAACTAGGTATAATTCACTTGGCATTCTCCATGTGATATCATCCAGCATGACTCATCCAAACTGACAATCATGATTTAGGTTCATCTTTGTAGCTTCCAGTATGTGCCTCATTATTAGGTAAGGGAAAAAGGGTAATAATTTAGCAATTGTCAAAATTAGCTACAAAATAACATAAGCAAGTTATCTTCTTTGACAATTATTAGAGAGACCTAATATCAATTTCTCCCTATATCCATATATTTCTTGAGGTTTGGGTACAAAACATTTGAACATATTGAAAAATATAAAATCAGTGTGTATGATACTGAGATCCATTATGTTATGTATTATAATGTATCCTGTCTGTAGTCTTCTCTGAATAAGGGCAGGGGAGGACTGAGAAGTATAGATAAACAATATAGTCATGTCTCCTGTTCTTAAGCAATGGATGTTCTGGGAAGCAAAATCTGATAGAACTGAAGTAAAAGCAAAGCAAAGAAAATAAATTGTATAGTATACAGGTTTATGCTATAACAAAAGAGGAGAATATAAATAGTTGGGATAATTAAGGAATTCTTTATTGAAAAACTGGATTATGGTTTGTTTACATATTGAAGTGTTGGTGGGAAAGGGAAACTTAGGAGAGCAATGCAGGGGAAAAGAAAAACTGGAGTGAATCCACACATCTGGTACAGGACACTGTTTCAGGAAGAGGAAAGACAATAGGAGCAGAAGGGAGAAAATGTTTTTGAAAACTGTGTAATTTAGCTTAACACAAGGCATAATCCATAGACATATTGTTTTTAATAAATAAAGTTCCATAATGTCCTAATCTCCGTATATTAAAATAGTATAGCATTCTATATTGGCAAACATTCCAATTTTTAAGGAACTGTTTATTCACTATTGTTTTATTTGTCTGTCTTCACTATTTGGGAATTAGCAAATCCCATTTCCTTCACATTAACACATCCCTGGCTCTCTGCCATATGCTTATTATCACCTCCATGGGAGAAGACGAAAAAATAAATAAATAATTAAGAAACAATACACACTAGTCACATATTATGACTCTTAACCACTTTGCTAAGACTTTGGATAAGAACAGAGGTTTGAAAATATTGGAGCCTCTAATAAAGTTTCAGGGGTTTCTGTGAAGTTTACCCAGACAGTGGTAATTTAGCACATATCTTTGAGGTTATGAAGGAGATTGCCATTTTAAAGAAGGCTATCTTTGAGTTTATTTTCAGGGAATGAAGGAGTATTTGCTAATCACATATTCTTTCCCAATGACACTATTAAAAAATATAAATAAACTGAAGTCTTGAGAAAATGTAGTAAATATTAACATGCAAGATATAACTTAAAAATAGTCTATGAATATAATTTTAATATTTCTAACAATTTATTTCAATGATTTGGACTTTGCTTGTTCTTGGGTGATTTATTACATAGCTGTAATATGTAATATATATCATCTTGTATATTTTATAGTTAATTTTAACAATATATAAAGGTATATATTTAAAGTATAGAGTTTTCATATCTACTATTTAACTAATAAAAAGGAATAAATAGAGATATGGTTAACTGCAATAAATATTTTGGACTGAATATAAAAGAGCTGAGAAAATAAGTGGTAAATAGAATGAGAGAGAATATGAGCTCCTTGTAACTGCCTCATATTAAAAGAATTATCATTGATAGAGAAAATAGAGCAGTCCTGTCTATATTTATAGGCAGAATCTATTAGAGATCCTCACACTTTTGGTTTTTATAAATCAGAAAGACTGCCAATTTTTTTATTTTTCAAGAAAGACCATTAAAATAACACTAAAAACACTAATTGTGATCATCTCTGGAAATGAAAATTAAAAGAGATGAAGGGGATGTACACTCACTTATTATTCTATATTCTTAGATATTATTTTAAAATAGCTTATAACCCTTTACATAAAACTATTAAAAAGTGAAACAAAACTACTGTCTAGTATTGTATTTACCAATCTGATATTGATGGGATATTATGTGTTGTTTATAAGCTATAACCACTTAATAACAAAATTCTTTAAAGTAAAATAACTTAAAACATTGTGTTATCTTTATTTTATTGTTTTGCCATGGACCCATTAATGCCAGCCACCCTAATGATGATGATAATAGGTAATGTTTAAAATCACATATTATATACTAAACACTATAAAAGCATTGGCCTGTGGACTGAAGGGTCCCAGGTTCGATTCTGGTCAAGGGCACTTACCTAGGTAGCAGGCTCCTCCCCGCCTGGGCCCTGGTTGGCATTCCTGCAGAGGCAATCGGTGTGTTTCTCTCACATCAATATTTCTCTCTGTCTTTCCCTCTCTCTTCCACTCTCTCTAAAAATCAATTGGAAAATATCCTCAGGTGAGGATTAAAAAAATAAATAATAATAATATTGATTTTTAATATTTTGAAATATTAATGATAATATTTAACATTTTGAACTCTTGCTATTGACATATATATCAAGTCCTACAAATTTAAAAGCATATTTTATATAAAATTTTTGCTGTTTTGATTCTTAAAATATATTTTCAATACAGTTGTAAAAATGCATCAGGTCCAAAATTTCCAGACCCTGAAGTATGATTTCAGTGTGGGTTATTGGACATCATGGGATTCTCTGAATATGCAAGAGAAAGATAATGACTTCTGTAGTCCAAAAAGTAACTACATTTTTTAAAAATTTTGTAGTGAATGCTTTTTCTATTTGGCTCTGTAAGAGCACCATCTGGTGGCATCCAAAACTGTCAAAACAACCTAGATATGCTTGTTTCCAATAATTTGGTGGGGTATAGCGGTAAACTTGTTAGAATGTATATTTTTATATTTTGTACTAGTTTAGTTTGTTCTACATTCAACAAGGCAATTACTTATTATTTTGTATGAATAATCCATACATGAAATAAAAAAATACATGAATTAAGTATATAAAACTATATCTTCCAGCAGGAGAAAAAGAAATACTTTTTCTTAAGTTTTAGAATATTAGCAGAAGTTTACAATGACTAAGGTTTAACCACAGGGAAATCAACTTGCTTCTAATTGAAATATGTATATCCCTGTTAAGGTTGTATTTGGGAGCAGAGAAGCTATTAAAAATTGAAAAGACTCATTGCTAAGCATTCAATTTATTTTAATCCTCTGTAGTTGCAAAATATGTAAAAATTGCAAGAACTTTTTACTGAAAATACTACTGAATGTTGGGATTATTTGACTGAACTTTTGAAACATCTGTTACATTCACAGTCTTGCCAGGACCATGCCCATAAAAGTACATTTTATGCAAGAAAATGTTTAGAATAGTGAATGGCTGACTAGCTTGTAACAAGATATAGTTCCAACACTGAATTTAACAAGAAATACTATCCAATATTCTACTTATAATATCTTTCTTAAAGACATAAAATTTTCTAGAGAAATAAATATAGTTTGTAATATTTACAGAAAAATAATCAATAATATATATATTGTAGAAGTGGGCAATTACTACCTACAAGTTAGGAATATAAGGAACCAATTTTAGTAAGTCTTAATTTTTTCTTATACTGAAATAAAGTAGGGATCAATATTTCTTCTTTTTTGGTCAATTAAGGATGTGTTTGTTCACCTGTATCAAGTGGGTAATTAAAATAAATGTATATAAATGTATTTTGTAAATTTTCAGGTCAGCAAATCTCCTCTCAACACATCCTTTAGAATTCAAAAGATTATACATAATTTGATATTAATTTTGACTCTTTTTATTGGTGAATTAAGAAAAAAACTATAAAAGGCCAATGGCAAAAAAAAAATTAGTTCTGGATCAGACTGGGTTTGAACTTCTTGCTCCTTTCCAGCCATGTACTTTGGATCATTTATTTCTCTAGGCTGGAGTTTCATTACCTAAAGAATGGAGATAAGAGTTCCAAACTCATAAGTTGTAATAACATTAGATGATTAAATACAAATAAAGAACTTAAAATAGTATATACTTTTATCATGCATTAAATAAATATTAGCTAGTATCTATTGAAATGTTTTTATAAGATATATGAGTTAAACTTCATCCTGCTATTTCTTATGAAAATACAGTTAGCTAATATTTCATTTAAATGATGCAATGTAAGTCACTTTATGATGTCTAAGACCAGTCAAACATGTATAAATAATCCATCATATTGTTAGAAAGAGTTAAGGATATATACTACATGAAAATACACAAGCAAATTCAAAATTAGTCTTTAAATGAATATTTCTTGTACACAAATATATGGAATTCTAGTGAGTATCTCCAATTACCTCATTAAAGGATCGGAAACCATTGTCAATTCCCTTTACTAATATGTGGCCTTTTAATAATGGTATCAGGTTGTTTGAATTCTAGATTTCCTCATAAGAAATATGCTCTTTCTCATAAGCATCATCTTTCATTCATCTATTTATAAAAATGGGGCTGTTTTCATCCTATGATTTTTTAAAAATAACTTTACAATGTTTGACTCATTATTGATTTTTTTTCAGCTATTCTCTCACCTAAATCTTTCATTTTGGGTATGGCCTAGCAAATTAAAATAAGTAATGCAAGCAAATTACATTTTCATCCAGAAACCAATTTAGAATAATAAAAATTGAAAGGATAAACTGAATATGTTCAAGGAGATGTTTTGATATGAATGTATAGTCCAAGCGAGAGCTCAATCATTTTATTTTGAAAATAGCAAGTTAGTGGGAAAAACAATTTGGTGCCAGAATATTTCACTTATTAAGATTTGGATATAAGCAAACAAGTTAGCAGTCTCTATATTCTTCCATCTGATTTTTGCATCTATTTATTCATTACCTAAGGATAATATTGTAAAAAGAGGTATAAAATTTTATAGAGCAAGAAATTAGAGAAATGCATGTGTACAAATAAAGCCCAAGTAAACTAAGGTTATCTAAAAGTATAATGAACTGTTGATTAATAATACATTAGCGGCTAACACAAAAATAAAATTAGTCATCTAGAGAAGTTTGCATATATATATTTCCCTTGTCATTGATGGGGCTATAATAGTTTGTAAAGCAAGTATGCCTGTGTGATGAGTTCATTTGGTATTCAATATAATAGCACAGATAATAATGAAGTCATTTGACTTCCATTACATAAACACTAGATAATGGATATCTATATTAAAATGCAACTCTTATGTTTGTACTTATTTTTGTCTTCATTTGTACACAGTACAAATCTTTAAAGTTGAGCTTTTATGCAAATTGTTGACATTTATAACTTTGGATCTTGAGTGACTTTTATGGACCAAGAATTCCATTATACTGTTTTAGATTCCAAAATAAACAGCAGTTGGATTTGTTAAAAAGGATGCTCTTATGGTTATTACCTAGTTGTCTAATCTAATTCTCCCCCTTCCACTTTTTGTTGGTTTCCTTAAGGGAAGCAAGCATTCACAAGAACATCATGGAGAAGAGTTACCATTTCACAATATTTTTTTTTAATGTTTGGTTTTATTTTTTATTTCTTGGGTTTTGGATTTTTTGTTGTTATTGAATACTTTTACCCCATTTAAATATCATTAAACAAAAGTTAATTGATACTTATATTTTAAAATTATAATACAAATTTTCCCTTCCAGAGACTGCTATCGTTGGAAGATTATAGTTTAAACAATGACAAGAACTTTCAGCTTCTTTTACTATTGGATGACATTAGTTATATTTGCAACATGATGTAGCATAAACTTTCTTTTCTTGGGAGAGGGAGGAATTATACTTGTTATTCTTTCCCATGTTTGTGTTTCTAAGAAATAGCCTATTTCAGAGTTTGGAAGCACCAAATACATGTTGATATTCTAATTTCAAAGAACAAGCAAACACAAAGCATATTAAATGTTTTCTAAATAGTTTGCATCTGTTGAAAATTTCTTGCATATTTTCATTGTTGTATACTTATATAACATAGAGTTTAAAAGAAAGTATATAGATGATTATAGCAATGTACTAGTAAGTAATTATAATGTTGGAATAAAAATTGTATAAGCACATAAAGTTTGGATTTTTCATGGTCTGTTACAGAGAATTCCATGATAGGTCTTACTTAAATTATGGAAAGGATAGAAGTTTAGGTTGAACTCTCTTTTTTAAAATATTTATTTTGCTTAATGAGAAAATTCCAAATAGGCAACAACATTCAAAATTGATATAAATGAGGAAAAAAGAAAAAGCTTACACTTAAAGAATAGAATTAGTAAATTTTCTTCTATCTGATCACTCCCTTTTTCCTCCCCCAAAACTGTTAACTATAATTCTATTCTCTAGATTTCAGATTTGAAGAGAAGCCCTCCTGCTCTGTCTCTTCCTAGGTTATATGCTCTTCAGCCAGATTATCTAGCCTGCTTCTGCATTTAAACTAATGTGATATTTTAAGTGTACTCACTAACATAGGTATGTAGTTGGGAAAAAGAAGGGTATTTTAATTGCTGCTTCAGATAAGGGTGGGTGTTTTGGGTAGTATAGCAAAATTCAATAGTGGTAGTTTCTTTTTAAAAAATATTTATTTATATTGCATTTATTGGAGTGAATTTTGTTAATAAAATTATACTGGTTTTAGGTATACAATTCTATAATACATCACCTGTATATTGTGTTGTGTGTTTACCACCCCAAGTCAAGTCTCTTCCCATCACTATTTATTCCCTCCTTTTCTCTGTACCTCTCCCCTACCCCTTTTCTCTCTGGCAGTTACCTTACTATTCTTTGTGTCCATGAGTCTTTCTTTTTGTTTTATTTTTCTTCTTCATTTAATCCCTTCTCTCTTTTAACCCAGTCTCCAACATAATGGTAGTTACTTAAAGGACATCTGCAATATGGAACTTAAAACCATATCAATACAGTTTTCATAAGCTTGCTATATAAACCTGCCTTGGCTTATCTTGTATTTTAAATGGATATTTTATTTATACATGATTTTGTCATAGTATACTTTGGTCATTTGGAAAATATAGATTTGCTAAATTGCACAGATATTCAAAATTATGACTCCTTTTATTAAAAATACCAAAAATTCATATTGTTAATGTCAGTAATGGTCTCCTGACAAAAAAAAAAGGACATAAGTATTACAAAGTTCTTAAGCTCAGGTGGCAGATACAAGTTTTCCAAAATTCCAGTTTTCATTTCAAAGATTGAATACTATCATTGGTGACAAATATCATCAGTTATTCTTTTCTTTTTCTTTTTTAACTGTTAGTAGTAGAAAATTACATGATAGTTTATTTATTTTTTAAAATTAAATCTTTATTGTTCAGATTATTACAGTTGTTCCTCTTTTCCCCCCCACAGCTCCCCTCCACCCGTTTCCCACCCCACCCTCTGCCCTTACCCACCCCCACACCACTGTCCTCATCCTAAGGTGTACGATTTTTGTCCATTCTCCTCCCGCACCCCCCACAATCCTTTCCCCCCCTGAGAATAGTCAGTCCACTCCCTTTCTATGCCCCCTGATTCTATTATATTCACCAGTTTATTCTGTTCATCAGATTATTTATTCACTTGATTTTTAGATTCACTTGTTGATAGATGTGTATTTGTTGTTCATAATTTGTATCTTTACCTTTTTCTTCTTCTTCCTCTTCTTAAAGGATACCTTTCAGCATTTCATATAATACTGGTTTGGTGGTGATGAACCCCTTTAGCTTTTTCTTATCTGTGAAGCTCTTTATCTGACCTTCAATTCTGAATGATAGCTTTGCCGGGTAAAGTAATTTTGGTTGTTGGTTCTTGGTATTCATCATTTTGAATATTTCTTGCCACTCCCTTCTGGCCTGCATAGTTTCTGTTGAGAAATCAGCTGACAGTCGTATGGGTACTCCCTTGTAGGTAACTGACTTTTTTTCTCTTGCTGCTTTTAAGATTCTCTCTTTGTCTTTTGCTCTTGGCATTTGAATTATGATGTGTATTGGTGTGGTCCTCTTTGGATTCCTTTTGTTTGGGGTTCTCTGTGCTTCCTGGACTTGTAAGTCTATTTCTTTCACCAGGTAGGGAAAGTTTTCTGTCATTATTTCTTCAAATAGGTTTTCAATATCTTGCTCTCTCTCTTCTTCTGGCACCCCCATAATTCGGATGTTGGTACGTTTGAAGTAGTCCCAGAGGCTCCTTACACTATCTTCATATTTTTGGATTCTTTTTTCTTTTTGTTTTTCCAGTTGGGTGTTTTTTGCTTCTTTGTATTTCAAATCTTTGACTTGATTCTTGCGATCTTCTAGTCTGCTGTTGGAACTCTGTATAATATTCTTTATTTCAGTCAATGTATGCTTAATTTCTAGTTGGTCCTTTTCATAACCTCGGGAGTCTCACTAGATTTCTTGAGGGTCTCACTAAGTTTATCAGTGGTTTCTAGAGAATTCTTGAAAAACCTTAAAAGTGTGGTTTTGAACTCTATATCCAGTAGTTTGCTTTCCTCCATTTCTGTCATTTGTGACCTGTTTCTTTGTCTCCACATTTTTTATGCTCCTCTGTGTTGATAGAGTGGCTTTCTGTGCTAGGTGTCCTATAGCGCCCAGTGGCTCAGCCTCCCCAATTACCTGAGGTAGACACTCTTGGTGCACCCCTTTGTGGGCTTTGTGCACAGTCTTTTTGTAGTTAAACCTTGATTGTTGTAGGTATCACTGGGAGGAATTGACATCCAGGCCAATTGGCTGTGAGAATCAGAGGTGTCTGCAGTGGGAGAACTTCTGTGCTGGAGACACCCTTCTGGGACAAGACTTGCTTCAATGGGGCTTTGGTGCTCACTGAGTCTGCCCCCTGAGTGTGTTCCTTATGGATCTGAGGAGTCGTAATCTGGATGGTCCCACTATGACCACTGGGTACACTGGCTCTTGGATCTCTAAGGAGGAGCTAATTTAGCCTCTGCCTGAGGCCACCCAGCAGGAGCCCAGCTATGAAGTAATGCAAGCTGCTGTGGGGCCTTGGGCCTTCTTTTGGAAGTTCTGGGTTTCTCTGACCCAGCTGCAGTTTGTTAGGTAATTTTCAGATTGCAAAGGGCCAGGCCTTTCATTTGCAAAAGCCTCTGCACACAGCTTGGGTGTGGCAGGGTCTCTGGGGATCAACAGGGCAGAGCAAGCAGCTATGGCTGCTCCTCAGTCCTACCCTAAGAGGCCTGGCTTCTCAGTGTCCCGGTAATCGCTGCAAGTACCTCTGAGAGAAAGCCGCCCTCGAGTTCCGACCGATGCCAGACAGTCCAGTTTCTCCTTTATGAGTCTGGGTCCCCAGAGACTCACCCGGAACTGGAGTTCAGAGCAGTCAGGAGCTTGAGACTCCTTCCCGATTGAAAAAGACAACCGTGTCCTCAGTTGCCAGCCCTTTCCACGTGCGTCGCGTCCTCAGATGCCAGCCCTTTCTGCATGTGCCTCCGTACCTCTGTACTTTACTTCCACACCGCACCTCCTCTGAGTCTCAGTGTGCTTTTCTCTTTCCTTCTAGTTGTAGAATTTTCACTCAGCCCGCCATCCTGTGGTTCTGGATGATGTCCGTTTTGTCTTTTAGTTGTATTTTTGAGGTGGTTGTGCGAGGCAGCAATTTCTGGTGTTTACCTATGCTGCCTTCTTCCAGTTATTGTTTTCTTGAACTTGCAGCCTTAATTAAATTATTTGTTAGAAAATATCTACCAAATACCCATATCTGAATAACTGTGGGTGGTCTTTCAATTGGCATTTCATATAAAAATGTCTTTGTGTGAAAAAAATGTGCACAGCACTTTTCTACACAACTACCATCCTACATAATAGAAGGCTAATATGCAAATCGACCCAACAGTGGAATGACCAGTCACTATGATGCACACTAACCACCAGGGGGTAGACACTCAATGCAGGAATTGCCCCCTGGTGTTCATTGCACTCCCACAGAGGGAGCGCCACTCAGCCAGAAGCCGGGCTCAGGCTGGTGAGCGCAGCAGTGGTGATGGGAGCCTCTCCTGCCTCCATAGCAGTTGGACATCTCCCAAGGGCTCCTGGACTGTGAGAGGGTGCAGGCTGGGCTGAGGGAGACCCCAAGTGCATGAATTTCATGCACCAGGTCTCTAGTCGTATATAAGCAGTTTGTAGATGTCTTTCTACATATGTCCCATTTCATTTTGTAACAATAAATATTTTAAGAAACCACTACGGTCAAGATACTTTAAAAAGTAATTTTCACTGCTTTATTAAAGACATTCTTAAGTGAAAATGGCTTCTTGTGTGTTTTTTCTTACTATAAATGTGTGGCAGTATAAAATCAAAACCATCAAAATTAACATATACACTAATAGGTAAAATTAACAGCATATTAGCTTCCTAATATGATACATTAAGATAGACACGGCATCACATTATGACAGTCTCATCAAAAATTAATAACTTAAATGAAATCATGGGTAAGCTTAAGGAAAACCCAAATTAAAAATCCTTCTGCAAAATAGCTGGCCTGTTCTCTTCAAAAGTCAAAGTAACAGGCAAAGAAAGACTAAGGTTCTGAATCGATCTAAAGGATACTGAAGATCATGACAGCTAAATGCAAATGTTATTCAGGATTGGAATCTGGACCTGGAAAATGTTTCTCTTCATTTATAGTTGGTTAAAAGAACCAAAATACAAATATAATTCTGTTGTAGATTTATGATAATTCTAGATACTCTAACCAAATATTTTATTTTGATTGTAATGTATAAAGTAGGGCATAAAACTAACACTTTCTGGAAATCATCATCAGTTTGGCTCAAATAAACCCATAAAAATATTCTTTACAGGTTTCAACATTTCTTACCTAGACATGTCTCTAATTTAGATGTTTGTATTTTGCACCTATAGGGTAAATTTAGTTTCTCATTATTTGTATTTTTTAGGTTTATATATGATTTTCATGCTCCTATACAAGGATTCTAAGATCTCCTATGATTGATAAATATCAACAAGTTATTTCTTGGCATCTTCCAATAAGGGTCCCATATATTCTCAAAACTGTAGTCTTTGTCCTCCCTCTATGTTCTTGCAATTCTTGTCCTGGCTCCCTTTGGCTGGTGTTTATTATCCTAGAGAAAAAAAAAGTGTATCTATCTTTATTACTGGTAGGAATGTTTTTTATAAGATTATCAGTGCACATGCCAGGCCTTTCAGTATTCCCAAAGCAGTCTTGTAGTCTTTACCTAAATTTGGAAAATTACTCACTGCACAGGTCCAGGCCACAGGTGATCAACTGGGCATTGAAGCAGGATTTCTGGCTTACTGAATCTCCATGATCTGGCAAGAAAAACTTTAGGTATTGGAAACAATACTCAAAAATCCAACAAAAATGTGCCTCGTTGGAATGGAAAATAATTCAACCGCGTCCCATCCCCATTCTTTTCTTCATCAACATTCCCACTCCAACATTAACCAAGAAACAAAAAAAAAGTTTTAACCAAAATAGTTTTTAACTTTACAACATTTAATATCTTTTACACATAGCAGTTTTCATTTACATCAGCATTAAAGTTAACATCACTTATAAAATATAATATGTAACATCAACATTAAAGTATTTAGAAATGCTTTAAACTTATATAAATAAATGTTACAATGGTGCATTTTTTAAAGAAAACCATCTGTCCCAAAGGTGAAGGCTAGTCTTCACCTCTAGAGACATGAAACTTTCTAATTTTTATAATTTTCATTCTATTTAATTCTTTTAAAGTTTAAAAAGTTGTAGGGTTCATCCAGGAAATATTTGACAAGTTGACCCACATTACTTGTGGTCATGATCCTCTTGGTCACAAAATAGTAGAAAATGTATTCCTGACTATTTAAAAATTGTCAAGATTTCTGGTGTGGTTCTCACCAGTGTTGAGTTCCAAGATATCATCTCTTCCTTTCCCATAAATAGTTCATGATTTCTCCACTAGCATAGACATGTATGAATCTCATGAGTGCTTTCCATACATTAATTTTCAGTAATGACAATTACAACCATTGCTTCTGTGACTATACTCTGGGTTTAAAGTGTCTCTTAAAGCATTGTACTGAGTGTGGTGAATGACACCATTTTCTAGGCATTTCATTCAAAACGTGAAGCCCCAAATTTCAAAGTATTCCTAATTTCTGTTATTTGTGCTCCAGTTTTCCAGGGATGAGCAGGGCAATAGAAGATAGTGATTAGTGGGAGTAAAGGTTGTTAGTAACAACAGAAGGCAAGTCTGTATGGTTAGAATGATGAAATGGAAAATGGGAGGCAGGAAGGTGCTGTGATGTGTTATTGAAAACATTTATTGGTCCGTTGATCACTACATGCCCCAAATCAGGTGAATCATATGAATTTCTTCTTACGGTATGAAAAACAAGAAAGATATAAATAGAAACTAAGCTAAAAATATAAATAGAACATGTTGAATAGGCTATGAAAGGAACTCATCAGTTTACTCATTTAAGGGAAAAAGGAAAAAAATTAATACAGAAAGTAGAAAAATATATCAAGTTTTTCAAGGTATGTTTATTTATTTATTTTATATTTGATTTCAGAGAGGAAGGGGCGGGGAGAGAGAGAGAAACATCGATGAGAGAGTCATTGATTGGCTGTCTCCTGCACGCCCCACACTGGGGATCAAGCCATCAACCCGGGCATGTGCCCTGTCCGGGAATTGAACTGTGACCTCCTGGTTCATAGGTTGATGCTCAACCATTGAGCCACACCATCTGGACTCAAGGTATATTTTTACATAGAAAAATAAAACAAATCTCAGCAGCTGCATTAAAGTTATTATTATAAAATATAATGCAGATTGGAGGCTGAATTGCTTAAGGGCTTGGAATCAGTCTAATCTGGGCTCATCTCTGATTCTGTTTGGTAACAAAATGTGATTTCTGGAAAGACATTTATCCTCTCTGATCCTTATGGTTCTTGGACTCTCACTGGGATTTTTGGAGAAATGAAATGAGAATTACTTATAGAAAGTGCCCGGCACAGAGTTGGTAGAAGGCAACTGGTTGTTATAATCATTAAGAGTAGTAGCAGTATCACAAGGTCACGAAAAAAGTCATAATGCCCTCTTCAGCTCTAACCTCATCTTTTCTTACAGCGCTTTCCATTTGATAGGCCCAGTGCAAGATGGTCATATCCAGAGGGTCTTAAATTTTAATCAGTGCTGATGAATTACATAGTGCAGAAGCTGCTCTAAAGGCAGCTTTTGAAATGAGGACTAAACTTTTACTAGTGGTTGGAAGTGGATAAATTAATTTATCTTTTCATCTCAGTGAGCCCTTGGAGGAAATCATTATCATAAAACATAAAACATTGTAAATCTATAGACTTGGCAGATTTTGCCCTGCAGAGTCTCAAGACTTGAGTAAATATGGAGATTTAGAGATTTACTGTCTTTTCCTTTGAAGAGGTGATTTCCCTTGGTAGGGAAAGACGGACATGGCAATAGGAAAAAAATAATCTTGTTTTAACTCTGAACCTGAACCAGCTTTGAAATACATATATCTTTTACTGGGATAGCTTTCACAGCTGCAAAGTCATTTTTATTAAATTACAATATTAAACTTTAGAGCAAAGATGAGCTGTGGGAAAAACTCTTATGCAATATATGCATCTATCATGAATCAACATTAAAAGCTATGAATCATTATATACATTTTCTCTGAGGCCTGATAAGACAGAAAAACATCATTAATATACATTGTCAAGTCCAGAAGTTGAAAATGGAAAATTAAATTAGCCATTCAGCCCAGCTGGTGTGACACAGTGGTTGAACATTGATCTATGAACCAGGAGGTCATAGTTCAATTCCCAGTCAGGACACCTGCCTGAGTTTTGGACTCAACCCCAATAGAGGGCATGTAGGAGGCAGCTGATCAATAATTCTTTCTCATCATTGATGTTTCTATCTCTCTCCCCTTCTCTGTTCCTCTCCCTGGAATCAATAAAAACATATTTAAAAACTAAAAAATAAACTATACTAGCCATTCAGCTTAACAGTCAAAAGTTCAATTTTTCTGAAACAAAAAAAAGGTTAAGAAATGTTTAGGTAGATTCTCACAGTAATTATCAGTCTTTATCTGTCTATTCTGAGATACACAAAGTTAAAGCCATTAACTAGTCTTTAGATATACATAGGTATCAATTCAAAAAAATTTTAGAAAGCCTCTTGAAGGAAGTCTAAATAGGAGCATTCTTCACTAGAAACCCTGAATCCTTGAAGTTAAGAACTTTTTCAAGGGCAATAGGGTGTTGAAGACATAGGGGCTGGAAGGAGGGGGCTTAAGGGGGAGGGAGAATTGGAGACATCTCTAATACTATCATATATATATGATAGTATTATATATATATATATATATATATATATATATATATATATATTTTTTTTTTTAAGAAATTTTCCACCTGAAGTCAATTCTACATATTAGGACATAACAATGAATTAGGATTCAAGCTCACTAGTATCTTGTGCATGAAAAAAAAGAAAATGTAGGAAAGTAACTTTTAGAAGGTATGTGTTTATTACTTTGAAATGTGGATTAGGATAAGTTGATTTGTGTGTGTTTCTATGTGTATACTTGTGTATGTGTGCAAGATGAGAGAGAGAGAGAGAGAGAGAGAGAGAGAGAGAATGAGAAAGAGACTACTCAACTTAATTGATATTGAGCAGAAAGAGGTGCAGCCTTCTTGTGGCAAAGAAAACCTTCCCTTTCTTTTGTCCACTTCTTCACCAATGCCATGGAAAACAGTAGGTCACATAATTGGTTTAAAAGTATACTAGAATTGTTTGCTCTCTGGCATGGCTATGATAATAGAATATTAGTTAGGAGCACATGGGACTTTAAAATGAGAGAGCATATGGGAACATCAGTAGATATACCATGTTATGAAATCTAATTATCAACAATATCTAATCTAATAATAGACAAACATGGTAATTGACCATACCTTCGCTACACCTCCCATTGGCTAATCAGCACGATATGCAAATTAACCACCAACAAAGATGGTGGCTAATTTGCATACTGCAGGCACGGTGGGACAGCACCATCCCGCCTGCCCTGCCCTCATCTGGTCCTCCTGCGGGGGACCCGGGGCTGGCGGGCTGGAAGACGGCTCTGGCCGGAGCAGCGTGGGCTGGAAGGCAGCTCCAGCCGGAGCGAAGGCCTGTGTCCCAGGTGCTGGAGGAAAACTGGTGCAGCAGCCAGGGGGAGGGAAGGTGTATTGCACGAATCTTTTCGTGCAACAGGCCTCTAGTCTATAATAACAGCTTTCAGGAACATAGACTAGAATATGTTTTGTGTTTTCTGGAATACCTGCTATTTACAATATCCAAGAAGAAACAAGTTGAATATTTAAAAATAATAGATATATCTAAAATAAAAGAATCTCCTTGGGAAATATTTTTAGTATTTAGAATGAATAACAACCTATGTTAGTTTCTTACAGACCTTTGACAATTGAGATAATAAAACAGTGAACACAAAAAATATATCTTCTCAACAAAGAATTCTACACACCAAATTGTAAAAATTAGTAATTAATTTTCACTATAATCTCCAAGCATACATCTTAATTAGGCACGAAGGATCTGGAGGTGAAAAATCAGTTACCTTCTTGAGCCACTGCCTCCACTTATCCAATTAAGTTGCTTTACATTAACAGTGACTTTGGAAAGTGCTCGGTCATGCATTCAGATTGGAATATGGAGCCAAAACTCTTAATAAAACAACTAATAATTTATTAATAGTTTACCCCCTCCAGGGTTATTTTAAACTCTATATATTTTTTATATGTGTATACATATGGAAAAGTTGAAAGATACATACAGGTTGGTGAGCTGAATTAGGGAACAAGTAGTGTATCGGATTTCTATATTAACCTTTGCTTTTTTTTTAACGATATATAATGATAAATGATACATTCTTAGGAAAAGCATTAAAAATATTTAAAAATTATTTAAAGTTTCATAGTAATGAGACTTTATCCACTATTTTAAGCAGTGGTGTTCTTTTTTTACTGTCTTTTGATTTTTAATTTTCTGTCTTTTCTCCTTTTTGTATACTTTCTCCTTTTCTTTTTTCAATAGTGAATGGATCCTTACCTGAAACTTTAATATATAAGCCAGAAGAAAAGAAACAAAGTCTGAAAGATTGAAACACAGATGGGGCAGGAAACTAAGTCCTACATAACCATTAATAACAAATGCCCTTTTCAATCTACAGGGTATGCTCAGTCATTGAAGAACCATAGAATTATTCAGAATTCAGTTTGAAATCTGTATCCTTAACTAAAGTAAAAAATTGCAATAACACTATAATTTCATTTACCACTTTAGAATTACACTTACTTTAGACCTGTAATATAGTTATTTAGCAATAAAGTTGCCTACCCACAAATTCAAATAATTCTGCTAAGGGAAAAACTTCTTCCCACTCCATCTTTATCTCTGAAATTTCAATCTGTCTTTATTGTTGAAGCTAAATATTCCATACTAGAGGCCCAGTGCATGAAATTCATGCACTGGTTGGGGGAGGGTCCCTCAGCCCAGCCTGTGCCCTCTTGCAGTCCTGGACCCCTCCAAGGATGTCTGCTTACAGACATCCCTCTTACAGTCCTGAACCCCTCGCTCCTTACCACCCGCCTTCAGGCAGGCAGATATCCCCTGAGGGGTCCCAGACTGCGAGAGGGCACAGGCCAAGATGAGGAATCCCCCTTCCCCCAGTGCACAAATTTCATGCACCAGGCCTCTAGTCATAAATAAGGAAATCTAAAAGCTTATAATGAGAAACATAAAGCAGTAAAGGTCTATATTCTTCTGGTTTTAGCAGTTGTACAGTGTGCTGAAGACAGTGCAGTAATTTTATACAATTTGTGTGGGGGGGGGGGGGGGAAGCATTTTTAACCTAGAGTTTTATTATTTGTAATAATAAGATAGATAGATGATAAATAGATTGATAGATTGGTTTAACTATGTAAAGAATTGCCAAGTTTGGTTTTCACTTTTACTAAATTATGTAAAGAATCACTCCAATAAAATGAGACACTTACCATAATAATGTAAGACTTATCTTTAAGAAAACAGTGCTTTCAACTCTTAAAAGCAATGAAGGAAAGTTCCACTATGATTGATGTCATCTTGTGTGGAGAAAACCAGATTGATATAGAGCAATAATTTAATGGTAGCTATTGGCTACATCTAGATGGAACACTGAAAAATTATATGTTCCAGAAATAAAAATTTTACATTTAATATGTTCCAACAGAAAAGTAGACCCATTAGAGGAAAATTACACATTAGAGGAAAACAAGTCCCTATTAAATTAGAGGTAAAAAGAAAAAATATCTACGCGATTTAATAAATATTTTTGAATTAACTCACACATGCCTTATTATTTGGATTCTCACTCTCTTAATATTCACTAGTGTCTCACAAATATTTTATTAAAACCTTACTGTGTGAATATAAAACTGTCTGTAATGAATTGGTTTGTATGTGCCAGTGAAAAGCCCTTAAGTGGTGCATTTTTGATAGGATAATATATAGTCAAGTTAGTTGCATTTCACCTGTTTTTCCAAAAGAACCATTTTTTCCTAAGCAAATCTTGGACATTTATTCTTTTTTTTTAATTAAATCTTTATTGTTCAGATTATTACAGTTGTTCCTCTTTTTCCCCCCCATAGCTCCCCTCCACCCGGTTCCCCTCCCACCCTCCGCCCTCACCCCCCCCCCCACCACTGTCCTCATTCATAGGTGCACGATTTTTGTCCAGTCTCTTCCCCCATCCCCCACACCCCTTTCCTCCCCCAAGAATAGTCAGTCCACTCCCTTTCTATGCCCCTGATTCTATTATATTCACCAGTTTATTCTGATCATCAGATTATTTATTCACTTGATTTTTAGATTCACTTGTTGATGGATGTGTATTTGTTGTTCATAATTTGTATCTTTACCTTTTTCTTCTTCTTCCTCTTCATAAAAGATACCTTTCAGCATTTCATATAATACTGGTTTAGTGGTGATGAACCCCTTTAGCTTTTCCTTATCTGTGAAGCTCTTTATCTGACCTTCAATTCTGAATGATAGCTTTGCTGGATAAAGTAATCTTGGTTGTAGGTTCTTGGCATTCATCACTTTGAATATTTTTTGCCACTCCCTTCTGGCCTGCAAAGTTTCTGTTGAGAAATCAGCTGACAGTCATATGGGTACTCCCTTGTGGGTAACTGACTGTCTGTCTCTTGCTGCTTTTAAGATTCTCTTTGTCTTTTGCTCTTGGCATTTTAATGATAATGTGTCTTGGTGTGGCCCTCTTTGGATTCCTTTTGTTTGGGGTTCTCTGTGCTTCCTGGACTTGTAAGTCTATTTCTTTCACCAGGTCGGGGAAGTTTTCTGTCATTATTTGTTTAAATAGGTTTTCAATATCTTGTTCTCTCTCTTCTTCTGGCACCCCTATAATTTGGATGTTGGTACGCTTGAAATTGTCCCAGAGGCTCCTTGCACTATCTTCATATTTTTGTGTTCTTTTTTCATTTTGCTTTTCCGGTTGGGTGTTTTTTGCTTCTTTGTATTTCAAAGCTTTGACTTGATTCTTGCGATCCTCTGGTCTGCTGTTGGGAGTCTGTATAATATTCTTTATTTTAGTCAGTGTATGCTTAATTTCTAGTTGGTCCTTAATCACAACATCGAGGGTCTCACTAGATTTCTTGAGGGTCTCATTAACACCTTTCGTACTGCTCACGAGTTTTCTCGTGTTTCGAGCGCCATCTGTTAAGGACCGCTCATGGGTTTTTCACGCCCATGGAAAAAGGAGAGAATCTAGATACTTATGTAAATTTTGTTTGGTCCCTCTTCATAGAGGAAAATGTTTTACGCAGTACCATACGTTAAAAAAGTACTAGGAACTTTAATTGCTTAACTGTTTTTGTAAATAAAAGTGTTATAATTATTGAAAAACGACAGTGCATTATGATGATTTAAGTAATGTGCAGTTTGCCCAAAAACGTGTGGTCCCTGGCGTATGTCTTAGAGATTTCTATGCGGTACGAAAGGTGTTAAGTTTATCGGCAGTTTCTAGAAAATTCTTGAAAAACCTTAAAAGTGTGGTTTTGAACTCTATATCCAGTAGTTTGCTTTCCTCCATTTCTGTCATTTGTGACCTGTTTCTTTGTCTCGGCATTTTTTATGCTTCACTGTGTCGATAGAGTGGCTTTCTGTGCTAAGTGTCCTATAGGGCCCAGTGGCTCAGCCTCCCCAATTACCTGAGGTAGACACTCTTGGTGCACCCCCTTGTGGGCTTTGTGCACAGTCTTGTTGTAGTTAAGCCTTGATTGTTGTAGGTAACACTGGGAGGAATTAACCTCCAGGCCAATTGGCTGTGAGAATCAGCTGTGTCTACGGTGGGAGAACTTCTGTGCTGTTGACACCCTTATGGGGCAAGACTTGCTTCAGTGGGGCTTTGGTGCTCACTGAGTCTGCCCCCTGAGTGTGTCCCTTATGGATCTGAGGAGTTGTAATTGGATGGTCCCACTCTGACCACTGGGTACACTGGCTCTTGGATCTAAGGAGGTGCTAATCTAGCCTCTGCCTGAGGCTACCCAGCAGAAGCCAGCTGTAAAGCAATGCAAGTTGCCCTGGGGCCTTGGGCCAGCTGCAGTTTGTTAAGTAATTTTCAGATTTCAAAGGGCCGGGCCTTTCATATGCAAAAGCCTCCATGCAGGGCTTGGGTGGGGCGGGGTCCCAAGGGATCAACAGTGCAGGCAGAGCCAGCAGTATGGCTGCTCTCAGTCCTGCCCTCAGAGGTCCTGGCATTCACTGCGAGCGCCTCCGAGAGAAAGCTGCCCTCAAGTTCCGACCAATGCCAGACAGTCCCATTTCTCCTGTATGAGTCTGGGTCCCCAGAGACTCACCTGGAACTGGAGCTCAGAGCTTGAGACTCCCTCCTGATTGAAAAAGACAATCATGTCCTCACCCGCCAGCCCTCTCCTCATGTACCTCTACACCTTTGTATTTTACTTCCGCACCGCACCTCCTCTGAGTCTCAGTGTGCTTTTCTCTTTCCTTCTAGTTGTAAAATTTCCACTCAGCCAGCCTTCCTGTGGTTCTGGATGATGTCCGTTCCATCTTTTAGTTGTATTTTTGAAGTGGTTGTGCGAGGCAGCAATCTCCGGTGTTTACCTATGCCGCCATCTTGGTTTCTCCTGACATTTATTCTTTTACTTACCCTTGTCACCGTCACTTATCACCAAATAGCAGCAGGTAACTATAGCCTTCGTTTTCTTTTTCCTGCCACCAAAACACAGGCCTCTGACTTCATTTGGTCAATAGCCACTTAAAAAAAAACTTAGTGTTTATGTATTTTATTTTACTAAGTGCTTTCTGCATTCATCATGTATTCTTTAACATATTTTTTTCTTTTTATCTGCATTACAGTATATGTTCACCATAGAGTCAAAGAAACCAAATTCATATATGAGCACATATGTCTTCAAATGTTTTAGTAAAAAGGTAATTGGTATTTTAAACAATTTAGATGATACATTTTTATTTTCTAAAATAGTTAATTTATAGCATTTGTAGTTTGTAGATTGCCTTTTACATGTAAATTGTACTGGTAATTAAGTTAATTTATTAATTTTCAGGAAGGTTAAACTTTCATATTTTGGCCATAAAAGATTTATAATATCAAGTGTTAACTGTTTTATATACCCTACTAGTGACCCGGTGCACGGATTCGTGCACATTGAAAGGAAATTAATTAGATGGTGGCCAGTGGAGCGGGATTGTGCGAGATCAGCCAGACACACCCTGGGGTCAACCTCACATGGTCCTTCCCAGGCTTCTGCGGAGTGAGCGGGGTCCCTCCAGCAGGTGGTGTCCCTTCGTCTGGCCTGCGGGGATCAGGCCAGAACTGGCTTTCCGACATCCCCGAAGGGTCCCAGAGTGCAAGAGTGCACTCTGCAAAGTTGCTGTCATACAGGGTGTGGAATGCAAATGCAAGTGTGCAGTAAACCAGATTCAGGGCCAACAGTGCCCCAGCAACAACAAAACACACGGCTGAAGGTGGAATTGTGCAGCCCCGAGAGGAATTGGGCTTCCTCCTCTCTGGTTTCAGTGTGCATCACCCGAGAACCGCTGCTGCCAAGTCACTGCAACTCAGCAGCTCCTGCATTGAGCGTCTGCCCCCCTGGTGGTCACTGAGTGTCATAGCAACCAGTTGGATGGTCGGACGCTTAGCATATTAGCCTTTTATATATAGACTAGAGGCTCAGTGCACAAAATTTGTGCACAGGGTGGGTCCCTCAGCCTGGCCTACACCCTCTCGCAATCTGAGACCCCTTGGGGGGTGTCTGAATGCCAGTTTAGGCCCCTCTCATAATCCGGGACTGCTGGCTCCTAACTGCTCGCCTGCCTGCCTGCCTGCCTGATTGCCCCTAATCACTCTGCCTGCCTGCCTGATCACTCCTAACCCCTCGCCTGCCTACGTGATCACCCCTAACTACTCGACTGCCTGTCTGATTGCCCCTAACCCCTCTGCCTGCTTGTCTGGTTATCTCTAACTGCTCGTCTGCCTGCCTGATCGCCCCTAACCACCTCTGCCTTGGCCCCCTCTGCTGCGGCTTCATCTGGAAGGACATCTGGAGTGATGTCTGGAAGGTCGTTCGGCTGTCCGGTCTAATTAGCATGTTACACTTTTATTATTATAGATAATATATCTCTATCCTGAACTAAGAAAACTATCCAATTGATTTACTTTTCATTAATATGGTTTGAATTATTTAATACTAGAGGCCCAGAGCAAGAAATTCGGGCATGGGGGGGGGGTGTGCCTCAGCCTGGCCTGCACCCTCTCCAATCTGGGACCCCTCGGGGGATGCCTGACTGCCGGTAGTTGGACAGCCCTCTCACAATCCGGGACCGCTGGCTCCTAACCACTCACCTGCCTGCCTGCCTGATCGCCCGTAACCACCTCTGCCTTCCTGCCTGATTGCTCCCCAACTGCCCTCCCCTGCTGGCCTGATCACCCCCTAACTGCTTGCTCCCCTACACCAGCCTGATCTTGCCCCTAACTGCTTGCTCCCCCACACCAGCCTGATTGTCCCCCTAACTGTTTGCTCCCTTGTGCTGGCCTGATTGCCCCTAACTGCTGGCTCCCCTGCCAGCCTGATCGCCCCAACTGCTTGCTCCTCTGCTGACCTGATCACCCCTAACTGCCTCTGCCTCGGCCCCCGCCACTGTGACTTTGTCTGGAAGGAAGTTGGACGTCCGGAAGATGTCCGGTCGATCTGGTGTAATTAGCATATTACCCTTTTATTAGTATAGATTATTTTTAACTGTTATTTAATGTGTTTTTTTTTAATATATATTTTTATTGATTTCAGAGAGGAAGGAAGAGGGAGAGAGAGAGAGAGAAACATCAATAGTGAGAGAGAATCATTGATTGGCTGTCTCCTGCACACCTCCTGCTGAGGATGGAGCCCACAACTCAGGCATGTGCACTTGACCGAAATCGAACTTGGGACCCTTCAGTCCGCAGGCTGACGCTCTATCCACTGAGCCAAACCTGCTAGGGCTTAACTGTTATTTAAAGCTTTTACTTAATACTAAAACTGAACTTGGAATCACTTAGTCAGATTCTGCAAAATGCCTTCTAACATTTACTTATTTATGATGAAAGTAAACACCTCTTCACATTTTATACATCCAAATAAATCAATAATATGCATTGTATCCCCTCCCATGTTGCTAATTATAGTGTACTTATGTATATGAGAAAGCTATCACAAAACATTTTTGTTTAGTTTTTATAAGTAATTGGTGTAAAAGCTATTTGTTTGTCTTTATTTATTTTTAAAATAACCCAAGTAATTTGTATTGAGAAGGAAAAATGCAGAAACCAGCCGAAACCGGTTTGGCTCAGTGGATAGAGCGTCAGCCTGCGGACTGAGAGGTCCCGGGTTCGATTCCGGTCAAGGGCATGTACCTGGGTTGCGGGCACATCCCCAGTGGGAGATGTGCAGGAGGCGGCTGGTCGATGTTTCTCTCTCATCGATGTTTCTAGCTCTCTATCCCTCTCCCTTCCTCTCTGTAAAAAATCAATAAAATATATTTAAAAAAAAAAAAAAAAAAAAAAAAAAAAAATGCAGAAACCAGACAGCCAGTGCTGGGATGATAAATCATTCTAAGAATGGATGATGACAATGGTGGACCAAGAACAGATCATTACAGGGTAAAGAGAAGACTTAGTAATAAAAATTTATTCAACCAGAGAGAGTTGGCCAGAGGCCATGAGAGGAGACAACAGGACAGAATTCAATTAGATGGATGTGTGAACATAGAGGCATAGTAGTAATTTAGAACTTGCAAATGCTTCTGAAGTTTTTTCAAAAGTGTCAACCAAAATAAAGAGGTAAACTGAGGTAAGCTCAAAATTGTTGAAAAGATGTGTTTATTCAGGAACACTAGTAGAGAATTGCAATTTGGGAAATATAAGCTATGGATGAGTCCGTTGAGAGTTTGGGGTAGGCCGTACTTATGGGCAGGAGATGTAAAGAGGAGAGAGTGCTGTTAGAGTCTGCTAAAAAAATAAATAAATAAAAATGGCAACAGCTTTGAATATTCCCTGAGCAGACAAAACTATTCCAGTTGAACAAAGCTCAATTATTTTGAGAGATCAATTCAACCTGGGTCATTTCTTGTCCATGTATTTAGAAACCATAAGCAAAATTTCCCAAGGTTGATGTGAGGCAATCCCTGAACAAATTCCCTATCATTTAAGAAAATTTCAATATTATCAATTTTTTTGTCAATCAAACATTGATAGGAAATCAGTCTCTTAATTCTTTCATTTTGTTTTCCTATGGGTGCATAAGTAAAATTTTCTATTTCATAACCTCTAGTTTCATTTTAGATTGGAATTCTTTCACATAAGCATCTCTCTTTTTAACAGCAGAAGATATCACTTCAAATATTCAACTTAGAAGCAAAATATTTAAAAACTGCAAATCAGAAGGTTTAAGTGCTATGCCATGACAATCCATTCAGAAAGCCCAGTTCTTCTAGATCAAATGCTGAAAATTTCTTTTAGTGTAGTAAAGTATTTGAACTTTATTAGTAACTGATTTTTAAATACATAACAAAAGACACCTCAATCACTCTCATCCCTTGGGAAATTCCAAGGTTTTTAGGAACTCTGTGTCAGAAATAGGAGACCAAATATATATTGCTAATTATAAGTCACAATATTATGAAAAGTAATACTAATTATATAAGATGTAGGGAATACTAAAAAACACACACAAAATTTTTTAAATTATCATAACCCCCACTACTTATAAAAAGCTGCTTATAAAAAGCCAGACTAGCTGGTTTGGCTCAGTGGATAGAACGTCGGACTGAAGAGTCCTGGGTTCCAGATCGATTTGGTCAAGGGTACATATCTCGGTTGCAGGCTCTATCTGTGCAGGAGGCATCCAATTGCTGTGTCTCTTTCACATTGATGTTTTTCTCTCTCTGTCTCTTCCCCTCCCTTCCACACTCTCTAAAATTCAATGGAAAAATAGCTTCAGGTGAGGATTAACAAAAATCAATCAATAAATAAATAAATGGCAGGATAGATAATATTTTTCCCAATGGAAATGCTTCATGCTCATAAAATATAAAATATTTAGTATGATTATCTATTATAATTAATATTAATAGAAGTATAATTATAATAACTTGGTCAAGCATTTAGTAAAGAAAAAATTCTTTTAACCAAAAACTTATAATTTAGAAAGATACATATATAGGTGCATATAGTGCATATTATACATTTTTAGAAACAGGCTATCACACATTGTTGTTAGGATGATTAATAGAGATATGTTAAGCAATTAGCTAAATACCAGATATAGACCAAAAGTTCTAGAATGTTTGTTTTCTGTGCTATATCCCGAAATGGATCGTGATGGGCTGATATTTATTATGCTCTATATGTTGCTAAGTAATATATTTATGTAAATAAGATCTTAGAGGAATCTTCTGTGAGCAAATAAAAGGTTTTTCCAGGGGGATAAAACTATATTGGCAAAATATATGTTAATTGCAAATGCTTATGGCTTTTCATTAGGCAACATTTTGATGTTTTCATTTGACTATAAAGCAAATTCCTGAAGGTAATATGTATATATTCGTGGGGAAATTATACTTTGCTATTTCTTATATTTTCCTTTGCTCTAATTATTCCAGATTTGTGAGATATTATAGCATTTGTAGTTTGTACATTGCCTTTTACATGTAAATTGTATTGCTAATTAAGATAATTCATTAATTTTGGGAAGCTTAAACATTCATTTCCTGGTGATAAAAATGTATAATATCAAGTATTAACTGCTTTATATGTCCTATAATATATCTCTGTCCTGAACTAAGAAAAGTATCCAATTGATTTATTTTTAATTAATATGGTCTGAATTAAATATATCAAGTTGAAACTTTTTTATATATTTTTATTAATTTCAGAGAGGAAGGAAGAGGGAGACAGAGATAGAAACATCAATAATGGGAATCATTGATTGGCTGCCTCCTGCATGCTCCCCACTGGGGATCGAGCCTGCAACCTGGGCATGTGCCCTTGACCAGAATCGAACCTGGGACCCTTTAGTCTGCAGGTCGGTGCTCTATCCACTGAGCCAAACTGGCTAGGGCTCAAGTTGAAACTTCATTCATTGCTCTAATTGATGTTCTTGTAATAACCTGGTTATTATTTGGAAAAAAAAATGAAAGGTAGACCAAATAGTATAGACATGCCATTTGCACAACTTTGCCAAAAGCTGCATTTAACACTCTCAAAGTCTGTTTTCTGCTAATTGATGGGGGGAGGGACTAACAAAGGAAATTTAAGTGCATGCACAGTAAGGTCTGAGTGTCATAAGAGGCTAATTGCCCATCAATAAAACCTGGAAACAGGTAATTGGCCAGGATGGGCATGGCCAATGCAAGCTCCAAAAGCCTGAATATTTAAACTTGTAAACAAAAAAGTGAGCCCCACCCCACCACTCTCTCTCTCTCTCTCTCTCTCTCATCCTCTCTCTCTCTCTCTCTCTCTCTCTCTCTCTCTCTCTCTCTTACACACACACACACACACACACACACACATGCCCATGCCCTCTTGGGACTCCTGCTGCAGGGTCCTGCATTGTGCACACATGGTGCATGGCCATGTTGGACTTCACACATGGACTAATGGACTTTAATCGGGCCTGAATGCTGAACCACACTGGCTGAAACAGGGAACATAAACTCTGGATGCTGGCCCTATTTCAGACTCTATTGAAACCCCAACTGCACCTTTTCCAGGACTGGCTTAGGGGCAGGGTATTTTGGAACCCCCAAAATGCAAATAAAACCTTCTTCCACTTTCCATCCTTCTGTGGGGGCGTCTGAAAATGCTTCTTTCAGCAGCACCCCAAGAACCTTGCTCCCCCAAATGACAGGGGAGTTCCACCCATTGGCATCATGATGACATAGCTTAACTTTTATTTTTAAGTAGTATTTCTTCCACTTCTATGTGATCATACCTCCCCTTTGTACTTCTTTGATACCTGAAAATGTTCTTTTGTAATTGTTTGTTTAACACATGTTCACCTTTCCAGAATAATTGTGTTTCATTAGCCTCTTCAAGAAACGCTCCAAAGAGATCTCTAATTGAAATATACCTTTCTAGTTTCCTTTCTTTTCATTGCCCAAATCCTTTCCTCCCTCTTCTAGTGATACTAAATTCTGTCTACTTATGATTTTGGTTCCCCTTGGAAAAAAAATTAACTCCTCCCTAAATTGTTCTTCTTTTCCATTAAAATAATAAGGCATGTGTGGGAACCCTGATCAGAGTATGCCAGATGTTCAAGGCCAATCTGAGCGTGGGAATCCTAATCAGGATATTCAAGGCCAGGTTGCCATAGGCAGATGCAAGGACATAGCAGTTTCACTGTATGCACTGCACAGCCATGCCCTTATATAACCCAAAAGACTGATGTCACTATTTGGCCTAGAAGTCTCTTTTTTCTAAGTTAGTATAAAGATATGTTATTGACCAGCCAGTGAGAGGCTGCCTGGTCAGACTACTATGTTTGTATAGCTCCTGTGTTGGGGGTTGCATTGTGGGGGAAATGTATTATTGCTGACCAGTGGTGCTGGCTGTTTTTGCTGGGATGGCTCCTGTGTTTACTACTGTGTTAGCAGAGGCTGCTTTTATGTAGGACTATACTGCTTTATCTGATGGCTGGTTGGTAGCAATGGCTACTTGGACTACAATAAAGACTGCCTTATACGCCTACAACTTCTTATGTCTTCTCTGTCTGATATCTGGCATCCAAGGGGGTCCAGTCCCTGGCAGAGGGACTCGGACCCAACAGTTAGCATAGTGGAGCAGGAGGAAGGAGTGAGGATGCCCACAATTGCTGCAGCAAGCAGGGTCAAGGAGAAACTTACTCCAACAGCATGTTAGCAGTGCTCCATAAGAATTTCTTTGACAATGTATGAGTTACTGCATTGATTTTCCGTTATAATTCAGGTAGTTACTCACTTCTGAATTCTCTCTGGCATCTCTGATTAGCTTCTTGCAGAACAGTGTTTTCCTTTTCTTGATTTGAGACTTATTATTACGACCTATTGTTTATTTTTCTGGTTAAATTAACTTGAAGGTTATTTGAGGAAACATTATTTTGGCATATCCTTAAAGTAAAATTTAATGCACTTCCTGAAAATTTTTATTTTTGCTATTTAAATAAAACATGCTCTATAATAAAGTTTGTAAAACATTATCTTTGCTGCTATTGATTTAGATAATTTTTGTCATAGGTATAATTCTGTAGACAGGAGCTAAATGAATCCTCTTTTCCATGTGTGGTCTTTTCAGGCCATTAAAATACTATTTAGTGTGCTGAAATATAATTTGCTGAATGACACCCTGGTGGCCTAGAAATGTTAATGTAGATTCCAGAAGTTTCATTGAATAACATGTGCACTGGATTGAGAAAATTTGTTTCAATATATATCTAAAATAAACCCAACCTAAATGAAATAATCTATATTTACTAATATTCTTAATTTTCTTTTTTTCTAAAACTCTATCCTCAGGCTAAAGCTCCTTGAGAGCAATTCAGCAAATTTAACGTGTACATTATGAAATGGTACTTAAAATCTTTCAAAATGTATGTCAAGTTTCTTCCTTGTTAAATCACTTCAAATTGATTTTGAAGTGAGCTAAGTACGTAGATTAAAAACAAGTTGAAGGTCATAGAAAAGATAATGCAGCTGTCATTTATTAATATTAATGAAACATTCCCAAAAATAATCCCCATAGGCTCATACTTGGTTCAATATCTATATTATAAATCTAAAGAGTGAAAACCCATAATGTCATAAAGAAGTAATTAAACTCTAGGTTGTTGAATCATCAATGAGGTTAAAATCAAAGTACTTGAAAAGTCCAAAGAAGAACATAGGCATAAAAAAGGAAGGAGAAAGAAAATTATAAAATGTGCCCTAGCTGCTTTGGCTCAATAGATAGAGCGTCAGCCTGCAGACCAAAGGGTACTGGGTTTGATTCCAGTCAAGGTCACTTACTTTGGACGCAGGCTCCTCCCCGGCCCAGGCTTTAGTCGGGGCGTGTGCAGGAGGCAACCAGTCGATGTGTTCCTCTCACACTGATGTTTCTCTGTGTCTTTCCCTCTCTCTTCAGCTCTCTATAAAAAAATAAATGGAAAAATATCTGCAGGTGAGGATTAACGAAAATTATAAAATTTTGAACCTGAATAGTTTTGTGTGTGCAGTGTAACCTATTAATTGTACTGAAAGAAGCAATTGTACTGGGTTAAAATGTGGGATCAGCTCCTAATTAGGTTATTTTGGATAATACATTTTATAACAATGGTCTGTTGCTAATAGTAATACTTATAATAAAAAACAAATAGTTATCACTTATTAAGTGCTTCCTGTTGTCCAGACATTGTATTAGTGGTGTCCATGTATTATCTGAACATTCTATTTATAATATAATCATCATTTTATAGAAGAGGAAATCAAGTTATTGAAAGTTAAAATAACTTACCCAAGTGCATACAGCTTGATAGTGGTAGAACAAGAATTTAACTCCAGATTGTATAATTCCAGAAACTACATTCTGAACTTCTAGATCATGCTATCTCCTAGTTATGTAACTTCTCTGAAGTTCAATTTCTTGACTTGTAAGTAGGAATTATAAATTAAAGTGTGTAGGACTGTTGTAAAGTTCGGTTTTCAATTTTAAAAATATTTGATGAAGGCCAACTATTCACTGATAGTATATTATATCTGGGGATATCATTATTCCTTACTTTTATGTGATTTGTGGTATATGAGTAATAATGATAAGCAAAAATGTAATTAAGGTGAAATGTGATAAACCACATTTATAGTGTTCCTCTCTTCACACCCTTATCCAATTAACAGCATTTTTTTTTTTTTTCGGCTCTACTTCATCAGATAGTAAATCTAATCACTTACAGTCTCTATTCTAAAATCCTAGGTCAAGACAAAATCAATGTATTCTCCAGGGCACACGAAAAAGACTTTTATCCAGCCTACTTGCTTCCCTATTTCTTGGAAACAGGTCAAACTAATATAGAAATGAGTGTTTGGAGAAGAGAGCCCAGCATTAGAGAGAGTCCACAGTAGCACCCTCTGCCTGTGTGAGCTTTAACCATGACAAAGGATTCAGGAGGGACACTGTTTCAGGAAACCTAAAACTTAAGGCGAGAAAGAAAATGTGGCATCTTAGTAAAACTAAAGCATTTCAGTTTGTTGGAAGAGAACATCACAGGAGATATACACAAAATGAGAGAGATTGGGTCAGATCATACAAACTCCTATAGCAGATATTGATGATTTTGTAAATTATCTTTAAAGTTATGGAATTTATTTAAAGTTTTAAGCAAGAAGAAATGTGATAAATCTGAAATATTTCATTATGTTAACAATGATTTTCATATTACTTGGGGTATTCAGATCATTTGCATTCGATATGAGTTTTGATATTATTAGGCTTCCATCTGCTGTGTATTATTTGTTTCTATTTTTTCAATCCTGTCTTTGTTCCCCTTCTTATCAAGAATTTAGCTGTGTTACACTAGGGTATTTTTGCCTCCACATCGATTTTGTTAGCCAAGGGGACCTGGGATCCTTAAACTGACTTTAATCCCTCATATAAGTAGATAACCCAGATAATAGCCCAGCAATGAATTAGAGTTCCTTTTTTTCCCCCACAACCTCTCCAACACCTGTTATTATGTACTTGTCTTATTTATAACAGCTATTGTAAAAGGGTGAAGTAGTATTTCATTGTAGTTTTGATTTGTATTTCCCTAATAGCCAGTGAAGTTTAGTATCTTTTTATGTAACTGTTGGCCATTTGTATATCTTCTTGGGAGAAGTATCTGTTGAGGTCCTCTGCCCATTTTTTAATTGAATTGTTTGTTGTTGAATTGTATGAGTTCTTTACTTATTTTGGATATTAACCCTTTATCAGAGGTGTTCTTTGCAAATATCTCCTCCCATTGGTTGTTACTTTTTTTGTTTTGTTGATGATTTCTTTTGCTGTGCAGACATTTTAGTTTGATAAAGTCCCATCCATTTATTTGTACTTTTACTTCCCTGTCTTCGCAGTCAAATTCATAAAATCCTCTCTAAGACTAAGGTCCATAAGTTTACTACCTATGTTTTCCTTTTCCTTTATGTAATTTATTGCTTTAGGTCTTATATTTTGGTATTTAATCTATTTTGAATTAATTTTTGTGTGATGACAAATAATAGTCTAGCTTTATTCTTTTGCATGTGGCTTTCCAATTTCCTCAGCACTATTTATTGAAGGGGCTTTCTTTTCTCCAATATGTGTTTTTGGCTCCTGTGTCATAAATTATTCGTTCATATACATGTGGGTTTATTTCTGTGCTCTCAATTCTGTTCCATTTATCTGTGTGTCTGTTTTTCTGCTAATACCATGCTGTTTTGATTATTGTGGCTTTGTAGTATAATTTGAAGTCAGGGAGTGTGATACAGTCGACTTTGTTCTTTTTCCTCAGGATTGCTTTGGCTATTTTTTTTTTTTTGTGTGTGTGTGTGTGTGGTTCCATACAAATCTGATTATTTTTTGTAATGGTGACTGCCGGACCTCCGCTCTGTGTCTCCACCTCTGTCACTGGGATTAGCCACAGAGGGTGCCTGCCTCTCAGGGAAAAATGCTCCGCCTCTCCAGTTCTCTGAGCTGCAGATAACAGTGCCCTGTAGCCTAACACTCAGTGCTACCACTTCTCCTGGGGCCCAGTGCTAGCTCTAGAAGGGTGAGGGGAAGCAGCCAGTCTCTGTGGCTTTGTTTTTCTGCTTGACAGTTGTGGCCACCATGGCGGCTGCCTAGATCCCATGGCTGCAGCCCAGGTTTCATCCAGAAGGACATCTGGTCTAAATAGCATATTATGCTTTTATTATTATAGATGAGGCTTCTATTTATTAATTTTTACATTTGAAAACAATTTTATCCTTTGAGATCCCGCTTTTAACATTTTTAAAGTAACTGGAGTTGTGCTAAGTATTGTTCATGGCTAAGGAGAGGTGATTCTCCATATCTGAGGCATGACCCTCTGTATACTTTACTCAATGCTCTGTGACTCATAATGTTTTCTAGTCCAGCTGATAGGAAAAGGCACAACTCCTGACCCCTGTGAGCACTAGCCACTGTTACCTTCAATCATTTCATTTGGCTCATTCACAAGTACAGGGCTGTTTCTATATACATGTACATATATTTCTATGTTAATTACTACAAGGGTATCCTTTGCAGCCCTCCATTGTTATATCTTTATGCCATGCTTTATTCTCTAACTAGAGGCCTGGTGCACAAAAATTTGTGCACTCAGGGGGGTCCCTCAGCCCGGCCTGTGCCCTCTCGCAGTCTGGGACCCGTTGGGGGATGTCCATCTGCTGGCTTGGGCCCGCTCCCCGGAGGATCGGGCCTAAGCTGGCAGTCAGACATCCCTCTGGCAGCCTGGGAGCCCTCGGGGTATGTCCACTTTCCAGTGGGGAGCAGGCCTAAGCTGCAGTCAGACATCCTTAGCGCTGCTGAGGAGACGGGAGAGGCTCCTGCCACCACCACTGTGCTGGCAGCCGTCATCCTGGCTTGTGGCTGAGCAGAGCTCCCCCTGTGGGAGCGCACTGACCACCAGGAGGTACCTCCTGTATTGAGTGTCTGCCCCCTGGTGGTCAGTGTGTGTCATAGTGACCAGTCATTCCCAGTCGTTCTGCTGTTAGGGTCAATTTGCATATTACTCTTTTATTATATAGGATAATCTTCCTGCAAAATCTAGCTGCCTAGAAAATTCTAGTCTCACATTTCTCTGAGGTCCACCTTTTCAAATCAGGGCATCCTCCTGGGTCTGGATAGGTTACCCTCCAGCTCTGTGAAATGGAATCTCTGACAAGGCAGTCAACTGGGGAAGTTGTCTGGCTGACTTCACATGATTTGCATCTCTTAGATCCTTCATTCAGCATCTTAAAACTGTTGCCTCATATATTTTGTCAGTTTGTTGTTTTTATTGCTGTTGTAGTTATTATTTTAGGCAGGAGGATAACACGAGTCCCTGTTACTACTTTTTGTTCAGATTTAGAAGTTCTTTCCTCTTGATTTTAGCCAGGTACATGCTATCCAGCTAAAGACTGCACATCTCTTTGCTGTTATAGACTGGTGTGACCATAAAATAACTGACCGAAGGGATACAAGCAAAATGTGTGCGCATTCTGAGCACTGCTCCTTTAAGATGCCCTTAGACTTCCTTCATCCTTTCCCCCAGGTGGCTGATTGTAATAATAAGAATAAGAGAAGGTACCTGGAGGTGAAGAAGAGCAGAGCTTCTCAATCTCAAGACTGAAAGAGAAAATATTATATTTCAATAAAGCCACTGAAATCTTGAGTCTTATTTCTGTAGCACAATAGTCTCTATACTAAATAAGAGCAAACAGATATTTTGAAGGTAAACTATAAATTCAATCTGAGGATTATTGAGTTTAATACTCTTATAAAGATAGATGTCAGTGTAGAAGCTTCTGAAGCCAGAGACAGGCAGAGTTGGGGACTTGAGTGAAATCAACGTGCAACTAGAAAATGAAATTATAGTGTGTGATTATGAAATTACAATGTGTGATTGACTGTAGAGTAGTAAGAGAATTGCTAGGATAGACATATAAGATAGTTCTTAAAATTAGTTGCACTTTGGAAGAAACTAGAGAGCTTAATCAAAATATATACAGGGTTTGGCAAAAGTAGGTTTACAGTTGTGATTACACAAAATAGTTTATTCTTTTATTATTTATTAACTATTATATTATTTACTTGAATTGCAATAACCATAAACCTACTTTTGACTATCCCTATAGTTTTTAGGTTTTATTTACATTTTTAAATTTTTATTTTATTTTATTGTTGACATTATTACAGATGTCCCCAAATTTTCCCCTCTTTGCCCCCCTCCTCCCAGCCCTGTCCAATTCCAGGCCTTCCCCATACTATTATCTGTATTGGTTATGTATATATGTATATGAGTTCTCTGATAAAACTCTTCCCATCTCCACCACACTCCTCTCTGAGATATGTCACTCTGTTCCATGCTTCTGTGTCTCTGGACCTATTAAGTTCGTCAGCTCATTATGTTCATTAGATCCCATTTATAAGTGAGATCATATGATATTTGTCTTTCTCTGACTGGCTTCTTTCATGAAGCTTAATACCCTCCAGGTTCCATCCATGTTGTTGCAAAAGGAAAGAAATCCTTTTTTTTACAACTGCATAGTATTCTATTGTGCAAATATACCACAGTTATTTTATCCACTCACATATTGATGGGCACTTGGGTTGTTTCCAGATATTGGGTGTTGTAAATAATGCTGCTAAATGTTGTAAATAGCGATGCATATATTCTTTCTGAATGTCCATTTACATTAAAGGTTAATATTGATAAGTACTTACTTATTGCCTTTTTTTTTTTTTTTTTTTTTTTTTACAACTTTATCCTCTCTCTCTCTCTCATTTTCTTCTACTTAAAGCAATTCCTTTAGCACTTCTTGCAATGATGGTTTGGTGGTAATGTATTCCTTTAGCCTTTTTTTATCTTGGAAATTATTTCACCTTCAATTTTAAATGATAGCCTTTCTGGATAGAGTAGTCTTGGGGCCAGTCCCTTGATTTTCATTATTTTGCATACTTTATGCCATTCCTTTTTTGGCCTGAAGTATTTCTATTGAGAAGTCAGCTAACAGTCTGATGGAAACTCCTTTGTAGGTAACTTTCTGTCTCTCTCTTGCTGTCTTTAAGAGTCTTCCTTTGTCTTTAATGTTTGCCATTTTAATTATGATGTGTCTGTGGGAGCCTTAGTTTATCTTGATTGGGACTCTCTGTGTTTCTTGAACTTGTGTGACATTTTCCATCACCAGGTTAGGGAAGTTTTCTGTTATTTCTTCAAACAGGTTCTCTATTCCTTACTTAGATTCTTCTTCTTCTGGTACTCTTATGATGTAGATATTGTTAAGTTTCATGTTGTCCCAAAGCTCCCTTAAACTATCCTCCAGGTTTTTAATTTTTTCCCCCTTAATTACTGCTCTTACCAGGTGTTTTTTTCTACCTTGTATTCTAATTTTCTGATTTGATATTCAGTTCTGCTAATCAACTGTTGATCCCTTCCAGGGTATTCTTTATTTTAGCTATGTCATTCTTCATTTCAAATTGATTCTTATTCATGGTTTTTACATCTTTTTTTATGCTGATATAGTTCTTACTTAGTTCCTTGTAGTTCTCATTAGGTTACTTGTGGTTCTTACTAAGTTGTTTAAGTATCTCTATAACCATTATTTTTAACTCTATATCTGATAAATTGCTTGCCTCCATTCTATTTACATCCTTTTCTGGCAATTCCATTGTTTATTTCATTTAAGGGTTGGTTCTTTGTTTCCCCATTTTAGTTACCTGTTTGTGTTTGTTTCTATGTTGTGGGGGCTGGTATCAAAGCACACGGTTGCAGAAGTGGGTCATATCTTCTAGGGGTGCCGGGTCAAGTGCATTGTGTGATGGGTGGCAGCAGCTCCATGGGTTTGGGGGCTTTGGGTTGTGGCAACGGTATCAGGGGCACAGGGGCACTATGGCTGGTCCATACATCTTGGTGCTGCTGGATTGCAACTTGGATCAGGGGTGCAAAGTTGTAGTAGCGGGGCAGGCAGTGCTGTTTTTGGCTGCAGGCTGGTTGTCCAGGGGTACCTGGTTGTCCAGGGGTGCCTGGTCAGGCACGCCAGGTGGCAGTGGCAGGTCTCTGCATCTGGAGGCTTTGTTGTTACAGTGGTGGGGCCAGGCATATGTACTTGGAAGGGCTGGTCTTCCATCTGGGCATGACAGGTCATGGTTCAGGGCATTGGGTCAAGGCTGCTCTCCAAAGCATCTTCCCGAGGAGGATCCTGTGGATCTGCCAAAATAGTGCACTCTCAACTCCCAGGTGGAAAGCACCACCCAGCTTAGCAGTTGACCGTGGGGGCTCCCCTGCCAGCACTGCCCCAATGGCCTACCCTTAGTCCCCTACAATAAAATGCCCACTCATACCCACATGCACACATGTTCACTCTCACACATGAGATGACCCACTCACACCATTCACACTCTCACCCTCACTCATGTCTTGCCCACCAGCATGTTCTCCCCTCTCCCTATATATTAAATCCTGGGTCTCTCCTCCAGATATTCTTGTTTAATTACTGTAGGGTATGATTTGGTTGTCATGATATCTAAAATTCTAAAAGGTGATTTAAATATGTAGCTAAAATTGATAACTGCTGCTCTAAAACATAAGATAGAAGATATGCTGACAAAGAAGCCTGGAAAGGAATAGAGAATGTGATAGTAGGAAATCTAGGTGAGTGCAGTGCTTTGAACCAATTTTGCATATAATAGGCACCAGCAAATAAAATCTGTGTTTTAATTTTGTATTTCATCATATATTGTAAGAAAAACTGGGTTTGACAATGTGTTTACTTGAGTAATTTAAAGAAACTCACTGAATCAGAACCTCAACACAATCATTTATAAGATGTGGATAATAGCCCTAACTGGTTTGGCTCAGTGGATAGAGCGTCAGCCTGCGGACTGAAGATGTGGATAATAATCCATCCTATTTCACCTTATCACTATAAGGATAATAAGATATTTGATAGTACCTTGCAAACAATGTTATACAATTCCCAAGTGAAATATTTGAAGTCAAATAATACTTCACTCCTGATTTCCTATATTTTTTACTTTTGTAGGAAAATTAGGCATTTGTTGAAGAAGAGTGACTCAGGAAAGGGAACTTCATGGTGAATATAAATAACAGGTAATTGTTTGAGTTTCCTCCTAGTGGCATAACTTATCACCACTATAACTGCTATAACAGATGTGTTAATCATGTTTCTGATGAAATTGGCAGTTAGTAGCAAGGGAAGGCAATATTAGCAGAAGCAGTAGGTTTCCCTTTCATCATTGAATTTGAAACTAGGAATTGAGAAAAACTGAGGAAAGGAACCATCATGGTTCATTCTTGGAACATACTGGAAACTGATAAGAGTATATGATTTCCATTCCTTACAGAGAGGTTGTGCCAGGTTCAGTCCTGGAATGGAAGCATTATAAGACACACTTAATGAACCTCTTTAAAGTTCAGATTGATGCACAAAAAAATATATACCAAGAGGAATAACATCCCCAGTGAAAAGATTAGAAGGGTGACTTAGCAGTTTATTTGTACACAGGTTGAAAATCACTGTCCTATAGGATAGAAACAAAGACATATATTTAATATTAAAATATAAGATAGAACTTGATGGATCTAGATAACATAATGTATGAATAAAATTATATAGCTTGGAGATACTATTTACAAACCATGCATCTAACAAGTAAAACATTCATATCTATAGTATGTAAAGAACTCTCACACTCAGCAATATAAGCCAAGCAATACAGTTAGAAACTGGGCAAAAGTCATGAACAGATAGTTCAATGAAGAGGATGTTCAGATGGCATATAAGAACAGTAAAAGATGTTCAACATCATTAGCCATTAGGAAAATACACATTAAAACTATGTGCTATCACTACATACTTATCAGAATTTCTAAATTAAAAATAACGATAACACCAAATGTTAGTGAAGATGAAAAACAATTAGATCACGCACACATTACTGGTTAGAATGGAAAATGGTACAGCTCTCTGGGAAACAGTTTGTCAGTATGTTACAAAACTAAATGTGCATTTATTATATGACCCAACAATCACACTCTTATCCATCTTTTCCAAAGGAAAAAAAATACATGTTCACACAAAACTAATACATAAAGTTTCATACTAGCTTATACTATAATACTCCAAACTGGAAACAACCTAAATATCCTTCAATGCAGGAATAGTTAAACTATAAATGTAATATAATATAACACTATGAAATAAAATAATGAATTATTGATACACACAACTGGAAGTGATCTCAAAGGAATTAAGCTGATTTTTTAAAAAGCCAATGTCTAATGGTTAACACAGCATGTTTCCATCTATATAATATTAATTAAGTATCAAAATTATTGAGATGGTGAACAGGTTAGTATTTTCCAGTTATTAGGGATGGGTAGGGGAGAAGGGTGTGCGATATAAAGAGGTAACAGGAGGGAAACTTTGGTTAGTGAAGGAGCAGTTGTGTATCTTAACTGTGGTTATGCTTACATAAATCTGCACAGGTGATAAAATTACACAGTACTTTACACATTTCTGTTCAACAAACCAGTGAGTATAAAACTAGTAAAATCTGAATAAGCTCTGTGGATTACACCAAATTTCTAGTTCTATACTGTACCATATTTTTGCAAGAAGTTACCATTTGGGGGAAACTGGATAAAGGGAGCATGGGATTACAGTTTGTTTTTGCTACTTCCTGTGAATCTCTAATTATTTTAAAATAAAAAAATAAATGTATGGGTATTCAGTTTGAAGAAACCAGGGGTAATTTCATATAAAAAAAATGGAAAGGAACTTTAAGAATAAGAAGTATTTAGCTTTTTTAAAGTGTAAAGGGCTCCACACTTAAGATAGAGAGGCCTAGTAAAGAATGTATTTAAATGCAAGTGTTTACACCATAGAGATTACATGGAGTAATTCTGTGGGAATTAGTGAGAGGTAAGTTTTGGAATGTAGATATGGCTTAGACCAGTGATGTTCAACTGGTGTGCAGCAAGCATTTTTAAAACATGCAATGCCTGACTATTTAGTTCGGGACACTGACCTCTTTTCCCTTAGATTGTCAAATTTACAAAGTGACAACGGCCAACATATACCTATTTTTTTGTCAGATCAGCAAAAATATGTTTTTTTTTGTTGTGCCACAGAATTTTAGTAATTACTTTATCTGTGCCGTGAGATGAACATGATTGAAAATCACTGACTTAGACAATATAGAGGGTTTCAAATGTTAGACTAAGGAGTCTGATATCAATAAGTTTGAAGCTGGTAGTCAGAGAAGGTTTGTTAGATATTAAGTAAAATGATTAAAGCTATGCTAAATGGATTCAATATAAAGTAAACAGAGGAAGATTTGTGTGAAGGCTGTTTCTATAGCACAGGTAACAGATAATGAGGTTATAATGAATCAGAATATATTTGGTGAAAATGAAAATGAAATCTATTATTTATAAGAATTAATTGGCTGTAGAGTAGATAGAAAAAGGGATTCAGTTTGTGATTCTCGAGTAAGTAAATGAGGATGTTGATGAGCATAAAGGCTTCTTTGTTTTGTAAATAGTTTGTATTTGCTCTTCTAGAAGTAGTTTCCAAAGGTTCATATAATCTCACCTTTTAGGAGAGGGCATTTACTGAACCAACATATACAAATATATATCAGTATGATCTTGAATGAAAGTATCATTATTTCACAGAGGAACAGATAAAAAGGAAATGAAGAAAAGTATATATTTATTTTTAACTTATGCTCCGAAAATATACCATAGAAAAATGAAATTTTATTTACTTTATATTCAGATGTAATCTATTAGAAAGGGTATTAGAATATGTTAATATTATGAACTTTTAATAAATATGTGCATCTTGCCATATTTAAGTATTAATTATTTGCCTTTGAAAGCAGTGTGCAAACCATCTGAACATGTATTCTGAAATGCCATTTTGGTGTGTGTGTTTTTGTTGGAGGTAGAGGGAGAGGAATAGTGGTTTTTCAGAAATAGATACTAATATCCTATTCATCTTTAGGTTGTTTAGATAACACACTCTATTTTCACAATATTATGTACAATAAATGTTAACTTACTGTTTTTGAAGAACTCTTAAACAGAGCTTCTCCTTGTTACAGAGTAATGTTTGATGTAACCACTATGTTTTACATATCTTTATTATATTTATGATAATTCATTCTCTTTTCCCAAATCTTAAAGTCTACATGCAGGCTTCTGCTGACCATGCAGCAAAATCTATGTTATTTCCCAAAGCAACTACTTGAGGAGAAATTGTAAAACTCAAAAACATATTTTTTTCCACAATTGAAAGCATAGGGTAAAATAAATGAAAACCTTTCATATAATCAATGCAGTCTAAGAAGTATATAAAGTTCTGCTGTATTTTTTTCATGGATAATCTGCCAGTTCTCACACATGCAAGATAAAGGTAAACAACTATGGCTCAGAAAAATCACATACAGTAATTTTTGCCCCTTATCTCCAAGGCATTCTTTCCAATATCCCCCAGTGGATGCCTGAAGCCACAGATAGTACTGAACCCTGTATATACAATTTTTTTCCTATACAAACATACCTATGATAAGCCAGGCACGTCAGAGATTAACAACAATAACTAATAATAAGAGAGAACAATTATAACAAAATGCTGTAATAAAATTTATGTGAAAGGTCTGGGATTTATTATTAAGTACAATGAAGGTTACTCGGACACCAGCACTAGAGCACTCAGAGAGTTGACCTGGTAACCAAGAAGGCTACTAGGTGACTAATGGGCAGGTAGCATATATATCAGTGATGTGCTGGTAAAAGGGACGATTCACATCCTGGGTGAGACAGAGCCAGAGAGAGTAGATGACGGGAGATTTATGCTACTTAGAATGACATGGCAATTTAAAATTTAAGAATTATTTATTTCTGCAACTTTCTATTTAATATTTTGGACTGCTGTTGACAATGTGTAACTGAAACAGTGGAAAGACAAATTGCAGATAAAGTTTGGGGGGGGGGCTGTTGCATACAGTTGTGCAGAATATTGAGTAAATATTATTGCCTCATTCATGACATGTTATCTTAATCAGTTTGCACAAGTTCCTCCTCTTGCTTTTAAAATTATTTATTTTGTTTTATTTCCATATCTATCACATTTCCTTCTGTGGCCCATAATTCTAATGTACTCCTTTGGTCTGCATAAGTTTTTATATAATGTGTATATTGGTTTTGATGAGTTTTAGTTTATATAATAGCATTGTAAATTTTGTACTGGGTCCACTCTATCCTTCCTTTGTACTATGTTTAAGATCTGCCTATGAATATGTGGTCTCTTACATCTATCCTTATACCCTGTAGCATGGTTTGCACCAAAGATATCTGGTCTGCCATTTAGATCATGTCATAAAATCCATGTTGGGATATGATGTAATAGCAAATTTTAAAAAATATATATTTTAATTATTTATAATGTACTTTTTACATAAATATTTACAAACAAAAATATTTATAGATCATGATGATGCCATTTGATTGATAACCACAAAGCATGAACACACATGTGTATCTCTACCCAGATTAAGAAATAGAATATTACTAGCAATTAAGAAACTTTTCACATCCTGCCTCCTTCCCACTCATTACAATCTCTAAAAGTCACCGTAAATTTTACTTCATCATCATAATATTAGTTTTATATATTTTTGAATTTTTATAAATGTAATCATAGTATTTATTATCTTGTGTCTGGTGTTTTGTTGTTGTTTTATTTTGATTGTTTGTTTTTATGCTTAGCAGAATGTCTGTGAAATCCAGCTGTATCACTGCAAAGACAGTAGTTCTTTGGGTTTCCCATTGGTATATAATAGCAATTCTCAAAATGTGCTCTATCGATACCCAAATTCCTTATAAACTTTTAGGGAGACTGGCAGGTGAAAATTATTTTCATAATGCTATTGAGACATTATTTGTCTTTTTCATTGGGTTGACAATTACACTGATAATGCAAAAGCAATGATTCATAAAACTACTGGCATCTACATAGTAGCAAAAAATTGTAGTAGTTGTCAAAATATTCTTCAAAGGCAAACACTTAGAGGAAAAAATATATACCTTTCACTTAAAAATCCCTCCATGAATATGCAGAAACAATAATTTAATAAAATGTTGACCCTGGTTACATATCTTCTTACATTCTGTGTTATAAAATGAGAAGCATGCATGAATCATTTTGCTGAATATCAACATATGATTGTTTCCTTGAGGAAAAATACTTGTGCAAGTGTATTATTATGAATATGCATTTGATATTGCCGACCCCCCTCTGAATGAGTCTTGAAGATCACAAAATGTCCATACACCTCATTTCAATGAACATAGTCATAGAGCAACTCCTAAAGAAAAGCAAGCCAATAGGTATAGGTAATAGCCAATAGGGCAAATAAAATGACTTTTAAAATACAATCAATCTCTTGGAAGCCAGAGAAAACAACAATAAATAAATAGACAATATACAGAACAAAAAAGTAAAGAAAACAACATAATAATAGATTTAATTTCAGTGTAATAAAGAAGTTAATTAATTATAAATGTGCTTAAAATATCCAAATAAAAGACAAAGATTGGTAGATTGAATAGAGATCCAAAAATAAACTATATACTGACTTCCAGAAAGTTGCTTTAATTATAAATTGGTCAAAAGTTAAAGAATAGTTTTACACAATTTTAAAAAGAAATGGAAAATACTTTACCTTAAAATCATTAATTTAAAAATAGGATGTAGCTAAACAAGGTATATTAAATGAAAAAAGTCAGGAACCTTTTAAAATAACAAATGAATTAGCTCACCAAGATGAAATAATCATCTTAAACATGCATGTGTCTAGTAACAAAGCTTTGAAATACATTTAGCAAAAACTAAGAATTGAAAATAAAAGATAAATCAACAATTTGAGAGTGAGATTTTAACAAATTTCTTTAGTAGTTGAGAGAACATTTCTAGAAAAAATATAAATAGATCTTTATTATCAACCATTTTTTCTAATTGACTGTTATAGAATATTATACACAAGCCAGAAGAGTATACATTCTTTACAAATGCAAATGGACTATTCATCAAGGTAAAACATGTGGTTTAATTAGGTTTAGAAGACTTAAATTATCCATAGTGTACTCTTTGGCTACAGTGGAATAATGATAGAAATCAGTAAATTAGAGATTGCTAAGATCTATGAATACTTGAAAATTTAAAAATATGCTTCTAGGAGAGACTTCTGGGAAGATGGAGTAAACATACCTTTTCTTCTTCCTCTGACTAAGTACAACTAAAATGGGACATTACCTATAAAACTATATATATATATATATATATATATATATATATATATATATATGAAGATATATGGGGAGTAACTGTATTTTCTGGCATTGGGGCAAAAACTCCAGGGAGGCTTTCTCCCACAGGTGCTCACAGGGGTCATTATTCCTATGCTGAGACCTCCCCCATTGTGGAGCTGACTGGCAGCTGTATCTGAGTTTCCATCAGCCTAGCTCACACTGTAGGCTCTGCCCTGATGATTGCCTGAGACTCCACCCCATCCAATTTGCAGCGCCACCCATGCTGTTTGCAGCAGCTTTTCCATATGAATGACCTTTCCTGGCTCAAACTTCAGACTTTTCTAAAATATCTCAAACAAGCAGCAGCTGGCATCAGCATGCCCCAAACCTATCAGTAAGAGGCCCAAGACCTGGCACTAGCACCAGCCTGTCTTGCTTTACAACTTGGCCTCTCCTGGGCACTTCCAAGCCCAATACAAGTAGCAACCATCAGTAGATCTCTCTGTGGCTTTTGCTGGTTGGCCTCAGGCTGTGGCTGACTTTGCACCTTCCAGGAAGCCCCAGAACCAGTGCATGTGGTGGACAGCTTCAGACCATACCAGATTACAACTCTACACATCTACAAGTGACATACTCAGGGGCAATTCAGGGAGCACAAAAGCCCCAACTGAAGCAATTCCTGCTCCATAGGGGTGTCTCCTCCACAGAAGCTCTTCCACTGTAGTTGTAGGTGGTCCCCACAGCCAATTGGCCTTGCAATCATTTCCTCCCAGTGACAACAACAGCAATTAAGGCTCAAATACAACAAGACTGTGCACACAGCCCACACAGGGGCACACTTAGAGAGCGCAGCTCAGGTGACTGAGGAGGCTGAACTACTGGGCCCTCCAGGACACCTAATACACAAGACTGCTCTACCAATTCCAGGAGACATAAAAGCTCTACCTAGAACATAGAAACAAATACAGGGAAACAGCAAAAATGTGGAGACAAAGAAACATGTCACAAATGAAACAAATGGAAGCAAGCAAACTATGGATACAGAGTTCAAAACAATGTTTATAGGTTGTTCAAGGATCTTAATGAGAGCTTCAAGAGACTTATGAGAACTTGAGGGACTTCGTGAGACTTTCAAGGATTTTAGTGAGAATTTCAAAAACATGAAAAAGGACAAGTCAGAAAGTAAGCATATACTAACTGAAATGAAGAATCATTTATAGGGATTCAACAGTAGAGTAGAGGATTCTGAGAATCAAATCGATGATTTGGAATATGAGAAAGCAAAAAACACCCACTCAGAAGGGCAAAAAGAAAAAAGAATCCAAAAATATGAAGATAGTGTAAGGAGCCTCTGGGACAACTTCAAGTGTACCAACATTCACATTATGGGGGTGCCAGAAGGAGAGAGAGAGAGTAAGATATTGAAAACCTATTTGAAGAAATAATGACAGAAAACTTCCCCTACTTGATGAAAGAAATAGACTTATGAGTCCAGGAAGCACAGAGAGTCCCAAACAAGAGGAAACCAAAGAGACTCACCTCAAGACAAGTAATAATTAAAATGCCAAGGGTTAAAGACAAAGAGAGAATCTTAAAAGCAGCAAGAGAAAAGCAATTAGTTACCTACAAGGGAGTGCCCATGCAACTATAAGCTGACTTCTCAACAGAAACTGCAGGCCAGAAGGGAGTGGTGAGAAATAATCAAAGTGATGAATAGCAAGGACCTAGAACCAAGATTACTCTCCCCAGCAAAGCTATGATTTAGAATTGAAGGTCAGATAAAGAGCTTCACAGATAAGAAAAAGCTAAAGGAGTTCATCACCACCAAACCAGTATTACATGAAATGTTGAAGAGTAAGAAGAAGAAGAAAAAATATAAAAAATATGAATAAAATTGCCATAAATACATATCTACAACATTTGAATCTAAAAATCAAAATAAATGAACAAGAAATCTAATTAAAAAAATAAACCGATGAATAAAATAGAATTAGAGGCATGGAAACATGGAACAGACTGAGGAATCTCAGAGGGAAGGGGGTGGGGTGGAAGAGATTAACCGAAGATCTTATATGCATATATGCATTACCTATGGACACAGACAATAGGATGGTAAATGCTAGGGATGAACTGGGTGGAGGGGGGCAATGGGGGGAAAAAGAGGGACATCTGTAATACTCTCAACAGTAAAGATTAAAAATAAAAGGAGAAAGCAGACAAGATAGGACCGCAGAATCAAAGAATAGCATGAGGATGAGTAACCTGGGTTTTGTTTTTGTCTCATATATATCAGTCTTCAAACTGAAGAAGTCATAAAACTGAAAATATTAATGAGTACAGACAAAAAAAAAAAAAAGCTCCAACAAATGGCTTTCTCTGTCAAAAATACTTGGTAAGGAGCAACCTAGCAAGACACAAAACTTTTATACAATAATCATTCGAATCCATACAAACACTACATAGATATAATAGTACTCTGGATGTTACATAATATATACAAAACTTATTACACTATAGTAGTGTTATTATTTTACCAGTTCAAGTGAAATATATACATTTTGTTTGTTTACATCTTTACCCTCCCCAATTTATAATTTTCTTAACTATTTATTCTACATAAATTGGAATAAAATCAATCAGTATTATAATTTTTATGCAATGTCAATAATTCAGAGAACTTATGAGAAACAAAAATTATATTTGCTGATTTTTTGCTCTTTTCTTTCTTCCTCCCTGATAGTACATGTTTGCTTCATTTTTTGCTTGCTTTCTATTTAGATAAATTTCTTTATCCATTTTTTTGGATTAAGTCTGCTGGTGACACATTCACTTAGTTTTCAATAATGTGAAAATGCCTTGATTTCCCTTCCATTCCAGAAGGATATTTTACTGAGTATAGGATTCTGAGTTGACAGTTCTTTTCTTCCAGTACTTGAAAAATACTGTACCCTTCCTTCTGGCTTCCATTATTTCTAAAGAAAAATACCTCTCCTCCTAACCATCTTTCCTCTATGTCATTTAGGATATCATTTCTGAAGTTTAATGATAATATATATTGGCAGCATGGATATCTTAAGGTTTGTTGTTTATTCAGCTTCTTAAATGTGTATGTTCATGTCTCTTCCCAAATTTGACTTTTCCTCTATTATTACTTGAAGTAAAATGTCTGTCCCAGTCTTTTTTCTTATTCTCCCAGGATTCTGATTACACAGAATTTAGATTGATGTAATCTCACAAAGGCAATAAAATTTACAAATGTCAAGCATGGCTGAAAAACAGAAAGAAAAATAATTCTCAATACCAGATATGAACATGGATAGCAATACAGACACTGAAGACATTAAAAAGATAGAAACAAATACTATGAACAGCTAAAACACATGAATTTGATACTAGACAAAATTGACCTGTTCTTTGTAAAACTCTACCACAACTTACCTAAAATAAAATAGATAATTTCAATAACTCTATAGCGATAAAGGGAAAAGACTTATAATTTGAAACTTTCTGAAAAATATATCACCAGGTCCAGATGGCTTCTATGAAGAATTCTAGCAAACTTTTAGGAAAGAATTAATACAAATTCTACTCTAAGTTTTTCAGATTTTTAAAGATGAAGAAACATGTCTTAATTTATTTTTGAAACATTATTTTGAAAATAAAGTTTATTTTAAATTATATTGTCTTAATTTATATCTGAAAATTTATTTTGTTATCCTAATACATTATACCACACAAAGCAGGCTCTCCTACAAAGCTTTAGTGAGTAATATCACTTATTAGTATAGAAACAAAAAATCTTTTATAGAATATTAACAATATAATTCAGCATTATATAAAAACTAGAGGCCTGATGCACAAAAATTTGGGCACTCGGGAGGATCCCTCAGCCTGGCCTCTGCCCTCTTGCAGTCTGGGAACCCTCAGGGGATGACCACCTGCTGGCTTAGGCCTGCTCGCCGGGGGATTGGGCCTAAGCTGGAAGTCAGACATCCCTCTGGCAGCCCGGGAGCCCTTGGGGGATGTCTACTTTCCAGCAGGGAGCAGGCCTAAGCTGCAGTTGGACATCCTTAGCGCTGCTGAGGAGGTAGGAGAGGCTCCCACCACCACCACTGTACTGGCAGCCGTCAGCCTGGCTTGTGGCTGAGCAGAGCTCCCCCTGTGGGAGCTCACTGACCACCAGGGGGCAGCTCCTGCATTGAGCGTCTTCCCCCTGGTGGTCAGTGTGTGTCATAGTGACCAGTCATTGCCAGTCGTTCTGCTGTTAGGGTCAATTTGCATATTACCCTTTTATTATATAGGATAGAAGCCTGGTGCATGGGTAGGGGCCGGCTGATTTGCCCTGAAGAGTGTCCCGGATCAGGGTGGAGGGTCTTGCTGGGGTGCCTGGCCAGCCTGGGTGAACGGCTGATGGCTGTTTGCAGGCTGGCTAGTGCCCCCAGCCACCCAAGCTCCCAGTGGAGGCTGGCTGGAATCAGGTATCTGGGATTTATTTATCTTCTATAATTGAAACTTTGTTGCCTTGAACAGAGGCCACAGCTAGCCTGAGCAGGTGGGAAGCTTGGTTTCCTCCATCGCCGGGGCAACCAAGCCTCCTGCTTGCTCCAGCTCTGTGGCTGCCTGCCGCCATCTTGGTTAGGTTAATTTGCAATTAGTCGCTCTGATTGACTGGTGGGCGTGGCTTGGTACATAACGGAGGTGTGGTCATTTGCATGTTTCTCTTTTATTAGATTAGATTATACACCAGGACCCAGTGGGGTTATTCTAGGCATCCGTGGCTGGTTTTGTATTTAAAATTATTTAATTTTATCTACCTTAATAATAGGGATAAAAAAGAAAATAACATGGTTATATTGATCTAAGAAGAAAAACATGAAAAAATTCAACACCCATTTATGATAAAAACTTTCAGAAAAATAGGGATAGAAGTGAATTCCCTCAACTTGATGAACAGCTTCCACAAAAAACCTACAGTTTTATAGTATATTTAACAGTGAAAGACTGACCAATAAACCACTAATTTCAGCATAATCAGGAGAAGCACAAAGATGACCAGGCATGAAGGATCCACTGACCCTGAACAGTTTTGAGGTCCCCTTTAACTCTATGGAATAAAAACACTGTAAATGACTGTCTCTCTATATTTTTTTCTTTATTGATTACGGTATTACATATGTATCCTTATCCCTACATTGTCCCCACCCACCCCCCAGCTTGTGTCCTCACAACTCCCCCATGTCTGTGTCCATTGGTTATGCTTATATGCATGCATACAAGTCACTTGGTTGATCTCCTTTCCCCCACCCTCCCCTGCCTTCCCTCTGAGGTTTGATGGTCTGATTGATGCTTCTCTGTCTCTGGATCTGTTTTTGTTCATCAATTTATGTTAATTATAATCCACAAATGAGTGTGATCATGTGATATTTATCTTTCTCTGACTGACTTATTTTGCTTAGCATAATGCTCTACAGGTTCATCCATGCTGTTGCAAATGGTAGGAGTTCCTTCCTTTTTATAGCAGTGTAATATTCCATTGTGTAGATGTACCACCGTTTTCTAATCCACTCATCTGCTGATGGTCACTTAGGCCAGTGATTCCCAAAGTGGGTGCTACCGCCCCCTGGTGGGCGCTGCAGCGATCCAGGGGGGAGGTGATGGCCACAGGTGCATTTGTTTTAACTTTTTTTGTATTACCTTTCTATTCTGAGTTCAATAAATAGTTTCATAATTTCAAACTTCAATGTTTCTAATTTACATCTTTCTTTACTATATTTTACGAAAAAGGTAGAAACATTAATACATATATCTTTCTGTTTAATTGCTATTAAAATTTAAAAAAAATTAATTTCCAGGGGGCGCTGAGTAATATTTTTTCTGGAAAGGGGGCGGTAGGCCAAATAAGTTTGGGAACCACTGACAGGCTGTTTCCAAACCTTAGCTATATTTTGAGACTAAGAGGGGTGATGCCGAATTTTGAGACACTGAACCCTTCACCAGTAAAAACTCTGAAAAGTCATGCAAAAGAAACTGTTTTAATTAGTTGTGGTAGGGAGTTGTATTAGTATCCTATAGCTGCTGTAACAACTTACCAAAAACATAGTGGTTGAAAACAGCTCAGTTTTATTACCTTAGTGTTCTGGAGGTCAGAAATGCAACCTGAGTCTTCCTAGGCTAAAATCAAGGCAGTGGTGGAGCTATGTTGTTCCCAAAGGCTACAGGAGGTGACTTGTTCTTGCCCTTTTTAGCTTCTAGAGGCCACTTCATTTGTTGCCTCAGGGCCACTTCCTTCATCTTAAAATCTAACAGAGTAAAACAGCTTTAAACCTCTCTCTTTCACTCTAGCCCTCTGCCTCCCTTTTATATGGATCTTTGTGATCTCATTGGATTCACTGGGAAAAAACAGGATAATCTCTCCCAGGCAAGATGTTTAATTTAATACATATGCAAAGTCCCTTTTGAGATGTAAAATAACATTGTTACAGGTTATAGAAATTGAAATATATTTGAAGGAAGGACATTACAATGCTACCACAAAAGTTGAAGTTGAAATAGATCAAATATATACAAAGGATAAAATTTATCACATTGGACCTAAATTTCACATTATTTGCTTATTTTTCATTTTACCAAAGAGGAGGCAAATCTTTTAGAATAGAGAAACTACATATTTCTCAGCATATCTGAGGATACAAATTTTCTCATTCTGTTATAAGTTTACTAAGAAGCAAAAAAATAACAACAGAGCCCCATGATTTATTTTCTGTTTTGTACAATATCCCTGGCTTATATAATGTCACTAAAATATGATAATTACACAGATACACTCTCTCTCTCTCACACACACACACACACACACACACACACACACACACACACGATGAGACTGAAGATTAGTCTAGATCAGTGGTTCTCAACCTTCTGGCCCTTTACATACAGTTCCTCATGTTGTGACCCAACCATAAAATTATTTTCGTTGCTACTTCATAACTGTAATGTTGCTACTGTTATCAGTCCTAATGTAAATATTTGATATGCAGGATGGTCTTAGGTGACCCCTGTGAAAGAGTCGTTTGACCGCCAAAGGGGTCGCGACCCACAGGTTGAGAACCGCTGGTCTAGATGGAGTTTAGGGTTGAAATTATGATTCATTCATTCTACAAGTATGTTAGGAACCTACTTTGTTGAAAATTGGCTAGATGATACAGAGATACATGAGTAGCTAAAGCACATGTCTGATATTACAGTGCATTTAAATCAATAAGAAATCTCAATAAATATATCACCAGGTAACAATAGTTTAGTGTATCAAGGGAAGTTAAAAGTTTAGTGCATCAGGGGAAGTTAAAAGTTTCAGGCAAAGGATAGATTACTTTGTAGGAGTAGTAATTGTCAAGATTATGCAAGAAGATCATATACATCAAGATGATATGATTATTGCAAGGACGTGAGTCAGACGATTAAAACCCCAGGCTCCTTTTACATTTTCTGATGGTTATGTCTGCACAGTGTTGTGAAATAGAAATCACAAAGTTCTTTTCCCAGTATTGTTTGCCAAAATTTCTTGGAGCCCTAGCTGGTTGGGCTCAGTGGTTGGAGCATCAGCCTGCAGACTGAAGGATTCCAGGTTTGATTCCCATTAAGGGCTTGTACCTCGTTACAGTCTGGATCCCTGGCCCTGGTCAGGGCACGTGTGGGAGGCAACCAGTTGATGAGTCTCTTTCACATAGATGTTTCTCTCTGTGTGTCTCTCCCTCTCCCTTCCACTCTCTAAAAATCAATGGAGAAAATATTCTTGGGTGAGTATTAACCAAAAAATTATTTTTCTTTGAAAAACTACTGGGTAATTAATTTTTTTTTACTGAACAAAGCAAACTTTAATCTGAAGGTGGCAATTTAACAACCATATGCTTTCTAGAAACATAGTTGTTGCTATATTAATTTCAAATAGATAACCAAGTCCAATACAATATCCATTGTTCTATTTTTTTTTCTCATTGAAAATATCTCAGTTGAAGTAGCTAGGTGCACAGCTCAAAACATATACACATTTTACATTCTCCAGCAGCAAAATTTGATCATGTGATAGCTTTGTAACCAATAATATGAAAGTGGAATTCTGTAAGAGGCTTCAGGCGGAGTTTTAATGCCTCACTGATAAGTTACACAAAATTCTCCCATTTTCCTTCTGTCTGCTTGGAATACAGGCTGCTAGCTATAGAAGCATCTCTCCCCTAGAGGAAAGATTAAACCCTCTTTTCGTTGAAACCACTGGTATCTGGATTTTTTCTTATTTGCAACACAGGTATTCCTAATGCAATACTTGCAAGTTGTGTTTTAAGTTGTGAAATATTTTGTATATTTAAAAAAAAATCTAGTGCAGGTGTACTCAATTTTTGAAATAATTTCAACACTACTGTTGTGTTTAGTAGATAACCTTCAGCTGTTTTTTTTTCCTATTAATTCTCTATATTTAAAAAATATTGAATCTTCTGAACTGCTGCTCTGGGCATACTTTAGGCATCTTGTTTTAAAATAGGGGCTAAGACTCTGTCTGGATAATCTTCTGATAGTTCAAGGGAGTTTGGGGAAACCATCCTTAATTATGATGCATTATACCAGTCATTATTTCAGAGAAAATCCTGAATTAAAAATCTTAAATAAAAAGTTTAGATAGTCTTTAGCCCTAAAGAAATGGATAAATAATGGAAGACCTTTCCTTACAATATGCACAATTCTAGGTTTGTTTCTCAATGAAGTAAAATGATTATATAGATGATTAATTGACTCTTTAACCACCCAATCTTGATCCCTGAGTTCCTCTTTTATTCTTGGGAATGCCATCTTGCCTTCTTCCACATTTTCCAAGATTTAAAAATACTTGTAGTTTCCTCTACTGCAAGGTATTTTTAGCTTCTCTTCCTGAGTGCTTTCCAAATCTCTTTATTATAAACAAACTGGATAATACTTAACAACGGGTTGTTTTTAAAAAGATGATTCAAGGATAGAAGTAACAGGTTCTCAATTAATTTTAAAACAAAAAATGTTGAATTAAGATTTATGATTCTAAAATCCTTATGAAAATGGATAGAAGTTATGATGGTATGCAGCCATAAGAACAGAGTAATACAAAAGGTCAGTTTACAAGTAAGAAACACATGACTCTGAGATCTCATTCAATATCAAATCTTATTAATAATTTCAAAGACAAGGAAAACTGTGAAGCACAGAAGAGGCATGAAGTAATCCAAGATTGTCAACAACACTCCTCACATCCTACCTTTTTTATTTTGCACTGTGTCTGACATAGATTTAAGATACTCATCCTAAACTATTCTTGAAGGGTACCACTTACACAACAGGGAAATTTGCGAGTTATGAGATATTTCCATTTATACCCTGAACATTATCTATCCTACATGACATTTTCTAAAGAGATATACCATGGTTAAGCAATTGAAATGGAGCAGGTACAGTATGTGTTTGGGTGAAAATGCGTTCCCCAATTTTATGCATCAAAACCTTAACCCCCAATATCTTTGAATGTGATTATGTTTGGAGATAGGGCCTTTAAAATGCTACTTAATTTAAAATGAAATTAAGATAAAATCGGTGCCACTAAGGTAGCTTTAATGCAATCTGATGTGTTCTCATAAGAAGAGGAAATTTGGACACATAGACACCAGGCATGCAGGCAAACAGAAATGGCAATGCAGAGAAAAGGCAGCCATCTGCAGGCTGAGGAGAGAGGCCTTGGGAGAAACCAAACCTGCACAACCTTGATCTTGGACTTATAGTCTCCAGACCTCTGAAAAAAATTAATTTCTGTTAAGCCACCCAGTCTGTGGTATTTTGTTATGGCAGTCCTAGAAAATTGATAAAGCCTTCTAAAATATTCTAAACATAAGGGCTTGCCCACTAGAAAATGTCAGTATGTATTTTGCAGAAGGCTAGACATTCATGTGTTTACAAGATAATTTGAGTAGAACATCTTTCTGTAACAGCTGTCTAGATAGATGGAAAAAATAGATTGTAGGTCTGTTCTTAACTCGATCCTTCCATAAACACTGAAGTTCCACTTGGTGTATCCAGAGACACTATCACATAGGCATACGTGAGGGAAGATGTTAGAGTAAGATTTTTGCACTGAGATTTATTGTAGCAGATTGTAGATCATTAGCAAGTGTACAGTTAGCTTTGATGGACATGCATCATGGAACACTAGGCAGCAGTTAAAGTAACAGACTAGATATGGGTAAGGGGACATGTATGTTATCTTCAAAACCTAATGTATAGTGGGGAAAATAATTATTTTGAAATTAATTATGTTTCCATTATGTAAATTAAAATACAAGCACTGAATATAAATTCCAGTTTTAAAATAATCGCTTCCATATTCAACATTATAGAGTTGTGTGCATTTAGGGTATGGGAGAGGGAAATGCAAGTAGGGAATACAAATAAAGTGAACAATAACAATAATAAATGGGAGAGTTTTCTGACAGACCAGTGATGATGATGTGCCATGAACTGAGGAAAGAGTATTTTTTGCTCAACACACACAAAAAAATAATAAATAAATAAATAAATAAAATAAAATAAAATTCAAACAGAGAAAATCCTGAATTAAAAATCTTAAATAAAAAATTTAGATAGTCACAAATATAAAGACACACACTACATAGTACACACTATACTAAAGAGAAGCAGCCTAAAAAATAGGACAGAAAATGTAATTCATTTCAGAAAGCTCATTATATAAAAAGAAAAGAAGTCCAATAAAATACTATGAATAAATAGAAAATAAAATAAAGACCTCAGAGCTGCTACTCATAAAAAAATATGTATAAAACATGACTTTAGTGGTTGAAAATCTCATAGCAATGGAAAGGAAGAAAACAATGAGGAAATTGCCTCAAATTTCATACATAAAATTTAAAGATTTTAGTGACTTACCTGATATTTATACAGGGTGGAGCAAAAGTAGGTTTACAGTTTATATGAAAAATAATACAATAATTAATAAATAACAGTACAAGAATAAACTCTGTGTTTCAAATACAACTGTAAACCTACATTTATCTCACCTGGAGAGGAATATAAGAGAAGTCAGAGATGGTACTGAGGTAAAAAGAAGAAAAACATAAAAAAGTATAAGCAATAAAAATAAGCAATTCTTATTCTGACCAGTGTGAGGCACTGGTTTGAGTATGGGCCAGTGAACTGAGGATTGCGGGTATAATTCCCAGTCAAGGGCATGTACCTGGCTTGCAGGTTCCATCTCTGGACCTGGTGGAGGCTCATGCAGGAGGCAACCAATCGATGTGTCTCTCTCACATCAAATGTTTCTCTCTCTCTCTCTCTCTCTCTCTCTCTTTCTCTCTCTCTCCTCCCCCATCCCTCCACCTTCCTCCATCCCTCCCTTTCACTCCTCTCTGAAAATCAATGGAAAAAATATCCTCCAGGGAGGAATAACAACAGTAAAAAAAGAGCAAATCTTTTAATTACCTTCTTATAAATTTACTAGGGGCCCATGCACGAATTCATGCACCTGGAAAGGAACTGTGGGCCGCGAAGCTGCTGTGGGCACAGGGATGGGTCTCAGCCCATCCTCCACACCCCTGCCTGGCCCCTCCCACTATGGCTCCCTGTCCCCTGTCTGCCAGCAGCCCCACTCCCACCACCACTGCTCCCACATGCTAGCAGCATCAGCCCTGCTCGCACCCGCTGATGTTGTGGAGCGATTGGGGCCGGCACTATCAGTGGGTATGAGCAGTGGCTGCTGCCCCAATTGCCCCTCAGGAGCAGGGGGAAGAGGAGAAGCCTTCAGGGATGATTGGGGCCAATAGCCGCCGCTTGCACCCACTAAAGGCGCCAAGCAATCAGACCAGCACTGGGTGCCAGCAGCAGGTGCAAGTGGCAGCTCCAGCTCCAGCAGCAGGTGCGAGTGGGGCCAGCGCTGGCAGCAGGTGCAAGCGCCCAGCCGGACTGTGGCACGTGGGAGCAAAGAATTTTCAGTAACCACCAGAGGCTCACCCTGATGACAGCGACCGGCACCCCTCCTTGGTCTGGGCCCCCGCTCACCTGCTTCACCATCCCGCTGCGGCCGATGCCCACCATGTTCCGCACATGCCCCCGGGTGGTCAGCGCATGTCATAGTGACCAGTTGTTCAGTTGTTCGATTGTTCCTCCATTCAATTTATTTGCATATTAGGGATATATATATATATATATATATATATATATATATATATATTCCTTATCTTGCCCACAAAGCTACATACACTATGAGGGCAGAGATCTTGTCCACCTCATTCATCTCAGTACCCAAGCATGGAGCCCAGTGTTGATCTCTGCTGAAACAATGGATACCTAATAATGGAGGTATGTCTTGGGATGGAGAGCAATATAAAGAGGACAGTTTCACAAACTGGAATGGAAATTCTCTGCAGGCATTTGGGGTGTTACAAAAGCTTCATCTTCTTCCTAAACCACTTGTTTAACTTACTCTTTTAAATGTGACCAGGGGAGAATATGATGAACACATTCTTGTTCCTTATGTTCTCTGATTAATAGAAAGCATGGTCTCCATTCTTGTGTTTCCCTCATGCCAAAGAATAATGTATACAATTAGACATATTATAATTTTAAAATCACCTTAATCTGTATAACCTTACATGGTTGATTCAGAATGCATGACCTTTTAGATTCTAAATTTTCTGTTGAAATACTCACAATATGAGTGGCGATGAAAGGTGATGGTCTGTACATACATATGAGTGCAATCCTTCCAGTTACTTGGAATTAAAGTTCTTTCACAAGCAGTGTTCCTCCCTGTCTATTTAAGATTGACAAGGACATCTTTACACATATGGAGATAGATGTCCATAACTCACTTCCACAGTCATGTGGTTTTAACACAAGAGATTAACTTTTGTGGATTTCTTTTTCACTTCCCCTGTGATGGCTGCTTGGAGAGAATAGGGAGAATGTGGAGAGTAGCATTAATTCCACAACATAAAATAAATTATTCCTGCATAATTATTCTGTGTTAGAATATTTTAAAAAACCTCCCAGTTACAATGACAAATTCACCGATACACAGTTATAAGCCTCTGGCAACTACATAGTTTTGTTACCATGGCTGTGGTTTTCTCTGGTGTATGCCAGATGTGCACACATGCACACATGCATATACACACACACACACACACACATGTATTATGAGACAGCATGTCTACTGATTAGAGACTAGGCACTGCAGTCAGAGTTTTTTTTTGGACTAGAATCTGAGTACTATTATTTATTCATTATTTCATCTGTGAGTATGATAACTAACTTTTCTATTCTTCATATTTCTCTGTAAATATTAATAAAATATGTATAGAAAAATATATTTATAAATATCAATATAATTCATATGTGTAAAGTCCTGCCACAAGTTTCTGGCATAGTGTAAGAACTACCAGTAAATAATGTATGCTAGTAAATAATGTATGCTAATATCATGTGTGTGTTTTGTGTATGCATATATCTGTCATATCTATCCATCTATGTATGTATACATAAAGATGATATAATTGCATATTTCCAACTTTGAATTTGGCAAAATTAAGTGGAAGCCTTGAGTTAAATTTCACTGAGGTTCAAACTGAAATATTTCCTTCATTCTATTTAATTACACACATCAGCTTCTCTTTATAAAATTTACTTTCAATATATGAAAGTGTACAGGTATCCATATATTATAAGCAAATAAAAGCTTTAGGTAAAAGATTTCTTTAGCCACTGAGAGAAAATGCCCCTGGCTCCATATCCTATATAATCCTATATAATAAAGAGGTAATATGCAAATTGACTATCACGCCCTCACAAGATGGCTGCCTAAGACCAGGCTGGCAGGGGGTTAGTGAGGGACGACCAAATGACTGAACAAGCAGGCTGCGGGGGCTGTGAGAGGCAACCAGGCCAGCAGGGAAAGCAGTTAGGTGAGATCAGGCCAGCAGGCAGGACAGTGAGGGGCAATCGGGCTGCAGGGGGGCAGTTAGGACCGACCAGGCAGGCAGGCAGGTGAGCAATTAGGAGCCAGCAGTCCAGGATTGTGAGAGAGATATCTGACTGCCGGTTTAGGCCCGATCCCAGGGATTGAACATCTCCTGAGGGGTCCTGGATTGGAGAGGGTGCAGGCTGGGCTGAGTGGACCCGCCCCCCGCATGAATTTTGTGCACCGGGCCTCTAGTACCTTATAATGAGGGTGATCATATCATCCAAACTAGGGCAGTTTAATAGGAAAAGGCAAGTACTTTTAATAATCACTCAGGCAAACCAGGGAGGATTATCACTCTACAGAAAACCTAAGAAAATGCAGTAAGTGAAAAGCACACCTTTTGCATGTTCCAGGGACAAAAGGATTAAAAACAGTGGCACCAACTTCTCTTGGTGAAATAGTGTCATCTATTTATGCTATGTGTACAGCTTGGGTTGAATTTGTAACTCGGGTTGCATTGTCAATTTTTCATTTTCAGATTTTTGTTATTATTATACATAATGCCTTGTGTCTCACAGTTAAAAACAATTGCTCTAAAGTTCCAAGTTTTGCTCAAGTACAGCTGCCAGGATTTAGTGTGGATCACATTGTTTGAGGCTTTTTTTCAGCTGTCTGTTGAGTCCCCTGAAACTAATGCTCAGTCTATATTAATGTCTCGGTCCCGTGAAACCTCAGCCTATTCTCTCCTATAATTAATCTTGCAGGTACTGCCTTGACATTATTGGTTCACCAACAGAGCAGAACTGCCTCAGCCATCAATAATAATTCAACACATTAGAATGAGGCCTACATAGGGGCCACAGAGGTAGCCAGATCTGCACAATCTCCTGCACTCTCCTCCAGTTGACAGGAAATCCTGCAATTGAAACTAGTTGTTTTGGTGGCTGGATAATTTGTAATAGAGGGGTCTTGGTGTTACTAATTGTTCTGCTTTATGCTTTTCTCCAAATGTAGCCACTGCTTGGCACAATGGGAGTGATTGTCTGTTTACTGAATCTTAATACTGAGGCTGTTACAAATTGTCTTTCACAGATGGTGGGAGCTTTTCAGATCGAGAGAGGCAGGGAATTTATTACTCAATATTTCTGTATTACTGATTGGGACGTGAGGAGCATAGGCAATCTGTCCTACTGCAGGGTTTGCCGCGTGGTTTTTTCCCTCTGCAAAATTATGGCTGGCTCTAGACGTTTTTCTCATTTTGTATAGATAGCAGCTGTGTAATTTCAAGCGGAATGTTTGCTTTGATCCCCCTTCCTTTAATTGAAATCCACAATTATGAGATTTGTGTTTTTTTTATGTTTGCAAGTTTATTGGTTTAATCTACAGAATGTGCTGTCTTGCTGTCTTATACAGTTAAAGGCTACAGCACAGTTGGGACTTAAATGACAAACATTGGAAGGAGGGGCTTTCTTTTTCTCTTTTTGTTGGCTGTGGAAAGAAACCAATAGTTATTTCTCCCCTCAGATAGCAGGCTATATGACAACTGAATAAACTGTCATTCTGTAGAATTTGGAGCAGTCTCTGATATTTCTAAAAATGTTTCACAAATATGACAACTGAATAAACTGTCATTCTGTAGAATTTGGAGCAGTCTCATAATTTCTAAAAATGTTTCACAAATATTTCTAAAAATGTGTAGTATATGTGTGTATGTATGCATGTGTGTTTAGAATGGAAGGGTAGCCCATAGACATACTGGTAGAAACATCTCTTTGATTATAATAACTATAGATGGTCCCTGACTTATGATGGTTTGATTTAAAATTTTTCAGCTTTACAATGGTGTGAAAGTGATCTGCATTTAGTAGAAACTGAACTTTGAGTTTTGAATTTTAATCTTTTCTGGGACTCCTGGAATACAGTAAAAAAATCTCTCATGACGTTGGGAGGCATCAATGAGATGATTTTGTCCAACTGTAGGCTAGTGTGAGTGTTCTGAGCACATTTAAAGTAGGCTAAGCTGAGTTATGATGTTTTGTGAGTTAGGCATATTAAGTACATTTTCAACTTTAAAAAGAAAAAGGTTTATTGGTATGTCATCCTACCATAAACATACTATCATTTACAGAAAGTCAGCCTTAACAGTACATTTTAGGGGAGAGTGAAAGAATTATAATGTATATATAAGAACAGGATTGCTTGGTATCTGAGATAGTTTGACAACAAATAACTTCAATGATTATATGTCAATATGCTCTACCAAGGGGATGAGTTGCAGTTTTCCTGAATAAAATATTAAGAGATGTTTGGAGTTACTTCTGATTAAAATATAAAGAAAAGATTAAATAGAAAAGATCCTACTTAATCAAATTTTTTAAACTTTGATTTTTTTAAAACTTCCCCAAAATCAAATTCTAAATAAAGTCAGTTGACCTTGGACTAACTTAGTATTTTTTTAGAGGCTCCATGAAACATTTCAAAGATTTGGGGGTTATCTCCTTATAAAATAGATATATTAAGCTAATTAATCTTATTTGATATATTAAAATACATGGGAAGCATTATCAAATTAAAAAATTATAAACTTTTTAAAATATATATATACACACATATATATGAAAGTCACTAATATAAATGTTTTTTTAGATTTATATAAATTCCTGAAAATCTGATAGGTCCTAATATAATGTTACCAGTCATATTTTATTTTTTTATTTATTCTTTTTTTAATTGAATTTATTGGGGTGGCATTGGTTAGTTATATGGGTTTGGTGTATATCACCTGTTTATTATATTGTTGTTCACATCCCAAGTCCTGTCTCCCCTCACCACTTATCCCCCTTTTCCTTCTTCTGCCTACCCCACCTCCTCCTTTCCCGCTGGTCATCATCATACTATTGTCTGTGTCTTTCTTTTTTAGGCAGATTACATAAAAGGTAAAGAAAAACCTTTGTTTATAATTTTTTATTAAGAGGAGACCATTGATCTAAGAAAATGTTGTCTTTTTAATGAGAGAAAACCAAATTCTAATTTTCTATCAGTGTATTTTAGATATTAAATGCTATTAGAATAAAAGATACATGAAAAAGAATGATATTTTGTTTCCAAGTTTGCATCCTTTGACTCATAAAGTGTCATGCATTCTAACTATGTATTTTTAAACAATTATTGCTAATTTTTTTTTTCTGGCATAGTATGGTGAATTTTAATTTGGAACTCTAGGCGATATCTATAGAAAGGAAATCCCATACTTATTGGTATTAGTTTGTAACTGAATTAAACTTTCTATGCAGCACCCTCATCTCACTTCAACTAATTGAATTAGTTTCACAGCTCTGGTATCATTTGGGCATTTCTCTTAAATGCTCTTGAATAATTAATTCACATCAGCATTACAAAACAAGGGATTCTTCACCCAATTGTTCAATTTGTTAATTGTTGTGGGGAGGGAGCAAACAAAACAGGTGATTGTATGACTATCTATATATATAAAAGCCCAGCGACCATTATGGCAGAATGACCAGAACGACCAGTGGCTATAATGCGCACTGCGGAACCAACAGGCCTGATCCAAGCCCCAATCGCCCCCGCCCCCACCTCAGCTGGCCCAGCCCCTGATCGGTCCCAACACCTTTGTTATGAGCCTTTTTGTGAGCCAAATTAATAAATGTGCACTGATTTAATTAGTGAGTCAACATTCAGGTTCAGTCACCTACTGACTCAATAAACCTGGATGGAGGAAGGGAGGGGAAGGTGGAAAAGGGTGGGAAGGAGGAAGGGGCGGGGGAAGGAGTCAGTAACCGACACAGCAGCTCAAAAACAGGAGCCCTAAACATCTGGGTGAGGTTACCACACCCAAATCAAAAGCACATGAATGAAATCAAGGAGTGATGGGAAAACCCAGGTTCAGTCTCAGAAAGTAGAGGTCAAATTAAGAGAATCACACCAACCACAGAAGGAGCTGCCCTCCCCCAACCCAGGCCTGCCCCTGATCAGCCCCAACACCCCGACTGGGGGTGGGGCAGCCCATGGCCCCTATCCTCAGCTGGCCCCACCCCCAGTGAGCTCCCTCCACCTTGATCAGGGGCAGGGCTGGCAGGCCAACCTCCCAAAACCCCTCCCCCCACCAGCCCAGCCCACTTGGTCCCCATCAGGGTGGTCTGACTGGATCCCACCCATGCACAAATTTGTGTTCCAAGCCTCTAGTTTTAAATTATTTAGAACTATGTATTATAAATTAGGTGTATCTCCAATTTATTGTTTGACATTCTCATTATTATATAGTGAGGTCTAAGAACATGTAACTCTAATGTATGTTCTTTAAACTATATTTGTGTGGATTAAGTATTTAGCATTCAAAGACATTTGAATATTTCATTATGTCCCAAGGGAATTGGATTCTAGGAAGAAAAAATATTCTAAAAATAAGCCATTTAATAGACTACTACAAAGTCCTAATACAAAATTATAAAAATTTCTTGGTCTTCTTTTTCTTTTCTTTTTTTATTATTTAAAGTATTACAAATAGTAGCACATATGTCTCCTTTTCCCCCCATTGACCTCCCCCTGGTCTCCCCTACCCCGGGCACATGCCTGCCCCCTCTCCCCCCAGTGTCTGTGTCCATTGGTTATGCTTATATGCATGCATACGAATCCTTCAGTTGATCTCTTACTGCCCCCCTCCACAACACTCCCCTGCCTTCCCACTGTAGTTTGACAGTCTGTTCAATGCTTCTTTGACTCTGTATCTATTTTTGTTCATAAGTTTATGATGTTCTTTATATTCCACAAATGATTGAGATCATGTGATGTTTATCTTTCTCTGACTGGCTTATTTCGCTTAGCATAATGCTCTACAGTTCCATCCATGCTGTTGCAAATGGTAAGAATTCCTCCTTTTTTACAGCAGTGTAGTATTCCACTGTGTAGATGTACCACAGTTTTCTAATCCACTCATCTGCTGATGGGCATTTAGGCTGTTTCCAAATCTCAGCTATTGTACATTGTGGTGCTAAGGTGCCAAAATTCTAGCAAATCAAATCCAGCATTACATTAGAAAGATCATACACCCTGACCAAGTGGGATTTATTCTGGGATACAAGGATGGTCCAATATTCAGAAATCAATAAACGTGATACATCACATAAACAAATAGAGAGATAAAAACCATATAATCATATCCATTGATGCAGAAAAAGCATTTGACAAAATCCAACACCCTTTCTTGATAAAGACTCTCAGCAAGGTGGGAATAGAACAGTGGTTCTCTACCTTGGCTGCACATTAGAATCACCTGGGAATCTTGTTAAAATCCTGATTTCTGGGCCTCATCATTAGTAACAAAGAAACAGAATTTCCGGAGGATGAGGCCCAGAAATCAGGATTTTAACAAGATCCCAGGTGGTTCTAATGTGCAGCCAAGGTTGAGAACCCCTGGAATAGAAGGATCATACCTCAACATAATAACAGCCATATATGACAAACCCACAACCAACATCATACTCAATGAGTCTTCCTTTTCTTAATGGTTATAATTTAATTAAGTTTCCTCTCTTCCAAGAGTCTATATAACAAAAAACTTGGTGATTTTATATATTTGCATTTTACACATAAAAAATGAGGCTAATAGATCTTTAATGACCTGCTCAAGATCATCTAGAAAACTAATTGGCGAAAAAAACCCACAGAATTCAAACCCTGGTCTTTGATCTTTCTACAAACTCTGTGTGTTAAGTAATATGGCCCTGTTTTCCTAGGGCAGTGATGGCGAACCTTTTGAGCTCCGCGTGTCAGCATTTTGAAAAACCCTAACTTAACTCTGGTGCCATGTCACATATAGAAATTTTTTGATATTTGCAACCATAGTAAAACAAAGATTTATATTTTTGATATTTATTTTATATATTTAAATGCCATTTAACAAAGAAAAATCAACCAAATAAATGAGTTCGCATATCACCTTTGACACACGTGTTATAGGTTTGCCATCACTGTCCTAGGGCATGTGGTGACTTTGTATTATGCAGTGAGGGTCCATGAAACCTAAGGACACTGGTAGCCTACAGATGCATGAAAAGGTGGTGAGAGAAAAGTGGGCTCTGGAAACAGAAAGGTAAAAATACAAAAGGAGACTTAAAAGTGAAGAAGGGTCAAGATAAACTATCTCATTCACAATGATTTTATGGACAAATTCAGCCCTAGGTATCCTTAAGGATAAAAAGTATCCTTATGGATAAAGTATTCTTTTTTTTCTTTGAGTCGTGCTCCTTTTTTCCTACATACAAGTAGGATTTTATTTATTAGGTGGATCAACTCTTATGAGAATTTAAGCGGTAACATGCTCCAAACCTGGCTTTATTCACATTAGAGTAAATATTTTCTCTTGTTGTTTATAGCTGTGGCTGATAGAGTCAGAAACTTCCACTCATTCCTCCAGAGAATTCAGTGAGGAAGATAAATTTGTCATTTCTGCTCTCTTACTTCCTCTCTCCCAGAATTATTAGATTGGTGAGAATGAGACAGAAAAAGTCCAAATATGTGCCCCAGCCACTGGGCAGACTGTGTTCTCTGTGTTTTGTGTTCCTCAGTTGAGTGAGTTTACCGGGCAGGCTCTGTCACCTACCATGTAGAGTCCTTTGTTAGGAAATGGCTATGCTTATTTCTGGGAATAACGTAATTAATCTGGCCAGAGTCATGCTGTATGGTTTGATTCACCTTTGTTGGTAATAAAGCTGTGTTTGTTTATGACCTTTGCATCTATTTCTTTAGAATATGACTCTTAACTTGTATTACCCCTAAACATAGAAAGATATACTGATATATCTCAGTTTGCATATTTTTCCAGGCCTCTAGTTATATACATCCTGGTTATTTCCAACGTGTTATAAATTGGAAATTTGATACTAAACAAGTAAAGTTACAATAAAACACCTTGTTAATAAGTTGTTATGCTTTAGAAGTGGTTTTGATTAAATTTTGAGATTAATGGTTGAGTCAAGTCACGTGTGTACACTCAATTTTGCTGAATATTACCACATTCCAATTACAAAGGTCATGCCAATTTATAAGGCTACAAATAAGAATAAAAAAGTGCTTATTTGTCCATACTCTCACAAAACCTTGTTTTAATAAAATGCTTTCTTTTTTTTTTCATTGTAATAGACTCTTAACTCTTTTACCCTTTGCCGTTTCTAATTTTCTTGTTATTTTTAACAGTATTATTTTGGCCACAGATATATGTCTTTGGCTGTAGAATTTCTTGTTTAATTTTGATATTATTTTTGTTTCATTTATGCATTCTTATTTTACTGAATTATTGTTCTAATTGCATTTTTTCTATCATATTATTCATGGGGCATTTTGTCATTTGATTATGTTATAGAATGAATTCTTAATATGCTGCTTGCATGTTCTTTTATATTCTTTTATTGCCTAGTCTTCTTACTGTAAAATGATTTTACACTTACCATGATTTTCAGGCTGCCATGTAAGAGAGACAGTTCTTTCTTGCTGACGTATTGTGGGTGAATTTGTCTCCACATTTTTACATTGAGCTACAATTTGAGGATTGGGTTTTGAAATGTGTCCATCTAGGCTGTGTAAGAAACAGGCAGGTGAACTGACTGGTATGCTGCCTTGGTTAAAGAGCCTGGACTCTAGTTCTTTCATCTAAAATTTTATTAAAACCCCAATATAAGGGCTTGCTCCATCCCTGGAGAAATAGCCCTGCTTTTAAATCACTTCCTGTATTTAGCATGGAGCCACAAGTCTTGGCCTGTATCAACAAGTCACCTCAGACATTTCCATCTCCCCATTTCGCCAGCATTTTCTTCTACTTTCCACTACAAGCCTTATGGGGAATAAAGATTTGTTTGAAAAAGGTGACATATGTAATACTTACAACAATAAAGATTTAAAAAAGAAAGAAAGAATAACCTTCCAAAGCATATTTCCCCCAAACACATTTGTCATGTTCTCTTCCTGGGGGGGGCGAGGGGGGGGGAGGGAGAGCGAGAAAAGGAGTATGGTGTCTTTATCTCCTGTGCCAGGACAACCTCTTCATTCCCAGTTTTATGTCCATTTTCTCTCTTCATTATGCCAGAAACATGGGTTCTGAGGGTGTTTATGATGGTGCCTCATTTGTTTCTGTTTTCTTTCTAACTTGAAGGCATCAAAATGATAAGCCGTGACTACTTTCTATTTGTGATTAAATAAAAGTTAACTTTTCATGGAAATTATCAGGTGTCTCTCTTACCTATGTGAATCCTCATTTTACTAGTCTTTAAATAGAGGCATTCATGAGGTGTTTCCTGAGTTTTGTCTAATAAAATGGAAATGAATGCCATATGCTCTCTCAAAAGTACATCCCCATCACTATTCCTAATATATGAGTTTGAGAATTAAAGCTCTACTTCTACACTGGTTTGATTGGAGGCATAGTTCTTTATATACCTTTATAACATTTTTCCTTTCATTTATTTTATTTTATTTTTTTATCACCATTTACCCCCCTGTACAATATTTTGTTATGCATCTCCTAGTCGTCATTAAGGTGAGACCAAAGCTGCCCTTCTCTCCCCTCTCTGCTTCTCACTAAAGTCCATCCTCTAATAGAATTGCACATACCTCACTGGAGTGTATTGAAAACAAAACCCACAAAAACATAGCTATCAGAATCATTCAGAACTGGTTTCAAATCCTTGTTTGTCACCTGCTTATTGTCTGAAATGGAGCAGATTACTGAACAAGTCTGAGAATGTTTCCTTAAAAGCCAAAGGGGCATAAAGATAGGCACTTTACAGAAATATTGTGATGCATAATTGAGATATTTTGTCAAGGTAGTGATAAACACTTGAACAAGAAACACACTTTACTATATTTCCATGTTTCTAAGCTAATTAATTTTAAGTACTGTGTTTTATTTTTTATAAGTACTACTTTCATCTTGTATAGTAAACATTTGTGTACACAATATACAATCTGGAATGCGATCTTTGTAACTTCATCTTCTTTAAGAATTTAGAGAGATATACTCTTTGCTTTTATTCTTATAACTTAATTGATATGAATAAAAGTTTTAGATAGAGGGAAATGAATTTTGCTGTAATCCATCTTTGGGAAAACATCTACAATTTAGTAGAAGGCAAGTCTCTAGAAGGGGCAAATTGCTCTGCCAAGTACTTAAGAGAATAGATACTTGAGTTGCAGACATTGACAGAACAGACATTATCTGAGGCCTCAAGCATTTGATATCCAAGCTAATGTCACTTTAAGTTAGGTTTCTTAATATTTCTGAGAATAGTGTCAGGAGGGACTAACATTTTGTAGCAGATGTTTAAACTTTATTATTTTATTACACTAAGCTGATTTGATTGCTATGTATTTTAATTTAATTCATACCATAGTTATATGTTTGCTTCCATCAAGGAGGGAACATTGGAAATTAGAACTTTCACTGTAATTTTTCTCCTTAATATTTCAATTTTGTTTACTTTTCCAGAAATTGCTTTAGAAAACAAACTTAACTTTTTGAATTTTATTCTGTATTTTTTTGTCGGATATGCTTGGTCTACCCTCCAAAATTTCTCAAAATAGTTTGAATTGTGCCATAAAAATTTTAGATGAAAAATAATAATTCTTAAAGTAATTTATTTTGTTAATCTTCACCCAAGGATATTTTTTCCCATTGATTTCTAAAGGTAGTGGAAAGGAAGGTGGAAAGGGGGAGAGAGGTGAGAGACTGTGAAACATTGATGTGAGAGACACATCGACTGGTTGCCTCCCGCACTGGCCCCAACCAGGCCAGGGATTGAACCTGCAACCAAGGTGCCTGCCCTTGATCAGGAATTGAACCTGTGACGCTTCAGTGCTTGGGAAAATCCTCTAACCACTGAGTCACGCCATCCAGGGAATTCTGTAATCTTTAAAATATTATTTTGAAAGTTGAAGTGAGTTTCTGCAATTAGCCTTTTTCCCCAAGAAAACAATGTACTGTTATTCTGCTAATTCTGGTATTCACTTTCACAATGGCTGAATGAAACTGTATCTTACAGAGGTCAAAGGGGTATTCATGGAAATCTGGTTTTAGATAACATTTAGCCATTTTACATTTTTAAGTTTTGTTTTCCTCATTTTACTAGCATATAGTTATTTAACACACACACACATAATTCTGAGTTTCATTTGCTTTTAATATGAATATTGAAACCATTTATAATATTGTCATGAAGGACAAGTTTGATTTTGGTTTTTCTCATCTTTCTTATATGTTCTTTCTGTATTCTTCCTTTTGCTGTATATATTTCTTATGTCTTCTGTTATAATCTCCATTCATTTTACTTTTTCATATATTTGTTTATTAATTACTCTTAATATATGCAAATCAATGATATTTTGGCAAATAATTTAACACTATTTTCCCATTTTCTCCTCATTTCTCAACTTTCTATTACATTTTAGCGTTTGTAACCAGACATTTTATTAATTTTTATACAAATGGTTTATATTTCATGACCCATATATTATATAATATTTCTACATTATTTTTACCAATTAATAAAGGACCCTTATATTCTCTTTACTTTCCTATTTACTTACACAGGAGCAAGGCATTTTGCATTTACTTTACCATTAGAGTATTTTCAGTAGAACCACCATTACATTTATTTCACATTGCTAATTCTAATATGACATTGTTATATTTCTTGAAATTGTGATGTCATTCACACCCTTTTCCAATTCATTCTGTTACTCATTCTCCTTATCTTACACTTTTCTTATGTCTACTTTAAGTTTATTGGGGCCATATATTTAATTATTAAACCATTTTCTGTCCTGCCCAGTGTCTCTCAGCAATTATAGTGTTGGCCCACACACCAAAGGGTAAGGGGTTTAAAATCTGGCCAAGGGAGTGTACCTGGCTTGCAGGTTCAATCCCAAGCCCTGGAGGAAATGAAACCATGCCATTTGTGACAACATATGCTAAGTGAGGATATTATGCTAAGTGAAATAAGTCAGACGGAGAAAGTATCACATGGTATTATCTATATGCGAAATATTTTTAAAAAGTCAAACTAATAGAAAAAAAGAGAGTAGAAAAGTGGTTGCTAGGCTCTGAGGAGTGAAGGAAATAAGGAGGGGTTAGTGAAATGGTGCAAAATTTTAGTTATAAGATTAATGAAATCTCAGGATCTAATGTATAACATGATGACTTTTAGTTGATAATGGAAATAGAGATATAATGCACAGTACAGTGAATATAGATAACAATAGTATATTATAATGATCAAACTTATTAAGAGACTAGATCTTAATTATTCCAATCATATAAAATAAATGAGAATTATATGATATAATAGATGTTTTATCACTATAATAGCAACCATCTATAATATATAAATGTGTCAAATCAACATGTATACCTTACATTTACACAATGTTCTATGTCAATTGTATTTCAATTAAACATAAAAACAAAAAATAATAAGAGATATCTCCTCTTCTCAAAAGATCAAACCTTCAAGAAATAAATGGACTGCTGAAAAAAAGTAATCTGCTAAGAGAAAACAGAGAGAGAGAGAGAGAGAGAGAGAGAGAGAGAGAGAGAGAAGCCTTTAATCATTACTGAGTAGGTATAAGCAAAAGGCTGGCTCACCCCTGGTCTATTGTGCCCCATGGATTGGCATATGCTTGAGGGTCAGGTGGATCAGCACAAGACTTGAGAGTCATATCACTATTGAAGGAGCTGTGAACAAAATGCTTCAGCAGTTTTATGGACCTTGACATGAGGGAGGGGGCTGTAGACTGCAGATGGAGAGAGGTGCATTGGAGGAGGGCTAGGAATGCAAAATACAGCCTACTATGTCAGAGTGAGGAAAAATGTCTTCAGTGTTTCCCCTTGTTCCACTTATGGAGGGCTCAGCATAGGTACCTGATGAAGACTTCTGTTCTACACCTCAGATAAAGAAAGGTTCTGGGGCTATCACTGTAAAAATGTGAAACAGAATGGCCAGTCTGAGGGTGAGGTCTGAGTGCTGCTTCCTTCAGAGGCTGCAGTGCATTAAGCTGTGCTCCAAGATTGTGGCGGTGCGGGAAGAGACAGCTTTCCCCATGAGGACTGTCAAGTAGAGCTTTTTTAATTATCTAAGGTCAGGCCTGAAAAATCACACAGGTTTTTAACCAGGAGACAGACTCCTCCATACTGAGCGACTTTATGCCAATATATTATTGGAAGATATAGGCAAATTTCTAGAAAACATAATTCATAAAATTGATACAAATACAAATAATATATTTAATCAGTTCTATATTTATAAAGGATACTGAATCATATTTTAAAATATTCCCCCAAAGAAATGGTTAGGCCCAGGTTGGGCTTTCCTAGCTACTTCTTCTAAATAGTTAAAGAAATACATATTATAAGAAATGCAGAAAAAAAACATTTGATAAGTTACAACATCCATTTGTGACTAAAACACACAGTAAAATGTGTATAGAAGGAAAGTACCTCAACATAATAAAGGCCATATAGGACAAACCCTCAGCCATTATCATACTCAATGGTGAAAAACTGAAAGCTTTTTCTCTAAAATCTGGAACAAGACAAGGATGCCCACTCTCACCACTCTTATTCAACATAGTTTTGGAAGTCCTAGCCAGAGCTACCGGGCAAGAGAAAGAAATAAAAAGCATTCAAATTAAGAAAGAAGAAGTAAAAATGTCACTTTTGGCAGATGACATGATTCTGAATATAAAAAAACCCAATGACTTCACTAAAAACTATTAGAAATAATAAAAAATATAGTAAATTTGCAGAATACAAAAACCAATGTACAAAAATATACTGCTTTCCTATATACTAACAATGAACCTTCAGAAAAATACTTTAAAAATGATTCATGTTGCAAACTCTTTTTAAATCTTTTTTAATTATTTTGAGTGTCATTTTTTCTTAATTGGCTATATATTGCATGGTCTTCTTGAAAATTATAGCATATAAATTTCAATCCTTAGTTCATATTAAAGTTTCTACATCTCTAGAATACAGAGATAGCAAACAAAATCTAGCTATTTTGTATCAAATTATGCTATAATTTAAAACTATTGTCTTTATCCCTCTTATGTTTATTCAATAGTAGAATCCTATGATGAATTTATTTTGTTAATGGATAAACTGGGACACAATATTTCCAAGAGTTTGAGAAGACATTGATTCTCATCAGGCAGAGCCAAACCAATAATGGTTAGGAGCACTCCCTGACAGACTCTAAGGAAGAGTATCCTAATAAAGAGGGAATATGCTAATTGACCCTCACGCCATCATTAATATGGCGGTGCCCACAGCCAATAAGGAGAGAATATGCTAATTGACTGCCCCACCCTCAAAGATGGCGGTGCCCACAGACACAAGATGGCGGCGCCCAGTCCCCTCATCCCTGCTGGGGTGCTTGCCTCTGAAGTCCCCCAGTCCCCTCAGCCCCCCAGCCTCCCAGCCGGCCGGCCCTAGGCGCAGGCAAACCTCAGCTGTCAGCTGCCCAGCCTCCCAGGGCCAGCCCAAGGTGCAGGCAAGCCTCAGATGGCGGCCGCCCAGCCGCCCAGGTAACTAGGGTCAGGTAACTAGGGTCATCCAAGGCTTGTGCTGCTAGCAGTGGCAGCAGCAGAGGTGTGATGGGGGCGTCCCCTTCCCCTGATCACTAGGTCGCCTCCTGCCCCTGAGGGCTCCTGGACTGTGAGCGGGGGCCGGCCGGGCTGAGGGGACCCCCTCCAGTGCAGGCCTCTAGTATTATAGAAAAGACTACAAGGCAAAGCAATGGAATTATTTGATTGGATATAGTTTAAGCAGTTGTCTTGTTTGGGAAAGCCTAGTTCGTTGGTTGTGATTGGTTGACTTAAGTTTCATTTTCTCAGATTTGGGTTAATTGAATTTGGCCTAGGTATAGGTTTGCTTACGAAAGCTGCCAAGGTATTAGGGCCACCCTAGTCTAATGGCTTCCTCATTTAATTATTTGAGCTGCATCAATGTAGCTTGACCCCACCTCCCAGGTATTACTATACAGAAAATCTATTCCAAATGGATTATATTATTAAATATAAAAGAAAAATCCCTACTATTTCTAGAAAATGATAAGAGAATACATTCCTTGTGATGTAGAAAGTTTCTCTAAAAAGGATGCATAAAAAACACTACCCATAAAGGAAAGGGATTTATATATAGAATTGCATTTAAGGTAAAAACTTATCCTACAAATAAAGCATTAAAAAGAGTATACGTGAAAGCTATGAATTGGGAAAAGGTATTTACAATGTATGGAAATAAAAAATAACTTAATCAAGTCAACAAAACCATTCTGAATCTAAAACATATTTATACCTGATTTCAAATTGTATACATTTTCAAATTTTGGAAGAACTCTTACTTAACTTAGCTACTTCAGTTTTCCTAAAAGTAGATCAGAAGTAAAAGTGCAGATTAAATTGTATAATGAGATAGCTGTTAATAACTTTTAATGACCACAAAAAGAACGGATATATCCAGGACTGCAACACAATCTCATTTGCGGTCATAAAAGTCTATTTTATGTGCTATAAATCTCATGAGAGCTGTGAAGTATGTGTCCTCTCTCTCAGTCTAAAACCTTGTGGCTTGTTTGATTGCCCTTTACGATGAGTGAGGTTAATATATCTTGCCTATAAAGTCTCTTGCCTATTTTATAAGAAATACAGATAAAGATTGTGACCCAAATAATCACATTTGCTAACATACAGATATTTATTCAATCCCCTTTACTTAAAAATATCATTTAATTAAAAATGATCTTTTTTCAAATTCCTTCTCTTCTTACAAGACAATCAACCTTATGTTTCATGGTACATTTCACATCAAAAATTCAAATTTAATCCCATGTGTAGTTAGTGTAATTAAATGTTACTCACTTTGGGGAATGACAAATTCACATAGCTGTCTGGAAATTATTTTTAAAAAACATTAACACTTCTGTACATAAACAATCTAGTCAATTAAGGGAGAAAAACAGGATTTGTTTTACTCTAGGTAACATCTTTGTTTCTTTATCTCCCTTTACTTGTGTGGGCACTGCTTATGAAATTAAGCTAGCAAAAATACATGAACATCTGACACCAAAATCATACCGACAATTCTTTATCATTTTGTTTGTTAAATACAAACATACCATTAACTATAGGAGAAGGATAACTCTTTAACATTTTTAAAGTATATATCCTAGATGGTGGGAGAAAGCTGTTTTTTGGGCTATTATGTCCCATAAAATCTTTTTAACTGTTGTTTATTATAGCTACTATTTATGATAATGCTGTGGTATGCATTATTACAACCCTGTATTTTCAGTAAAATGTCCAATAAATGTATTTTTAAAATTTATTCTTTTCTAACTGCATGAGATAAAATGGCGCTGTCATTTTACTGAACTGCACAAGCACATAAACATGGCAATAATAAATGTTTTAAAGTTTCTGGAGCACTGAGTGGTAGAAAATTAATCTGCATCATCACAGCCTCTTTCATAACAACATTTTTTTTAATGAGTCAGATTCATCTACTCCATTTTGATGGCAAACGTGGATCATTCCTTGAAGAGATATGTCAGCACAAGGAGCAATATGAATTTTCCCTGTACTTTAAAAGGCCTGAAAATATAAAACTTTTCAATTTAGTACAGAATATAACTCTTTATCTACCTTGGTTGCTTCCAAGATCACAGATTCATCATTTAACCTAGAGCTAGATGGTCTAAATGAGAAAAGGGAAGCATTCTAAAATTAATGTTATAAGATGGTATTCGTTCCAGTGAATTTAAAACAATTCCCTTAATCAGCATATGTCCTGATTTTGCTGCTGCAAAGATGAAATGGAACAACCAAGATCCTAAGAAATAATACTATTTATCACATTACACAGAGATTTCAAGTCAAGAAATATAGTCCTGACTAAAAGCTTCCAATATACTTCAAATATAATCACCTTATGTAAGTGCTACATAGTATTTTTAGTACTTTGCCTATTTGAAAATATTCCTTTATTTCCCTGGTACATGCTTTTATGATGAAAGAATTCCTATTTATATAGCATATAAAACCTGAAGTGGTTTATCTCAAGGGATATAGACAGCATTTTAATGAACAATATATTTACTAATGACATATAGGTATTTGTATGTAATTATGTATTGAAAATAAAATCTATATAGCAAAGCTGGAATATTAATATGAATGGGAAAAAAAGCTAATATACCTTGTACATAAAGTGAAATTCATCTTGGGCATTTTATTTGGTTTTGACAAATTCAGAGTTTCTATATATAGTATTTATTGAGGATGCATTATATGCCAAGAAATAGTCTGTGTATTTTAAGTACCAAGTAATTTAATTCTAATAACAAAATGTTGCTGCATGGTGCTTTTATCTTCATTTTACACCCTGAGAAAAATGAGTTACAGATAAATTAAGTAATATGCCCAAGGTTACAGAGGAGTAAATGGTAGAGCTAGGATTGAAACTCAGAAAGACTAGTGCCAGATTCCATACTCCTAGCCAGTAGGCTTTACAACCTTGAAATATATTTGTGTGTGCGTGTGCATGTCTCTGTGTGCATCTGTATGTGTCTGTGTTTAATATATGAATTACAAGGCTTTTTTTTGTATTGTTTTTGCTACTAAAACATATCTGCAATACAGTAATAAAAACAGTAGTCATGGTAACAGATATCTGATGGACAGAGATATAGTGTGTGTGCTGCAAAATGTATCTTTAAAAATGGGAGATATTTTCAAATATATTAACACAAAATAATTATCTAAACAAGTGTTATTTTATGTTGTGAGCTAATTCTGCCATCTACATCTCTTAATCTACCTCAGAAGATCAAAGAGGAAGTCCAAAATTAATCTAAGGTTCATTGATCTATTGTGGTAAATCTTTATGACTGTGGAAAGTGGGATAGACACTAAGTAAATTGCCAAGCATCTCCTCATGAGTAAAGACAAGGTTATTCAGTCCTAAACAGATAGCAATGAGCACTCTGCTTGTGAAAGAGCACTTATTTCCAAGTAACTAGAGAGACTGCAGTCATGTATCTGTAGAGATCACACTACACTAGCACTCCTGTTGAGTATGTTTTAGTGGAAAGAATAAAGATGTTGGCAATTTGAATTGCCCATGCAAAGTAATATGTTGAGAGACTGTTGTGCTTGACTAAAGTGCTTTTTTGGCCTGAGGAGAACATATAAGTAGAGAATCGGGCATATAGTAGCTAGTGAAGATGAGAAGTCGTTAAGTTCTTTCTACAGTATCTTAGGTTAAATATAAGAAACCAAGTTGACAGGAAGCTCCAGGCTTTTATTTCCAAACAGAAACATTGCATACACAATCACAGACTGACTAAAATAACTTTACAGGAGCTCTGGAAACAAGTCAGAAATCTATAGCACCTACGTAAATGCCCAAACAAGAAAAAGTCACATTCAAAATGGTAGGAAATTTCATGGCATTTTTTATCATACTTGTTTCCCTGCTTCCCCAGCACTACACAATTGGGAAGTGGCTCAGTTCTGCATTCTTTCCCTCAGACCAAAAAAAGCAGAGTAAAAAAATTTGTTATATTATGTTTGCAATATTCTGTCTGTGGGCTGCCCGAGAGCCTGTTACCTATCTTACCTGACTTGGAAATTAGATAGGAATAGCAGTATTGTTAGGATCTCTGACTGGAAGCCCTAGAGGCATGGCAGGTGGTGCAGTGCATGTAAATTGAAGGAGGCATGCAGTCCCACAGATCCTGGTGCAAGAGAAGATGAACAGAAAAATACAATAGCTCATTTGAGATCCTGAGAAGTTTTTGGTGTTACTCTTTAAGAAATTAATTTCTTTAAAAGCAACTGGGGGTAATTGGAAAAAAAAGACCCATGTGCATGCGCACACTCACAGATCCAGATAATACTTATACCCAAAATCTACAGTAAACCCTCAATTTTGTGAACCTTGATTTAATGGACTTTGGATTTAATGGACAAAATTTTCACATATGAAAATTAATACCCTGTTAATTTTAAAATGCTTTTAACCAAGGTATGTTTATAATTAAATTAACAGGTTATTTTTTGTTATTAATTCACTGTTATTTTTAATAAATTTTATTGAATAGACCATATAATGGGAAAAAATACTGTAGAAATTTTACCAACATAAATAATACATATCTACAACTGTAGTCTACATATTTAAACCCAAGAGTCACCACACATAAACAACGTAAGGCAAATGATTAGCACAAGAACACTGCACTGTTCATGGTAATTGGTTCTATTGTCACATGGCATGACTTTCTGCAGCAGTTTTAATGCCTGCTGGCTGAAGTTCTGACCTCCACTAAGCTACACCCCACCGTTCGCATTTGTTTACTCATGGTGACTGATGAATGCATACATTTACTAGATCTATTCCGTATAAATTTAAAATTACAGTAATACATATAGAAAACTTTTCTGTGAAAGTAAACTTTTTATACATAATTAATTTTAATTATACAATGTGTCCACATAAGTAAAAACAGCTAAACTGACTAATTTGTGAATTTTTAACATGCATTTGGAAAACCTTGTTTATTACATAATGGACTTTTGGCTTTAACAGATACCCATTCACCCAAATTAGTCAGTTACATCAAGGTTTTACTGTTTCTGAGAAGACTTAAACCTTTACAACAGGTTGATTTCAAGGCTTAGGAGCCTGCTCATTATTAAATGTCTTCCACACCAGACTGAAAAGACTGGGAAAGTTTTTTCTTTTCCTTCAAATGCCTAATTTTCAACAAAAGTTTATAAGGCATAAAAAACAAACAAACAAACAAAACCCCCAAAACAGGGAGACATTGTCCATTTAAATGAACAAAGCAAATCTTCAGAAACAGTCTCTAAAGAAACATACACTGGACATACCAGACAATGACTTTAAGACAATTGCCTTAAGTATGCTTAAAAAGCTAAAGAAAAACATGGGCAAATAGCTAAAGGAAATAAAACTATGAACAAAATGAGAATATAAAACAAGAGACACCATAAACATAAGTAAAAAAGAGAAAAATTGAAAAAATAAAATAACTGAATTGAAAAATTTAGGATCCAAAAGAAGACTCAAACATAAAGAAGAATCAGCAAATTTGAAAATATGTCATTTGGAAAAAAAAAAAAAGAATGAAGAAAAGTAAACAGTCTAAGGAACTTATGCAACATCAATAAGATCAGTATATACATTATGGGAGTACCAGAAGGTGAAGCAAGAGAGAAAGAGACGAAGGTTTTGAAGAAATAATGACTAACATCTTCACAATTTGATAAAATATATGTATTAAAAACATCCAAGAAGCTTGACATACTCCACATTGACTAAATATACTGACATACATTGAGACACATTGTAAAAAAAATTATCTGAGAGTCATATCTTTTGCAAAACTGTCCAAAAATGAGGAATAATTTGACATTCCCAAACAAAAATGGAGGAAGTTTACTACCACTAGATCTTTTCTATAAGAAATGCTAATGTGAATCCATTAAGTTGAAATAAAGGGGCACTAGACAGTAATTTTAAACAAAGGGTAAGTACATGGATATATATATATATAAACAGTATTATTGTAATTTTGGTTTCTAACTCCACATTTTATTTTCTACAGAAAATAAAGAAAACTACAAATGTTTGTAAATAATTGCACAGTGTATAAAGATGTATTTGGTGAAATCAATACCATAAAATGGGGCAATGAGGCTGTAGTATTTCTGCATGCAATTGAAGTTATATGTGTATCATTTTAGCAACTTATATGTTTTTTCCATGGTAACCACAAAGATAATGTATGGGATATACACAAAAATAAATTAGAAGGGCATCAAAACATGTCCCCCCGCCAAAAAAAAAAAAAAAAAAAAATCAACTAAATACAAAAGAAGACAATAATGAGAAAAAAGTGTGAACAAAAAGGTATAAGGAATATAGAAAACAATCCTATATAATAAAGGGGTGATATGCAAATTGACTGTCACACCTTCGCACAAGATGGCCGCCCCATGTGGTCACAAGATGGCCACTACAAGATGGCTGGCAGGGGAGGGAAGTTTTGGGCGACCAGGCCTGCAGGGGAGGGCAGTTAGGGGCAACCAGGCCTGCAGGGGAGGGCAGTTAGGGGCGACCAGGCTGGCAGGGGAGGGCAGTTGGTGGGGACCAGGCCGGCAGTGGAGGGCAGTTGGGGGCAACCAGGCCTGCAAGGGATGGCAGTTGGGGTCAACTAGGCCTGCAGGGGAGGGCAGTAGGTGCTGACCAGGTCTGCAGGGGAGGGCAGTTAAGGGCAACAGGGCCAAAAGGGGAGGGAAGTTGGGGGAGACCAGACCTGCAGGGGAGGATAGTTGGAGGTGACCAAACCTGCAAAGGAGGGCATTTTGGGGTGACCAGGCCTGCAGGGGAGGGCAGTTGGGGGCGACCGGTCCACAAGGGAGCACAGTTGAGGGTGACCAGGCCGGCAGGGGAGGACAGTTGGGGGCAATCAGGCCGGCAGGGGAGCAGTTAGGTGTCGATCAGGCTGGCAGGGGAGTGGTTAGGGGGTGATCAGTTTGGCAGGCAGAAGCGGTTAGGGGCAATCAGGCAGGCAGGCAGGAAAGCGGTTGGGAGCCAGCAGTACTGGATTGTGAGAGGGATGTCCCTATGGAATCGGGCCTAAACTGGCAGTCGGACATCCCCCAAGGGGTCCCAGATTGTAGAGGGTGCATGCTGGGCTGAGGGACATCCCCCCCTCAGTGCATGAATTTCATGCACCAGGCCTCTAGTATCATCATAAAAGTAAGTGCTTACCCATCAGTTATTACTTTAAATGTAATTAAACTCTCCAATCAAAGGTAATAGTTTGGCAAAATGTATGTATTTAAGAATGCTGGATTCAACAGTATTTTATCACAAGACACACTGTAGGTCTAAGGACACACATAGGTGAAGGTGAAATAATGAGAAAATATTCCATGTAAATAGTAACAAAAATTGAATAGGGGTTGCATTACTAATATCAGGCAAAATATGCTTTGGGTCAATATTGTTAAGGGACAAAAAAGAATAGTATATAATGATAAAAGAGTCAATTTACAAAGAAGAATTTAATCATCTATTTACCAAAAATTTTAATCATTTTTGGAGTGTTTGACAGACCTGTCATAAATTGATAAGAGTCCTAAACTAAATAAGAATATGTATTAATTAAATAATACTTTTTTAGGTTTATAAAGATAGTATTTCACTGAATTTGCAATAAACTTAAAATTATGAACAAATTTGTCATTGCATATTTATCTTTATGCATTTTTCATGATATCTTTCAATAGATGTTAATTAAAAGAAATGTGATACATGAATTTATACAAAAGTAAATCAAAGAAAAGCTTTACACTATATAAAAAGAAAAAAGCTAAAGATAAAATCAAACAGCACTATTAAAATTATTTATGCTTGTCTAATTAGGATAGAAATAAATCAGGACACATCAAATAGCATGCACAAAATGAATATCAAAAAGTATTTTCTATATCAAAAAGTGCATGCAGGACATTGAAAATAATTCCATGAATCCAAAACGGAACAATAAGCAGAATACCATTTGTTCCTTTTTGGATCCATGAAATTATTGAATACTGTCTTATAGTTGTTTAGCATCTCTTTTTATAGCAATTTATCTGTATTAAAAAATCATATTCACCATTAAATGATACAAGTGCCATAAATAAATAATTAAAAATAACATTAAAATTGATGTTTTGGATATTTGTTCATCTAATGTTGTTTTCTCCTCTAATATAAAGTATCCGCCCCTCCCCACCACCACCCCCCCCAAAAAAAAATCCCACATTAAAGAGCACCTGAAATAAGTTTAAATATCTTTTTGGGGAGAGTTGTTTCATGATTCATAACATGCAGATATTTGAGCTTCTTTAAGTCTAGATTAAAATTTTCAAGATATTTTCTTCAATACTAAGTAAACCTCCTCACATTGCTTGTCAACTACATTTACTGCTAAGTGAAAAGTGATTTTTTTTAAGCTTCCTTTTTGTGTCAGCTGACCCTGCTAGAATATCTGTATTTCATGCTGTGTAAATAGGACCTTTTTTTGTACTATTTTCCTCAACATTTTCTACTTTAGCCCTATCTGGAATCCTAGCAACAGGCCACTTTGCTATGTGCTATTTCTCTTTTTGAGCAAATAGCTTTTAATTGTCAAATAGCAGAGATTCAGAAATTAATGTTATTGAAGGTTTGACACCAAAACATTTAGCAACCAGGATCATCTATTTCTCTCTCCAAAATCTTAATGAAAACCTTCTTATTAAGTCATTGAAGCATTATATTTAAATAATTCAATATAATTTCTATATTTAAAAAATGTATGCAACTAATATGGGAATTTATTATGGAAAAAAATTGAGCAATACTAAGCAAAACTATGTGAATGTCTAACCTCAGCTGATACATTTCCTGTTTTCATATTCAACCACAGATCATTAACAGTTAGGTTTTTGTTAACTTGGTCCTTCCTCTATGCATTTAACAAACATAATTATGCACATATATCTCTTCAAATACACATTTTTATTTATAAAATATTTATATTCTAATCTGACATATACCTTTAAGATATTTTCAAATCAGTAGTACTTGACATAAATATATATTTAATAATTGTTACCTATACTTTTGTTACTATGTAATTTTAAAAATGGGGTACACTTATAAAATCATTTGTTTCTCTATCATAGGTTTTTTTAGAATATAATTGTTTGGATGACAACTGCATTTGCAATAGTGATAGTGAAGCAGGAATTTTAGGGGTAAGATAGGACAGGTTAAGGAAATATTAGAAATTTTGGAAATTGGAAGGACCATGAAGGAAGCACAGGGCTACAGAGCAGAGAAAGGTATATTTCCATAGAATAGGAGAGCTGGAAAGCTGCAACAGGTACATTTCCATAGAATGAGGGAGCTGGGAACAGCAAAAGATCTATATTTACAAAATAAAGAGAAGGAAGCCCTTCATTTAGAAGGGGAAGAAGAAAGCCCAAAGGGAATAGGAAAACAATAAGGAAGGAGGTGTGGGGGAAGAACCTCACATGTCCCATGTGAGGTTCAACCTTTGAGCCTAGGAGTTGCTATAGTAACCAGTCTAAGGGAATATTGAATTATCATAGGGGATATGAAGGGACCAGCATCTGCAGCCTTTATAAGCCCTTATAAGCCATAGGGAAAGGAACTCAGTGGGACCCTTTTCTGCCTCCCTACTTGGGAGTCCATTCTGTGGGTGTCCCAAGTAGATCCTGGGAAAGGATCTGGGGTGTTTATCTAAGGCGTCCCTTGAGATAATCTTTAACCGTGCAGGTATGGGACATTCAAGTAGTTGCTAGCGAAGAGGCTACTCTATGCAAGCAGGACCAAGGGCAGGCCTAGGACCAAAAAGACCAGAAGCTTTAATTTTAATTTTGAGCGTACGCAAAATAATTCAATTAATTGCCGCAGGAATTACACCACATGAAACATATGCTGTTGCAAATCACACAGCACTTTATTACTCATACAAGTTCCTGATGCTGCGGGTGCACGCTTAATGGGGATCCCGGTGGTGCCGTCCTCTAGGGTCTGACAGCTGGGCTGGTCAAGTCTGGATGCAGGGGGCCGGCATTCCTCAAAGGACGTGCCTTTGTGGCTGTCTCCACAGGCCCGCACTTGGCTGGTTAGGACCCCCATTTTTAAAGCCTGTACCGCACCCGCAGCAGTTCAGGTGGCTATCAATGAATTATGTCAATTCACATATGTTAATATCAAACATCAAACAGGGCGAGGGGCTACATGTAGTTATCTAGGAAGAATACATCACTCACTCAAATGGTTATATTGACAAGTCACTCTGAGTCAGTTACTAAAATTCAAATCCTTATCTATGAGGTACACACGCTTCAAGGCAGTGGGGAATGTTTCCTTAATATCACACTTTAAGTTTCAAGGAAAGTTAACTCAAACATTTTAAACCCTTCTTAACATTTTTTAAGACATTTTTAAAGCATTTTTAAATATCTCTATATTTTACTACAACACATGTGTCTCTTGCGCTTTGAATATAATATGCGTTGGTGGGTGTATTTTTTGGAGGGGCGGGGTTTATCCTTCTTGGTGTTATCTGAGCATCCTGTATCTATAGTTTAATGTCTAACATCAATTTTGGAAGTTCTCAGTCTTTATTTCTTCTGTTTATTTCTCTCTTCTATTTCTAGTATCGCCATTATGCATATGTTACACCTTTATTATTGGTACCACAATTTTAGGATTTTCTGTTATGGATTTTCAGTCTTTTTTCTCTTTGCTTTTCAGCTTTCGATGTTTCTATAAAGATTTTGCAAGTTTGGTGATTCTTTCCTCAGGCATTTCTAGTCTAATGAATCCATTAAAGGTATTCTTCATTTATGTTATAGTGTTTTTGACATTTCTTTTTTATTCTTTGTTAAAATTTTTATCTCTCTGCTTACACTGACTATCCATTATTACATGCTGTCTATTTTAGCATATTAATCATAGCTGTTTTTTTATTTATCATTATTGTTGAAAATATTATAGGTATCCTCCCTTTCTGTTCATCAACCCCCTTTACTCCGCACCCTTCACTCCACTATTGTCTGTGTCCATGGGTTATGTATATATGCATATAAGTTCTTTGGCCAATCATAGCTGTTTTAAAATCCTGGTCTGATAATCCCCACACCCCTGCCATATCTGACCCCAGTTCTAATGTTTGATCTATCTCTTCAAATTGTGTTTTGTGCATTTTGTATGCCTTATAATTTTTTCTTGATAGTCAGACATGGTATTCTTGGTAAAGATAGCTGTGGTTTGGTAATGTGGTGGCAATGTGTGGAGGAAGAGGAAACATTGTATAGTCCTATGATTAGGTCTCAGTCTTTTAATCAGTCTGTGCCTCTGAATTGTGAACTTATGAATGTTTCTCATTTTTTTCCCATTAGGTGAGACAGAATGTCTAGAGTAGACTAAAGTTGAGTGTTTCACACACACCCCCACCCTGGTTGACCTTGAAAAAACTCCAATAATTTAGACTCTGATAAAATTGTTTTTCTTGAGTGTAGGTCCTGATAAAGAAAAAAATAATGCTCTGGCATATTTCAAAAAGGTATCTTTTAGCCTTCCTCTGTGTGAAGCACAAGGGAATTTTCTCCAGTGTTGAACCTGGTCAAACTCTTGGAGGTTAAACTCACAATAGCATGGGGGCCCCTGATGATTGAGTTCCTCCCACTGGAATTTTTAACTCTCAGGCTTGTTCACAGTCAACCTCCAACAATTTGTCAATTACAGCTTCGGTTTTTCTATTCCAGCACTGGTCTCCAAAGATGTTCTTTGCTTGTGGGTCTCTGCTCTAGTGAGGTTTAATTTCTTGTATTCACTTACACGTCTCTCTATATTGTTACAGCAGATTGCCCTGTGAGATTGATTCTCTGAAGAATCTATGAAGCATTGTTGATGTTTTTAGTTTGTTCAGCTTTTTACTTCTTCTTAGAACAATATGGTAACTTGCATGCTGGACCATTAACTGAAAGCCCTTCACAGACATTTTTAAACCTACAATTTGTTTTAAAATATGAAGAAGATATAGTAATTGAAAATATTAAGAATTACATCAAAATACTGCTCTTGACTTACCATTTTCACTCTTCCCACCTGTTGCAAATGAAGTTCAATCTCAGACAAAGTCACTGACATATTATTTCAAACTTTTGGATCATGATATAATATCTATGCTAATTACTCTCCTTTGGAGCACAGAAAAAATATGTATTTTTAACATTTTTTTAAACAAGCCAGTAGATTATAAAGCTAACACACACACACACACACACACACACACACACACACACCACAAAAAACAACAACAAATAAAAAACACAGGGGGGTGGAGGAGGATGCTCATCATTTTTTTAAATGAAGTTGGAAAATGTTTGAGGTAAAGGATAGATTATATTTTTTGTTTAGTCCTGTTGTTAGTGAGTTAGAAAATGAGATAGGCAGCAGCAGTAAATAGATATCATGGTATATTTTCTCCATGTCTTTTCCCTTCAAAATGGACGTGTGTCACAAGAGTATATTTTGGGATGTGGGTGTGCTCCCTCCAGCTTTTGGCCATTGTAGTAAAAATGTAACTTCCATCAGACTAGCTAGTAGGGTCAGCAACCTAGACAGCAGGACCGCAAGACACATTTGCCTCTTATTGGTCAGTTTCTCCTCAATTATTGTTATTTTGTGTCCCAAGACTGACTTCCTAGTAAAAGATTATGCTTTTCTCTAGCACACTTTTTTGCATTCAAATATCTTTTGGTTAGAAATTGTCAGCAGAGATTAAATTAACTTCTTCAAAAACTTTTTCATCCCATCCTGTGCCATTTTGTGTGGAAGAATTGGGGTCCAAGCAGAATAGTTCCCATCTCTCCCGCATGCTACTAAGACTCCAATCCAAGCAGAATTCACTATAAGTGATCTTATAGTACTTTGTGGTTAAAGAATGGACTTAAGGTCAGCCTGCCTGTCTTCCAATCATAGCTGTACCACCATCTAATGTTAAAATCTAAAGCTTGCTAGTTGCTGCTACTCATGCTCTTATGTCTACTATCATTTCCTCAGGGAAGCAGTCTATTATACCTTATCCCAGTAGTATTTTGTTTATTCCATTTTGGCATAAAAGTTTGTGTGACTATTAAAAAGTTCCCTTTCTCTGTTAAACTATAAATGTATGAAAGTGGAAACTGAGTTTAGTTTATGAACATTATATCTATCATCAATTATCAGCCACTAGCAGGCACTCAATAAATATGTGTTGAACAAATGAATGCATAACTTCATAGTTTAAAAGCTTGTTCTTACGTAGAATCTAGTTATTATTACTATTGTGTTGAATTTATTTGATAGAAGATGTATTAACTTATATGTGAACATTTTTCAATATAAACTAACATGGGTCTATGTGGTTTTATTGAAATATTTTCTACATGATAAAAATAAAATATTGATGCCTATCTGAAGACATGTTAAGTGTATTTTAAGTAAAACAAACTGAATTTGTAGAGAGGATATCATAAACTAAGAAAACAAATTTAACTATTGACAGAGAGATAATGACTAAAATATTTTCAGAGGAGCATATTAGCTATTGTTTTCTTTGAAATAACATAAGGCATTAAATAAACTTTCAAATTAGGTAAAACAAAGAGAAAATTACTTTTCCCACTGAGTGATTTACAAGGGATTTATTTCACCATTACTGTTTATTGATATTACTCAAAAAGAATCTTTTTTGAAATATTGATCTATTCTTTTGTTAAATATATATCCTTCTATAAATTTTGCATATGTGTTTTTATACCATAGATTATAACCATGGTTGTTAAATTTTTCTATCAAAGCACCATTAAAATTTGGTACATAGTTAAAATATATTTGAATAGTTGTGTTTTATCTTGAAATATTTAGACAAATTAGGTCTTCTAACCATAATAAATAGCATTTTTGTAACATCCTATAATGAATATATTAAGGACATTCCATAAAGTAAATTTGACACTCATGGATCAAATTGCTACACATTTATCCTCTGGCTTCTTATATTCATGAACAATGTCTATATATGTGAGTTAAGACATTCCAGGATATTATATATTTTATACAGAAGAGAAATCTGCTTAGAGATATTTGACCTTTACACTATTTTTAAATTCATTATTTTTCAGTTACAGTTTACATTCAATATTATTTTGTATTAGTTACAGGTGTACAGTATAGTGATTAGACAATCATATACTTTACAAAGTGTCCCCCCTGATATTTCCAGTACCCGATAGGCACCATAGTTATTACAATATTATTGACTATGTTCCCTATGCTGTACTTTACATTCTCATGACTATTTTGTAACTACCAATTTGTACTTCTTAATCCCTTCAACTTTTTTACCCAATCCCCCAGGCCTCCTCTAGCAACCATCAATGTGTTCCCTGTCTCTATGAATCTTTCAATTATGCTGGTGCATTTATTTATTTTTCTTTAGATTCCATATATAAGTGAAATAATCTCTGACTGAATTATTCCACTGAACATGATAGTCCCTAGATACATTCATGCTATTGCAAAAAATAAGATATCATTCTTTTTTTTTTTGGCTGAGTAATATTCCATTGTATATATGTACCACAACTTTTTTTTAACACTCATCTATTGATGGGCACTTGGGTTGCTTCCATATTTTGGGTATTTTAAATAATGCTGCAATGAACATAAGGATGTATAAATTCTTTCAAATTAGTGTTTTAAGTTTCTTCAGATATATTCTCAGAAGTGGAATTCCTAGGTCAGATGTCAGTTCCATTTTTAATTTTTTAAGGAACCTTCATACAGTTTTCTATAGTGCTGCACCAATATGAATTCCCTCCTGACATTCACTTTTATTTCAGTAACTAGAGGCCCAGGGCACGGATTTATGCACCGGTGGGGTCCCTTGGCGTGGCCTGTGGGGACCTGGGGAGGAGCCACTCCTGCTCATCCCGGCCCTGCTCATCCCAGTCAGCTGAGCGGTGTTCCCACTGTGGGAGCGCATTGACCACCAGGGGGCAGCTCCTGCATTGAGCATCTGCCCCCTGGTGGTCAGTGCACATCATAGCGGTCGAGCAGTCGAGCAGCCAACCGGTCACTTAGGCTTTTATATAGAGAGATATATTCAGAAAAAAGTGACTAAAATTTAATACCTTTAGAAATGTCAAGCTTGTGAGTATTTTTTCTGCTGTAATTTTACTTCTCAATTGTTACCAAAAGAATACATTGTCATACATGTGTTAAATTTTTTGTTAAGGGTCTATTTAAGGTGGAAAGCTGTGTTCTTTAACCCATATCTACCTAGCTACAGTAAGTATAATCTATTTGTGTATTTGTATGTCACCTCTATCAATTTATAAAAAGCCAAATTATTGATTCAGGCTTTTATACTGACAAGTTATGACAATGAAACAGAGAACACAGATACCATTTATAGCCAGAGGAAGAGTATAGTTGGAAATATTTTTCTTTCAGGATCGTCATTTAAGATATAAGAAACTCCTTGTGTTTTACAATCATGAGGTTTATAAAAATCTATTATGTCATCACAATGAAGAATCTTAATAATAAAAGGCTGACATGCAAATGGTCATTATGTGTGATCAGCAGGAGGCTTCATCCCCCACCTTGCGGGGTTTGACAGGAGACCTGAGGCTGCATTCTCCACCCAGCAGGGCTTGACGGGGGTGGGGCCAGCCAGGTCTGGGTCTCATGCAATTTCCAGGCACACGTGGGTGGGCGGGGACTTGACTCTGGGTCCCACAGCACACCTGAGACTCTGACAGGAGGGAGATTTTCATATACATTTTACTAATTTTCTTTCATCTCTGACACTTCTATTATAGAGAAAGGGCAAATAGCAATATTAAAATATTTCCTCTAATTAATTCCCTTTTAATGTGCATGAATTTCATGCACCAGGCCACTAGTGATACATATAAAAAGGTCTTTGAAAAGTTTTGGTTCATGGATGTAGAAATAGTCTAATCTGAAATATTCTCTCAATTTCTAAATAGTGTGTCTTTCCTAAATTTTTAAAATATTCTCTATTGTTTCCCATAGGGTGACCCTATTAAAAGAGACCAGCTGCATTAGCCACAGGGAGTTTGATTTGCCTGACTTGGTTGTTATTCATGGCATTTGTAGGCTATTTTCTATAACCTAACAAGACCCTGCAGGAGTCAACATCAGACCCAAGTCCACCTGAAAGCTTTTTTTACTCTCTGGTTTGAAAAAAAAATGACACATTGAGCTCTTACTTTTTATCCACTTCAACTTCAAACTCAGACCTATAAGATCTGGGAAATTGATTAAGTTTCATTAGTCCTGCTGTTTTTTCTAGGTCATTTGTCTTGCCCACGCTATCTGATAAGACAAGGAGCTTAGGTGGAAGGGGATAAATAAAGCAAGATGAGGAAAGAAAAATCCTGCTTTGCAGCATATGCGTTATACATAACAATCCCTGAGGTAGACTACCTCCTTTGAAATTGACATAGTTATTAAACTTCTTACCATTGGGTTATTTACAATCTGAGGCAGAATTAAAGATTATTCATGGGTATATGGTCATTAAATATCACAACACAGCTCATGTATACTTGTGTATAGTTGACAAACAATTGGATAACTGTCTTAATTCCCAAAAGAAACCTTACTTAAAACTTAAAGATTATCTGTTGTGAAAGGAGGCTTGCATATAAGTTTGAATGATCTTTTTTTATTATTTTAAATTTATGTTTTAATACTGCTTCAATTATTTCCTAATCATTTTCACAATTTTAGGAAAGGCATAGAAAAAGGTAAACTACATTTCATAAATATAGATAATTTTAAAAAGTTTAGTAAAATGACTACTTCATCTTTTGATTATTGAAGGATACAAAGTACTTTTATCTTAGACATGAATGTCAGTGGGGAAATGATCAACAAGTAGAAATAAATTTTTGTTGGTTATAGTTAAACATATGGGCTGTTTTATCATTCAAACAATCCCTATGTAATCTTTGGTGGTTTAATGAAGTGATTAAGTTTGTCTACCTAGACATGCTCAATAATTTTATCACATTGATAATTAAGAGCTCTGTATCAAGTAGGAAATATAATATTCGCTTACAGTTATCAGAAATATTAGAAATTAGATCTAAGGGTAAAGAAAATTATGTGCAAAAAGTTTACAGTATCTATTCAAGTTTCTATACAAACTCATTATTTTCAAGTCCACTGAATTTAGAAAATTAGTTTTAAAACAGTTGAGGCTGATATTTATGTAGGATTAAAAAGACTTTTGTCAAAGGTAAACTTCTGAAAGTATTTTTGGTGGGGTAAACCAACTGTAATCATAATTAATGTCAACAGAAAGAACTGTATAAAATTATATTTGTCTATCAGAACAGTAAAACTGACTAACCAGTGGTTTTAAGAAGTTGGTTTTAGATGTTAGAATAGAAGTTGCCTATAGAGAAGGATATCAATCAGGATGGAGAATTGGGTGGTATATACATAGGAGTATGCATCTGTAAAAAAGCCACTAAGCTAAACACTAAAGACTTGTAGAACTTGTTATGTATTTAACTTATACCTCATTAATTAAAAGGAAAGAGAATAAAAAAAGAAAAAAGAACAGAATTTATGTATTCTTGAGCAACACTTTCAGCATTACCACAGAATACCACGGTCTCTGGAATTGTCTTAGTTGCATTATGTTTGCTCTGCCTTCAGCTGGCATGTCTGCATTCCAGACAGAAAGAGAGAGAAAGGAACAAACTGGGTGGGTATATGAAGGTGTTGGTGAGTATCTTAGGGAAGAAAAACTTTTCCAGAATCCCCAGCATGCTTCTGTTGAGGTTTCTTTAGCTGATCCTAGTCACACTGGCAAATCTTGCTGCAAGGGAAAGTGGCAAACATATTTTTCATTAGATTCATTTCTTCCTGTGTAGGGAAATGACCGCTGTTAGTAAGAAAGAACAGAATGCATATAATGCAGACAGTTAGCTATACCTGCCATACCAAAACTGTATGATTTCATTAAAACTATGATAAGAACATATTGTCTGAGCCAGTAATGGATTAACTGTATGGAATATATATGTGAATGATATATGCCATCTCCTAATGAATTTGGATTAATTATGCAGTGAATATCTTGTTTTTAATCCTCACCCAAGGAGAGAGGATATTTTTCTGTTAAATTTATTGGGGTGACATTGGTCAACAAGAATATATAGGTTTCAGGTGTGGGTTTCTATGTTACAAGATCTGTATATAGCACCAGTTGCCCACCACCCAAAGTCAAATCTTCTCCTGTCGCCATCTATTAGGACCCTCTTCTCCCAACCACTTTCCTTTATTTATTTATTTTTTAATAATTTTTTTTATACTTTATTGTTTTTTTTACAGAGAGGAAGGGAGAGGGATAGAGAGTCAGAAACATCAATGAGAGAGAAACATCGATCAGCTGCCTCCTGCACACCCCCTACTGGGGATGCGCCCACAACCAAGATACATGCCCTTGACCGGAATTGAACCTGGGACCCTTCAGTCCGCAGGCAGATGCTCTATCCACTGAGCCAAACCAGTTAGGGCTTTTCTTTTTTAGAAGGATTGGAGAGGAGGGAGGGAGGGGGAGAAAGGGAGAGAAAGAAGAGAGAGAGAAACATCGATGTGACAGAGACACGTTGATTGGTTGCCTCGCACATGTTCCCCAAGGTGGGGTAGGGATCGGACCTACAATCCAGGTAGGTGCTCTTGACTGGGAATAGAACCAATAGCTTCTGGTGCTCAGACCGACACTCTAACCACTGAGCAACATTAACCAGGTCACATTTGAATGTCTTGAAATATTGTTTCCTTGAAACTATTTTATGATTCAATTTTTAATCCTACCAATTGGTTGTTCCTCTGCTAGTTTGACAAGTGACATGTCTGTGTTAGTGACAGTTTTTTATTTATTTTACAGACTGTTGTGGGATAACCAGGCAATGGCAAAAGCTAAGGCGATACATACATGGGCATTTAAGCACCAAATCATTTTTTCATGAAAAACTTTTCTAACGTGCACAGTGATCCTATAAATTCATATGGTTTCAGTACTTTTCTTCATTTAAAAAATGCTTGGATTTTATTATTTGAATTAATGTACAGATATATAGACAGCATTCAAGGTTAAAATGGCAATGAAAGTGTCTCAAAACAGATGATATACAAGAATAGGTTTCAGATTTATGCTTCTATATCATCTGCCAGTCTGGCAGCATAATTCCCAATCCTCTTGACAGAAAATTTTTCATTTGAAGCCAGCTTCTGTTATGTGATCTTTTCCCACTGGCAGCCGATGTGTTAAAAATGTACTCTCTGGGAGATGGACCAGAGGCAGGTGCACAGGTTTTGATGTGGAAAGCTGGGCAGGTGTTACCCAGAATGGCATGTATTCTCCTCAGAGGGACCCATTGAAATTAGATGTTGATCAGAAAGACAATGCTCAAATTATTCTAACATGCATATAATTATTTCTTATTGTGACCTTGCTGTAATTTGCATACCAGAAAATACATTCAAGCCATGCTAACCATCTGAACTACGATGTTTCTGGATCTGTAAAAACATGAAATTGTATTTCTAATATTTTGCTGTACTTATGCAGTTAGTGAGAGAGTAAATTAGCTGCCTCCATTTAAAGGAAAACACAATAATAGCTAAAGTCACTTGTAATTATCTGCCGAATAAAATACCATTGTCTAGCCAGCCGTGGGCAAACTACGGCCCGCGGGCCGGATCCGGCCCGTTTGAAATGAATAAAACTAAGAAAAAAGACCGTACCCTTTTATGTAATGATGTTTACTTTGAATTTATATTAGTTCACACAAACACTCCATCCATGCTTTTGTTCTGGCCCTCCGGTCCAGTTTAAGAACCCATTGTGGCCCTGGAGTCAAAAAGTTTGCCCACCCCTGGTAGGCATTTTGCGGCATGTGTTCAGCTCTTCCTTTCATCATTTTCACAATCTATCTGATTTCCTTTTCCAAGCACATGTCCTCTGTGCAGAACTTACTCAGCTTATCCCAGGTTCATATTTCATCTTTTTTAAGGTGATAAAGTTTTTCAACTTTGGGGATTTAATTGGACTTCTACTAAGTATGCTGCTAGCATGTCACATAGATTATGTGGTATACATTTTAAAATGAATAAAGGAATATATAAATGAAGAAAAACTTTCACCTTACTGTGAGGTAAGTTAGCCATTTTTTGGTTTGTTTTCCTTCTTACATTCTTCAGAATATATCAGGCTTTGTTTAGAATTCAAACTAGGTTAAACCCTTTTAGCAAAAATTATTATGATTTTACATATGTTTTCATTAACATTTGCAAAAGTAATTATAATAAACCCCAAATTATTTGGCATGTCATAATTAAAATTAGAGTCAAATCATTGACAACAAGTTTCAGTAGCTCTTCATGAACAAGTTATTGACAAAAATCATGGTTAGAATGCAAAGCACCTTATAATTTCGATTTGTACATAAATTTTTAAAGGTCAGCAAATATTTGCATAAGTTAACAAAAAGAATATTAATGTATACTTTTTTATATCTTTTCATCGTATAGCTAAGTTTCAATTTGTTTACCAAAAGGGGCAAATTGTGCCTGGCCAGTGTGGCTCAGTGGTTGAGTGTAAACCTATGAGCCAGTAGGTAATAGTTGGACTCCTGGTCAGGGCACATGCCCAGGTTGTGGACTTGATCCTCAGTATGGGGCATGCAGGAGACAGCTGATCAATGATTCTCTCTCATCATTGATTTTTCTATCTCTCTCTCCCTCTCCCTTCTTTGAAATCAAGAAAAATATATTTTAAAAAATAAATAAATAATAAAACGGGCAAATGTTTTCTGAAGACAATGAATAGATGCTTTAACAGTTAACTTGCAAAGGTTAATAACTAGTAACTTTGAAACTTATTATAAACTTATAAGAAATAACATTGCAGAGAAAGACAAGTACCATGCGATTTCACTTAAGTGTGGAATGTAATGAACAAAATAAACTAACAAACAAAATAGAAACAGATTAATAGATTCAGAGAACAGACTGACAGCTGTCAGAGCAAGGATTGAGCGGCTGGCTAAAAAAGAAGGGACTAAGCAAAGGAAAAAAAATAGCTTGTAGACACAGACAACAATATGGAGATTACCGGAGGGAAAGGATGTGGGGGAAGTTAGAAGAGGTAAAGGGGGGTTGAATGATAATGGAGGAAGACTTGATTGGGAGAGGTGAACACACAATACAATATACAGATGATGTATTGTAGAATTGTACACCTGAAACCTGTATAATTTTATTAACCAGTGTCATCCCAATAAATTAAATAAAAAAGAAACATTTGTTATAATATTTATTTTGGAAAATTGTGTTTATTTACTTAAACTTGTATAACATGGATGTTTGTCACAAGAAGTTGAATTTGCTTACTTATTTTGTGATAATTAAATGACTCAGCTAATCATAACTTATTTAGTCAGTATATAAAAACTATGCATCCTCTTTTAAATGTTCTTGCCCAGCTGATGTGGCTCAGTGGTTGAGTATCAACCCATGAATCAGGTCACTGTTTGATTCCCAGGTTGCAGGCTCGACCTGAGTAGTGGGTGTGCAGGAAGCAGCCAATCAATGATTCTCTCTCATCATTGATGTTTCTATCTTTCCCTCTTCCTTCCTCTCTGAAATCAATAGAAAAACCCAATAAAATACATATTAAAAAAAGAATGTTCTCATAGAAAACTATTTTGCATAAAGTTTATTCCAAGTCAAAATGTAGCACCTAACTCTTAAAGATTAATTTAAAAACACCAAAACTTTCACTTTTCCAAAGTATGGAGTTTCAAGGGTTTTGTTGCAGTTGTCATTAACAAAATATTTTAATGTATTTAAAATGGCAAATAAACATGGTCTTTTGTTGGGAGGGCCTTAAAATTTCAATAAGGAAATGTATGGCTTGCATATTCAACACTAGTCCTTAGCGGTTCTTCCCTTGGAAGCTTGTAACCTCCTTTCCCATTTATAATCAGTTTTAAAATGTTATACTATTCTCTTCTCCATAACATTCCCGTACTTGCCAATTTGTCTCTTTTCTGAAGCTCGGAGTAGTGATTGAGGAGAAAGAACATCATCACTTTTTTCTTTTCCAAGTTTGTTTTGTTTGTTTTATATTTCCTTTGATCCTCATGTTTGTATCTCATATGTGTGGGTCTGGTTAGAAGTGCTTGTTAATTATAAACTATAAGGAAAATATGACTTTTTTCATTAGTGTATTCTGATTGCTCAACAAAATTAGAAAACTTACAATTCTTTCAAACTGAATGTTTTTTAAAGGCCAGCAAGTGGCCAGTAGTGAGCATTGCTATGAATTGAAATTCATAATATTACTAATTTACAAATAGGTGATCTATTATTACATAGTACCCCCATGGTTTTACTTTCTGAGATTTTAGTTACCCGTGGTCAACTGTTGTCCAAAAATATTAATTGGAAAAGGGCGCATTAAACAATTCTTAAGTTTTAAATTGTATGCTGTTCTGAGTAGCACAGCGAAATTTCATGCCATCTGCTCCATCCCACTGGGGACAGGAATCATCCCTTTGTCCAGCGTATCCACATTATACATGCTACCCACTTGTTAGTCACTTAATAATCAACTTGGTTAGCAGATTGACTGTTTTGATATCACAGTACTGTGTTCAGGTAAACTTTATTTTACTTATTGGTGGCCCAAAACCATTTACATAACTTTTATTACAGTATATTGCTATAATTGTTCTATTGTATTATTAGTCACTAGAGGCCCGGTGCATTAAATTTTGCACTGGTGGGGTGAAGGGTCCTTCAGCCCAGCCTGCGCCCTCTCGCAGTCTGGGACCCCTCAGGGGATGTAGCAGTGTGCCAAGCGGCAGGCAGCCAGGGTGGAGCCTGAATTGGGGTTGGGTGCTGCTTGCGCTCATTCTGGCCCGCTGCGCCTGCTGCCACAGTGTCGGGAGAGGCTCCTACTGTGGCAGCTGCACTTGCCAGCTGTGAACCCAGCTTCTGGTTGAGCAGCACTCCCTCTGTGGGAGCACACTGACCATCAAGGGGCAGCTCCAGCATTGAATATCTTCCCCCTGGTGGTCACTGCGCATCATAGCAACTGGTTGTTTGGTCATTTCAGTTGCTTAGGCTTTTATTATATAGGCTAGAGGCCCAGTGCATGAATTCATGCACCATTGGGGTCCCTCTGCCTGGCCTGAGAGATCAGGCCAAAATTGGCTCTCCAACATCCCCCGAGGGGTCCCAAATTGCAAGAGGGCACAGGCCAGGCTGAGGGACCCCACCGGTGCACGATCGGGGCCGGAGAAGGACGCAGGAGGTTGGCTAGCCAAGGTGGGACTGCAGGAGGGCTCCAGGGCATGTCCGGCTCATCGCACTCAGTCCCGATCAGCCAGACTCCAGCAGCAAGCTAACCTACTGGTTGGAGTGTCTGCCCCCTGGTGGTCAGTGCACATCATAGCAACTGGTCAACTGGTTGACCGTCTGTCCCCTGGTAGTCAGTGCATGTCACAGCAAGTGGTTGAGCGGCCTTAGCATATCATTAGCATATTATGCTTTGATTGGTTGTATGGTTGACCAGTCGATTGGACACTTAGCATATTAGGCTTTTATTGTATAGGGTTGTTGTTAATCTCCTAGTGTACCTAACTTAAAAAATAATCTTTAGCATCAGTATCTATGTATGCATAGGAACAAATATTGTATATATGTAGAGTACAGTAGTATCCGTGGTTTTGGGCACCCATTGGGGATCTTGAAATGTATCTCCAATGAATAAGGAGTACTACAGTATAAGAAAGCAAATAATAATTTTATCAAAAATAATTAAAACAGGAAGGGGATTGTACTAGTCAGCTTCTAAAACATCTCCCAAATATCCCCATCTCCAGTAGTCATTCTTTTCTGTCATCTCCTATTGAGTGTGTACTAGACCTAATGATTTGCTTCTGGTAAAAAGAATGTGATAAAAATGAGTGGGATGTCATTTCTAAGATGAGGTTATGAAGACTCTGTTTTCTCTCCTGCTTCCTCCCATCTCTAGCTCCCTCACTCTCTCTGATGATAGGCAGTCACCATGTTGTGAGTGTTCCTATGGAGAGGTCCAAATGGCAAGTACCAAATGGTCCTCAAGCTAATGGCAATGAGGAATGAAAGCTCTCAGCAAGAGAAACTAATACAGGCACATAGGACCCAACTCCATTGTTTGTAGACAAGAAAATAGTTTATTTTGGATTTTGACTTATTTTGTTTAATTGACTTAGTCAAGGTATGCTATTAACTTGTGTTAATTTCAAGTTTATATCAGTCTTTTGGTATATTAGAGTATTTTAATAGATTTTAAAATTATTCTGTATTTGACCCAACTTTTTCTTATTTTTGACTATTAACTATAATACTAACAGCAGCATCAAAACCCCTTTAAGAATACTCTTTTAGTCACTAGGTTTTATTGTGCAGACTATCCTTTTTTTTTGTATTTTATTGTATCTATCAGACTGAGTCATATGTCTAGACTCTGGGGAATTCTGACTGACATAAGACAGGGCCCAGGGGTGGCCTTAAATCTGGAGCAAGATTTGAGAGAATATGGGAGATGAGATAGTGAATTGTAGGTAAAACACAGTAATTCCAGGGAATTCACTCAAAAGCTTTATATTTTATGGGTCCTCATGCCTTTACATATTGAATGTATGTGCCTTTAGCAGTCTTGTGAAGCTCTGAAATATATTCTGAGTAGGTGTAATGAGCAGAGGAGAAAATGGTGCCAAACCAACACGAGATTCCTGGGTGGACACTGGACTAGGTACCAACACCTCCCCAAAGAAATTGAGGATGCAGATGAAAGCCAAGCAGCCCCTTTGATGAAGGAGCCAGCAGAGTGTGGCTCCACAATATCCGGAGTTGGGGGACAAGGTGTATACGATGGCTTAACATGGAGTATATACACGTCCTGTGGGGGAGAGAGCCAGTGTGAAATTGCCTTGAGTCATTCTAATAGAGGTACCAGATGGCCAAAGACCTTGGCAGAAAGTGGTAGGATTTGAGATTCCTGAACTAAAGGAATTGCTAGAAGAGTTCAGTAGGGACCTATACAAAGGAGGAAACATTTCCACAAGAATAAAGAAGGTTGCCTGGCTGGTATGACTTGGTGGTCCAGCATTGATCTATGAACCAAGAGGTTACAGTTCAATTCCCAGTCAGGGCACATGCCTGGGTTGTGGGCTTGATCCCCAGTGTGGGGTGTGCAGGAGGCAGCCAATCAATGATTCTATATAATCATTGATGTTTCTATCGCCCTCTCCTTCTTTGAGATAATTAATTTCAAAGATTTTGAAAGAAGGCTGTCTTTCAATACGTACTGAAAGACATGGTTTCTTCTGAGCAGGATGCAAAGGTGATTTCTTTCCTGGGTTCTTCTCCAGGTGGATTAGAAGAATGAAGCCATGGACAAAAGGTGGTATATGAAAAGATGGAAATTTATTAGAACAAGCACAGACTCCCACGTGGGGAGGAGGTCCCAAAGGGGTTAGCCCACTAAGCTCCTTTTTCCTAAGGTTTATAAAGGCTGCAGTTCTTTGTCACTTGATGCTCTCTTGTTATTGGTCACTGTAGCAGCTTCAAAGTTCAAACCCCATGTGGGGCCCCCTACTCTTTCTCCCCCTTCAGTGGTGGAATTCTCTATCTCCTGTGAAAATATGTTTTCCCCTGTCTCCCTTTTGACAGCATTTCTCTATCTCCTGTGGCGCTTTTCCCTATCTTCTGCGAATGGGTATCTTCCTCTCCCCTTATCCTGTGGCACCTTTGTTCTCTGTGAATGTATGCCTTTTGGCAGCTTCATAGCCCTCATGTTTGTAGCCTCCACCCACCCCATTGGAGCCTCTTTATTTCTAAAACTCCCTAAACCTGCCTATTTTACCCCTGAAAACTCCTTTCAGTATCACCATTAGAAAGGGTAGAACCAGCTTAGAAAAATTTGGCACAAGTGAGACTTTAATATCTCCTGTTCCTTTCCCTGCCCTCCAAAGGCCACCACCGGAGAGAGTTGAAAGGTGGGAGAAACAAACAAGAAACAGAAAAAGCAAATTATATACCCCTTTCTCAGAGCAGGCTTTCAGCTTGAAGCAGGACCAAGCAGGGGAAAAGAAACAATATAATGTCTGGTCAAGTTTTGTGTTTTAATTATTTCATGGGGCTAAACATTCTCATTTTTTAACAGGTTATTTCTGATTTAATGTGATAGTAGAACTGTCTATTACCTAAAAGTGAACAGAAAAGTTGTGGGCTTGACAGAGTTAAAATTTAACGGCAGGGTAAGATTATTGCCACCGAATAAAAGTTAATGGGATGACAGAAGAAAATCAAATTGCACTTTGATGACAATCCATGGGTCAGGTTTATTCAACATACAAGTTTCACATGCTTTTCTACTGTCTTCCTATACTACCCAGTAGAAAAATTCATCATAACATTTATTACTGATTAACTTGCCTGCCCAACTTAGAAAATGAATGATAAGATAAAAATGAACAACAACAACAACAACAAAAACAACCCCAAAACATTCTAAAGAAAAGCCAGTAGTAACAAAATAGCTACGCTTCATAGAAAGTTTTCTATAAGGAATCAAGCTTGTTTGAAACAGGAAAGAAACTATGATCTGCAGACTTTGTAGTTGGGGAAAAAAAAACAAAAACCATTTCTTGTTTTTGCAAGAATACAACACAAAAGGAATTTTGAAACCATTGGCTAAAATATTTCTGTTTGTTGTGTAAACACTTCCTAATACACAGCCTTAGCCTGAAGCATTCTGCTAGCAATTGCTCTATACCCTTGTTTTATGATGCTCAATTCAGCATGCATTCATCATTTGATATTGTATTTAAGTTGTAGGGATAGATATATCAGAGTGATTTTCTTGGAAAGTTTTATGATCCATATCAAACTTACTTTGAGTTTCAATACTACTGACAACAACAAATAGGAAAATGGAAAAATCAATGATGCAAAATCTTCAACATTGTAAGCAAGTTATTACATGTCTAAATCATTCTGAATACTTGGAAATAGCACGATGTGTTACAAACAAGCAAAAAGGACTCTTCAGTGCTTTTAACCTACCTTATTTTGAGATGAATTACTTCATGCATTTATTTGTTGATATACTTACCATAATGTTCTATTAAAGGAAATGATGACCTCAAGGGAAGAGTAATCTGTTGTAGGTTAAATTCTTCAGAATTAGACAGGCTGAGATGGGGTGGGGGAAGGTAGGGTGAGGATTGATGTAAGAACGACCAAACCTGTAGAGAGTTTTTATGAGTTCATTTGAGCCAAACTGAAAAATGACAGTTTTGCAGTTTCTTTTATGTATTTGAAATCAAGTAGGGAATCAAGTAGAAAGATCATATGGAGGTGGGAATAGCAAGTCAGGTATTGTATTAGGGGATGACTAACAAGATGATATGTGCTCTCTTGAAGGTATCACTATGTCTATTTTAAAGGCAAAGATAAACCTCTTACTAAAAATATATATGCCTGGATTGTTACTACCCACAGTGACCTTCCCAGTTAGAAATTTATGATTAGATCAACCTGTAAGGTTACTTTCCATAGAACCCTTTGATTTATCCACAGAAGGGAAGGGAAGAAGCAGGGTTAGGCAGAGGCAGAAGTCAAATTGCAATACTGTCCTGACAGAGTCAACCCTGGAGGAAACTCTGGAGCATGTATTGTCCATCAGATTGCCTCAAATTAGGCCAAATGGCAAACAGTTTATCTCCATTTTGCTTAATCAGCAAATATGTGCTGCTTCGGGAAGGGTGTGACCTCTGTAGGCGGTTCTCTCCAGTTGTAACTGGCTGACCCTAAAATAGCTGACAGCTAACAGGTTATTTGCTGACCACCGTCTTTGGAGCTGGTCAGCAAGTCCTTTATTGATGAGGAGTGGGCAGTGCATCTACTGTATTATCTGCTATAAATTTGGTATGCAGGAAGCTTCACTAGCATAGACATGTTTATTGAATATATTTCTGTGTATTCAGCACTCAATAATTAGCATGTTCTATGAGAATAAAGTCTTATGACTTAGAAATGTCCATTTTGGGATTATTAAAAAAAATACTTAGTTTAATTAATCTCCTCTAACTCCCTAACTCGCTCGTGTTCATAATTTCATGATATATTTGCTCCTCTAACTCCCTCTAACTCGCTTGTGTTCATAATTTCATGATATATTTGCTCAATGAAAAACTATTGTAAAGGTAAAAAAATTTTGAAAAACATTTAATATTTAAAATATGGATGATCATTACAGGCCATCATCCTATATAATAAAAGAGAAACATGCAAATTAACCATCCCTCTGCTACATTCATGAGCCAATCGAAGTGAGTATGCAAATTAACCCAACAAAGATGGCAGGCCTGTGGGCAGCGCTCACATGCACAGGTGCTGAGCGGCTGGGGGCAGGCGTCCCACCCCACCTTGCTCCCACTGATCCTGGCTGGTGGGCAGCACGTGGAGGCAAGGAGCGGCCAGGGCAGGGCGGGACGCCTGGCTTCCACCCCGCTCCGGTCACTCCGGGCAGGTGAGCAGCGCAAGCCAGCGTCCCACCCCGCCCTGGCCACTCTGGGCCTGTGGGAAGCGTGCGAGAGCCTCTGGGCAGGGGAGGCGGGACAGCGGAGGGCAGTGGCAGCCGTAAGCGCACCAAGTGGAGCCTGGGGGCCTAGCTGAAGCAGTGCCTGTAGGCCATCAGCACCGAGGAGTGGCTGCACAAGTCCCGCCTCCTGGCCCAGAAGGTGCGTGATCGCAGGGACAGCCACCGTGGTGGGCCAGATTGACGCCCTCCTGGCCTCGCCACGGGGGTTTGTGGATCTGCAAAGCCACAGGACTCCGGTGTGCACATCCTCTCCTCCCCCCCAGCGTGCGAACATCCCCCAGCGCACTGTCACTCTCACAAGCCTGCAACAGTCCCAGACCAAGGCACGCACAAGTTCCCTCCGCCCCTCCGCCGCACTTCCATCAACCCCAGCATGCCTAAGTCCCCCACATAATGTGCACACGTCCTCTCCGGCACGCTCATGTCCTTTGGAGAGTGTCTGGGTGTTCTGGGTGCTGAGGGTGGGCGCCTATGAGATGACAGTGATAGGGCGGAGTGGTGATGCCCTGTTCCCACGGAGGTCAGTGCAGCGAGGAGATCACCTCTGTGGGGCTAATGCATGTGCTGAGGTGGGAGCAGGTGCAGACAGACGCACTTGGTGGGTGCGAGTGGCCCTCACTGAGGTGCCTTTGGTCAGCGTTCAAGATCAGGAACCCAGAGGAGGCGAGGAGTTCCGTCCTCTCAGTGAAATGGTGGGATAATCGGGGTGACTGCAGAGGAGGAATGTGCACTTTGGGTGCCAGCACCCATGAGCGAAGGCTGCCCTGATTGAGCCTCGCTCGTGTGGGGCCTAATGCACTCCTGCTGGGCAGCGGGTGACAGGACATGCTTTTCCGAGTTAATGAGAGAAAACATTGATTCTCCCGCTGCCCATGAAGGTGGAAAGTGAAGTGGGGAGACATGTCGGGAGTGAGCAAGGTTCCCTGTATGGGGGTTCCAAATCCACTGTTGGTTCCTTTCACCACTGACTAGAGATATACAGGGTGTCCCCCCGAAAATGTATACTCATTTTGAATACCTACTAATTCCAATGGGTTTAAGCATGAAAAGAAAGAAACAACAATGGAGCAGTCATCTGTCAAAAGTGCAGGCACAAACAGGCAGTCAGACATTCCCTGAGGGATCCCCAATTGGAGAGGGTGCAGGCCAGACTGAGGGGCACCTCCCCCCCCCCCACCCCTTTGCACGAATTTCATGCACCGGGCTACTAGTCCTATCAAATAAAGAGGGAATACTCTAATTGACCCTCACGCTGTCGCAAAGATGGTGGTGCCCACAGCCAATAAGGAGGGAATATGCTAATTGCTACCATGCCCTCAAAAATGGCAGCACCCACAGCCAATAAGAAGGGAATATGCTAATTGACTGCCCCATCCTCAAAGATGGCAGCACCCACAGCCAATAAGGAGGGAATATGCTAATTCCTACCATGCCCTCAAAAATGGTGGCACCCACAGTCACAAGATGGCTGCGCCCAGTCCCCTCAGCCCCACTGGAGCTGCAGGCGCACTGAAAGGCCAGGACCACCCCCAGATGGGCCCGGCCGCTCCACGTGCCAGCCTCCAGAGTCCCTCAGTCCCCTCAGCCCCCCAGCTGCCCAGGGCTGGCCCGAGGCTCAGGTAACCAGGGCTGGCTGAGGCTTGCGCTGCCAGCAGTGGCAGCAGCAGAGGTGTGATGGTTCATCACCTTCCCCTGATCGCCGGGTTGCCTCACTCCCCTGAGGGCTCCTGGACTGTGAGAGGGGGCAGGCCGGGCTGAGGGAGCCCCCTCCAATGCATGAATTTTCATGCACCGGGCCTCTAGTTATCATATAACATGACTGGTACATTCTAACAATTATTGTGCTATGCAAAATAGCATAATAAGAACTACATGTGTCATGGAAAAAATGGGGTAAGGGACACAACACTCAAAAAAACTTCATCAGTGACACTGTTTTATCACAAATCAGCGAGCGAACAAGACGCCTAATGAGCCAGTTAGTTAGGAGTCATCTTTATTGTGCGCAGGTTTAGAGCAGATTACCTCTGTCAAATTCTGAACCCCACATACAGGCAGTCTCCTGTATTTTATAATTTTCAAGCCTCTTTGTTTGCAGATATTACAGAGGGCTCTGTGTGAGGTATTGTTACAGGCAGTTGTAACCTTGAATACATAATGAGTTAGTACTTGGAATTATTATCAGTATTAGTCTATTTTAGTCTATTACATTAGATGGCTAGCTTGCAAGGTCAGACAGTTAAGTTTATCTTTTTCTATTATTTGAACAAAAAAACAAAGTCATTTTACAGAATAACAGACTGTCTGAAAGTGACAGAATTTATAATGACAGAGTTTACAGGACTAGGGACTATCTAACAATAGCAAAGAGTTTCAAATAGCAGCTTCATACAGGATGGAGGATACTGTGCTTCAACACATTAATATGGTCTTGAGTGTTTGTGTTCCTCCAAAGTTCATGTGTTATAATACCCATCCAAAATGATGGTATGGGAGGGATTAGTGCCTTTTAAAAGAGGACTGAGAAAGCTTCCTCATCCCTATGTGTTCCTCAGTGCAGTCTGCACCTGGAAGAAGACCTTCAAAAGAACCTGACCATGCTGACCCCTGGTCTCAGGCTGCCAGCCTCCAGAACTGTGAGCAATTTCTGTTTTGAATAAGTTGTCCAGTCCATGGCATTTTGTTATAGCAGCCTGAATAAACTAAGACACATACAGACACACATGAAGATGAGCCATAGTAAAAACATTAGTGTTACATATGTCACATGATTAGGAAATGTAAAAATATACTACAATGAATATGGCACTTTGCCTCAAAAGAGACCTAGTTTGCTGTGGATGTGGTCATATAAGATGGCAGTTTGTGAGTTACAGATCAGTAGTGGAAGAGGTAATCAGCGATCAGACGGAAAGTCATAACACCAGCTGTGCCACACACACACACACACACACACACACACACACACAGTGTGTTTGGGATGGAAGATGTTATTCCTGTGTGACTAGGTTCAGCTTAGTACACTTTTATGCATTCACCTACTATTTCTCCTGAACTAAATTATGTATAAGCAAGTTCAAAATTTGTTTTATGCTCAAATTTCTCCCAAGTATTGGAATACATTTGCATTTCCAAAACATGCATTATAGCAGAACAGACTGTACTTTTAAGACATGTCATTTCCTCTGTTCTGTAATGGAAAAACATAGCAAATAATGTGCTAGGTGTCTTCATTTAACACCCATTTAATCATCTCATTCCATTTTCTGGACAGCCTGAGTGGTAGATGTTATTGTCTTCACTTTCATAGATGGAAATAAATTGAGAGAAGTTAAGGAAATTTCTGAAAGTATTACAATCCATCAGTGTGGGGGCGGAAATAAACTCACATCTGTCAAATTACAAAACCCAGGTTCATTTGTCCAGATTATACGAAGTCTCCATTATTTAAACAAAGAGAATCGTGGGACGAAAGTGGTAAGATTTTTTATTTTCTATTTGTATGGATCTACATTTTAGTGCAATAGGTAACTGTATTTTTATATGCTATAAACATGAGCATATTGTTATAATTTTATGTTCCTTTATGTTAATTTGACTATTTCCAAAGAGGCTGCTATTTCCCCAAACAACATTAAATATTTTTCTGCTGAAAATGCTTTTCCTTACATACTCAATTTACATAACTTTTGAAAGCAAATGAAATTATAGGCGATATATAGGATTGTAAAAACAAGGAGAGTCTTGTATCACATATAGACAGTTTGCTCAATTTTGAGACACTATAAATAAGTTTTATGTTATACTGAGAAAGCACTGAAAGAGGGCACTTTAAAACTCATTAATACAGTTCAAATGACTTGCAAATTTCTTATTTGTTACTTCTCATAATCTAGGCAATGAAATATATAACACCACTATTTCTTATGTGCCTTATGAGCACGATTTTAAGAAATCCTAAAGCACTACTTTATATTCATTTGATTCCGTAAGTGGTTGTTGAGGCCATAGTTGTATGCACTGTTTTGCTGCAGTGACAGGTCACAACCTCAGAAACATTCTTTTCCTCCATATGTCAAAGTGCTTACAAATGCTGCTTCCACAGTGCCCTGCTCCTTCACCACAGGGCAGGCATATAATTGGACAAAGTTTGGGGTCATTTAGAGTATATATTACCAAGAGTACAGCTGAGACTTCTTGTTTCAAAAGTAATTTAAAATAACTGACAACTGTACTACCCTAATTGATACATTCATCTGAACAAATAAATGTATGTTTGTTTCCTTAAAAAATTCTCTGTATAGGATTAATCTAGTAAGTGGCTATAAGAAATTAATATCTTTATGTGTAAACACTTCAGATATCTCTCTCTTTGCCTCTTTTACTGTGAGTTTATGTTTTCGCATTAAAGTGCATATGTGTAATACATAACCATCACACATATACACACTGTTTTGAAACTGCTTTTCATCTGCAATACATTAAACAATATATTTTCATGTTTAACATTGTTTCTATTGTTATTATATTGCTGAATATTATTCTACTACAGTTGACCCTTGAAAAACATGAATTTGAACTATGCGGGCAGGTCCACTTATACATGGATATTTTTCAATGAATATATAACAGTATTATAAATATATGTTTCTCTCATTTTCTTAATAATATTTTCTTTTCTCTAGCTTATGTTATTGTAAGAATACAGTGTATAATACATACACAGTGGGTGTTCAGTGAATAGTAGGTTATTAGTAATTAAATTTTTAGGGAGTGAAAAGTTGTACAATAATTTTTTACTGCACAGGGAAGGTGTTGGTGCCCCTAGACTAGTGATGGCGAACCTTTTGAGCTCGGCGTGTCAGCATTTTGAAAAACCCTAACTTAGGTCTGGTGCCGTGTCATATGTAGAAATTTTTTGATATTTGCAACCATAGTAAAACAAAGACTTATATTTTTGATATTTATTTTATATATTTAAATGCCATTTAACAAAGAAAAATCAACCAAAAAAATGAGTTCGCGTGTCACCTCTGACACGTATGTCATAGGTTCGCTATCACTGCCCTAGACCCTCATTGTTCAAAGGTCAAGTGAATATAGAAACATTATAATTTTTAAGCAAGTTTGTATTTTGACAGCACCTCTATTTTATAATTTTTAAATATTTTGGACAATACTATGCAGAACAACCAACAGTATAATTTGCACAAATGAACTCAAACTTTTTTAAGCTAAATACAAAGAATGGAATTGTTAGGTCAAAGTACTTTTGTACTTTCTTGTGGTTTTTGCAATTATTTCTGAATAAGCTCATCCTAATTTGAACAAATATATTTCTATAAATATGTGACCATTCATTCTCTACTTCATCACTAATAATGGGTTGTAGAATTTTAAAAGTTATATACATTCCTTGGTTGTTTATTTTACATGAATCTTTTATTTTACACTAGAGGCCCAGTGCACGAAATTTGTGCGTGGGTACAGTCCCTAGGCCTGGCCTGTGATCAGGGCCCTCTTCCCCAGCTGCTGGCAGCCGGCCACGCCCCCCGCCACCAACCATCCCGTTTCCCTGTTCACCATTGGGGGATCAGAGCCTGCTGGCCAGGGGGAGGGACCAAGAGGTGGTTAGTGTGCCTCATAGCGTCTGGTTGAGCAGTCGTTCTGATTGTTCCACCGTTCGGTCGATTTGCATATTACTCTTATATATAGATATAGATAGATAGATAGATAGATAGATAGATAGAGATAGATAGATATAGATGTTCTTCTACTTCCAGGAAAAGGGGCAAAGGAGGGTTGCTGAAAGTGATAAAGGAAGCAGCAGGGTGAACTTTTTTTAGGGGGTAGGGGAGAGTTTCCTCCTGATGAGGGGCTTCAAAGGACAGCATCCTACTTCTGCTACCCTCTGTCTCCAGAGACACAATTTCTGATTGGCACCTGGCAGGACAGAGCAGTTGCAGGTACAGGACTGGGAGTGCCTTTCTGCATGCAGCTCCCTGGAGAGTCTCTTCCCGCCAAGGAAAGCTTTTTTCTAACCATTTCTCCCCTAGCCAGGGCTGCTGGGTGGTCTGGGGCAGGAGGGCAGAATGGAAGTGGGGCAGGACAGGAAGAAGTATGGTGTAGAAGACAGGGGGTAAGGGGTGGGAGAGGGAGAGGGTGAAATCTGTGTGTGTGTGGGAGGGGGAGGGCCGGTGCAGAAGGAGAATTGGGGTCAGCATAGGAAGGTTTGGAGGTACTGGGGGAGTAAGAGGGACCAGCAGATGACAAAACAGGGGAAAGGATCTACGGAATCAGGTAAGGGTCTGCGAGGGTGAGGATAGACTAAGTCCCTTCCCCAAACCCTGCCATCTCAGGTGGCTTGTGGAAGGGGTCCACAGCAAGGCGCTGAGCCCCCTACACTTTGTGTCTGAGGCTCCAGAACATGTGGCCAACAGACCCTGCCCGCCCCTGCCACCCTTGCCAAAGTGTTGCCATTTGAAACACATTTTCAGACACATGGATTGTTTTTAAGTTAATGCTTTTTAATTCACTCTGTTTCCCACTTGTTGTTTTTTTATTGAAAAGGAGGATTCTGCTGGTTTGTGTTCCTTTGCGGGGGTGGCAGGGATATTCTCCATGAGCAGAGATCCGATGAGAGACAGAGACAAAAGGCCCAGCGAGACATGGGGAAGGAGTAAACACGATCAGAGAGCGAGGAACATGGAGAGAGATGCACAGGGCGAGACAGACACATGACACAGGGTGCTGTGGATGGGGATAGAGCTTCCCGGCCGGGTGAGAGGGCTCATTCCGTGGAGCAGCGGCTCCGTGGGCGCATTCTCCCTGGACGCAGCTCCCAGGGCTGGAGTTGGTGAACTGAAAGCCCTGGATAATTAAAGCTAGTTATATGTGTGCAAAAGCCCCAGTGGAGGCTGCGGGCCGGCCACCCCTCCCCCGGCCTGCCCCCTACAATCCAGCCACAGCCGAGGGGCTTTTTTAGCACAGTTGGGGCTGAGCACCTAGGGGAAGGGCGTGCAGGCAGAGAGCCCCTGGGGCCCAGGGGTTGGGCTGAGTCCTCCGCCTCCAGAGCGACCCCCACGATTACACAGTCCAGCACATGCTGCGGCCCCAGGATAGCAGGTTGTGACGAAGTTAGGAATTGGACCAGAACTTGGTCTGAGCTCTCCTTGGCCTTGTGCTGAGTGGGCCCTGGTGGCATGGGCCCCAGAATTTGGGTCCTTAGGTTTCTATTATCTTGGCCTCCTGGGCATTCCTGTGTCTGTGAAGATTCTAGATGGGGCTCTCCTTGAATCCTGCCACAGGGAGTGCCTGTCTGGAGCTGAGACCACGGGTGAGGAAGGGACAGAGTCTGGTGCTAGGCTGTTGGTGATCAGTCTGTCTGTCTGTATGTGCCACAGGACCCCAAAAGAGTGACTTTTCTGAGCTTTCATTTTCGCGTCCACACCGTTCAAGCCTCCTCTGAGACACGGAGTCCAAGGGGAAGGAGAAAGGTGCGAATTCCTCACATGTGAATGAGGCTTTACACTTTGAACTGCTAGCCTGAATCAATGATCTAATTTTGTGGTTTCAGGAGCCTTTGGTGGGTTGAGTTGGAATGGTGACAGGATAGGGTTTTATATTTCTATAGAGGCCGGGTGCACAGGTGGGGGCCTGCCTGCCTGCCCTGATGGGGGCCCCTGATTGGGGTATAGGTCCTTGCTGGGGAGCAGGACTGGCCAGGACAAGGGGCCACAAGTGGTTTGCAGGCTGGCCACTCTCCCGATGGGGGTGGGGATCCCTTGGGGGGGTGGGGCCAGCCTGGGTGGGGGGGGGGGAGGGCGATTGTTCTGGTCATTCTGCCATTTCAGTCGCTGGGTTTTCATTATATAGGATTTTGCCTATTTTTACCTTGAAATTTTACCAATTTTTCCTATTGTTCTCTTTCCAAATTGTTGTTTTTCTAAGTCAGTCTATTTGAATTTGCCTATTATAAATATTTCATGTAAATGGAATAATATAATCTGTTGTCTTTGAAATTGCCTTTTTCACTTAGCCTGTTTTCAAGGTTCATCCATGTTATAAAATGATCACTGATTCATTTCTTTATATTACAAATCATATTTCATTGTTGGCCATTTAATTTCTTCCCTTTTTAATTATTATGAACAATGCTGCTATAATTATGATATGACCATTCAGGTAAAGTTTTTGCATGGAAATTATTCCTACCTCCCCCTTGGTATATATCTAGGAGTGTAATAGTTGGGTTATATCTATGTGGGGTTTTTTGTTTGTTTTTTAGCCTTTCTACTGTGTATGAAGTAGAATCATTGCAATTTTGATTTGCATTTCCCCACTAACTAATGATATTAAACATCATTTCATGTGATTGTGAGGAAACTTGTGAATCTCCTGTGGAACAATGTTTATTCAAATCTTTTGCCCATTATTAAATTCTTTGTCTTTTTGCATTGAGTTGTGAACATTGGTTATATAATCAAAATACAAATCTCTTATCAAATATGTTATTTGGAAATATTTTCCCCCCTTCAGTGGGTTGTCTTTTCCCTTTTTATAATGGTGTCCTGGGAAGCACAAAGTTTAGTTCTAGTGAAGTCTTATTTATCTATTTTGTTCTTCTGTTGCTTGGTGTCATATCTAGGACACCTTTACCTAACCAGATCAGAAAGTCTGGCCCCTATGTTTTCTTACAGAGTTTGTTTGTTTGTTTTTAGAATTTTTCCTTTGGTTTATTTATTTATTTAGTTTTTTGTTGTTGTTGTTTTTTAAAAATATATTTTATTGATTTTTTTATGGAGAGGGATAGAGAGTTAGAGTCATCGATGAGAGAGAAACATCGATCAGCTGCCTCCTGCACACCTGCCACTGGGGATGTGCCTGCAACCAAGGTACATGCCCTTGACCAGAATCGAACCTGGGACCCTTGAGTCCGCAGGCTGACACTCTAGCCACTGAGCCAAACTGGTCAGGGCTAGTTTTTTAATTGTTGACAGTATTACAGATGTACTCCATATTCTCCCCCATTGCCTCCTTCTACCTAGTCCCTGCCCCACCCCATAGGTTATGGGTATTTGCATATATGTTCTTTGGTATATACTTCTAGCTCTTAGGTCTATGATCCATTTTGTGTTAATTTTTGTACGTGAAGTAGGAATCCAACATTCTTTATTTGAATGTGGATATTCAGGTGTCTCATTTGTTGAAGAGACTATTCTTTCTTCATTAAATTTTCTGACACACTTGTTAAAAATGAGTTTAGCAGAAATGCAGGTGTTTAGTTGTGAACTCTAATTTCTATTCCATATATATATGGTCTGTTTATGCCAGTATCATACTGCCTTTATTACCACAGCTTTGTAATAAGTTTTGAAATTGGGGAGAATGGATGTTTCTTTCTTTCTTTCTTTCTTTCTTTCTTTCTTTCTTTCTTTCTTTCTTTCTTTCCTTATTTATTTATTTTGTTTTATTGTTAATCTTCATTGGAGGATATTTTTCCGTTGATTTTAGAAAGAATAGAAGGTAAGTGTGAGGGGGAGAAACTAGAGAGAAACATCGATGTGAGAGAGCCATGTCAATTGGTTGCCTGCTGCACACACCCCAACCAGGGCAAGGAACCTGCAACCCAGTACATGCCCTTGACTGGAATCGAACTTGAGACCCTCCAGTTCATGAGCCAAGACTCTAACCACTGTACTATGATGGCCAGGGATCTTTGTTGTTTTATTAAGATTGTTTTGCATATTCTGGGTTCCTTGCAATTACATATGAATTTGAGAATCAACTTGTCAATACCTGTAAAAAAAAATCAGCTGGCATTTTGAAAGGGTCTGTGCTGAATCTGTAGATCAATTTAAATGTATTGCTATCTTAACAATATTACATCTTCTGATCCATGAATATGTATTATAAAATATATAAACAAGAATTTTTGACTATAACATGATATGTTCCAGAAAAAAAAGGTTTAATATCATATAAATGTCAGATTTGAGAATTTAAATATAATTTGACATAATTCTAGTCAGAATTTTACTTGAATCATGTTAGGAGTTGGGAAATGCTTTACTATGCAGTGATTTTAATATTTAATAATAGTTTGAGAATAATAAAAAAAATGTAAAAAGAGGGACATAAGGGGAGAGTTATCAGTTACCAAAACTGGGTACAAAGTTACAGTAAGCAAAATTGTATAATGGCTTAGGAACTAAGTATATTAGAAGAATAGTAAAGAGACTGCAGAAAGTATACCTGAGACTTTAAGAAAGGATAAAAGGTGTTTTTTTTTAATAATTTATCTTTATTGTTGAAAGTATTACTGATGTCTCCCCTTTTCCCCTCATTGACCCTCTCCTTCCCATTCCTGTTTCCTCCCCAGGCCTTCACCCCACTATTGTCTGTGTTCATGGGTTATACATATTTCATATATGTTCTTTAGCTGATCTCTTCCCTCTCCCCGCTCCCCTGAACTTCCCTCTGAGAATTCTCAGTCTGTTGCATGCTTCAATGTCTCTGGATCTATTTTGTTTGTCAGATTAGTTTGTACATTAGATTCCACATATAAGTAAGATCATGTGATACTTGTTTTTCTCTGACTGGCTTATTTCACTAGCATAATAATCTCCAGGTCCCTCCATGCTGTCTCAAAGGATAAGAACTCCTTTTTTATAACTGCATAGTATTCCATGGTATACACGTACCACAGCTTTTTTATCCATTCATCTACTGATGGACACCTGGGCTGTTTCCAGATCATAGCTATTGTAAATAATGCTGCTATGAACATATGTGTGTATATATTCTTTTTGATTGGTATTTCAGGCTTCTTAGTATATATTCCTAGAAGTAGGATCACTGGATCAAATAGCAGTTCCATTTTTAAATTTTTGAGGAAACTCTATACTGTTTTCCATAGTGGCTGTACCAGTCTGCATTCCAACCAGCATTCTCTCTGATGATTAGTGACTTTGAGCACTAATTTTTTCATTTTTCTCTTGGCCATCTGTATGTCCCCTTAGATCCTGTGCCCATGTTTTGATTGAATTGTTTGATTTCCTTTTGTTCAGTTGTATGAGCTCCTTATATGCTTGGAAATTAACCCCTTATTAGATGTATCATTGGCAAATATGTTTTCCCATAAAGTGAGTTCCTTTTTCATTCTGATGATGGTTTCTTTTGCTGTGCAGAAGCTTTGTATTTTGATAAAAGTTATACTTTCAGTTAAGAAAAGGATAACTTACATAATAAATTCATACAAATAAATTGCTAACCTCCTGCAAGAGAAGGACACAGTCCTTAGAATTGTTTAAAGTGAGTGATAAAGCAAACTCAAAAGCCAATAAGAGAACACTGAGAAAGAATGGACCAGGAATTAAACCTCATTCAAATCATAATAATTTCTTTGAAAAATATTTAGTTACTTGGATGGTAAGCACACAAAGCCGTATACAGATGATGAATTATGGAAACTTAAATTTGTAACTAAAGTAATATATTTCCTATCTGCTCTTTAAGTTCTATTTAAAAAATAAAAATTCTGTAATTCATGCTTCTTTGTCATACATAATAAAAGAAATAAGAATAGAGAGTATATGGAATTAGATCACCATTCAGTTACTGTAAGACAGAGGTCTGGCCCAGAATAATTTTGGAAAATATTCTCTACATTTATCTATTTAGTCATGTATAGGTAATAGAAGATTCCAAACACAAAAGGAAATGTGGAAACATTCTGAACACAATCCTAAAAGCATAATACAAATTTTCATAGTGAAATTAAATGAAAATATTTGTCTCAAATTAGCCCAATATCTAGTTTTTGAACTTAGAATTTCAGGCTTTCTTATTTACTCAGAAATCTTTCTGTACCTTTTAAGTGTTTGTGCCATCTTTCATTAGCCGTACCATGTCTGCAGCAAGCCCATCCATTGGGACCGCAGGTGTGCATCCTGTTATGCATTTAAACAATGATCAAAGCGTAGGAAGTAAAGCATAAACAAGTATATAAGGCTCATCTTATCAGGGCTCGTACATCAAAACAATTTTTTGAATTGAAAGAGTTCTTAATAATAATCCTATTTTTTAATCTATGGAAAATTTTTCATTTACTGTACATTTTATGGGTATGAATTTTCAACCTGACTTTCACATTAAGGCTGCAGTATACAGATTATCTGTAAAGACGAACTTTGGTAATTCATTTTTTGGGGCCAGTCATAAAAACTCATTCAAACTTGACTGAACTCAAAATAACAGTTTGGTAACCTGTAATCAAAGTTATATGATGTTTAGGTTTTTGAAAAACTGATGGCCCATTTAATTCAAGAATCCTGGCTTTTTATTTCATTACTAATAATGCTAAGAAACTGAATGAAAATAGACTTCCAGATCCAATGTGGAGTAAGTAGATGTAGTTTTTTCTGCATCTCCTTAGGCATTTAAATTTAAGTTTCACCAATATTTTCCATTATAATAGTTGTTAGTGTATGAATAAGATCCCTTCATTTTTTTTCCATCTAGGTCAACTAAGCAAAATAAATTATTTTAAAAGCATAAATAAAGTCTCCAATTTTCTTTAAAGTATTTCTGAGTATTTTTAATTAAGGAATCATGATTCATTTAGAACTATTCAGTGATTAAATTACTGGAATTGAAAATGTTAATTTTCAGCAACTAGAAAAATGCTAGTTTCTGTCATAGAATATGCTAGGAAAATGTAATAAACCTTCACCCCACAAATTAATAATTAATGATAGCATCTTTAGTAGTAGCCCATATCTTTCATGGTCTGGTCAAATTAAGGTCATAACTAAAGCATTTTACAGGTCCAAAGACTGTCATGCTATCTCTACATCAGTGTTTTTACATATTCAGATCTTTCTGTCTTGATTGCCCAAGCAATGCTTTTTATTTCAATTTATTATCTTTTTCCTGTCTGAATCATATCCACGTTAGTGAAAAACATTCACCAAATATTTTAAAAATTGTAAGGGTGACCAGACATCCTGGTATGCCTTGTACAATCCCTTGTTGTCCAGTTATTAATTATTAATACCTCCTTTTCCTTTCAAAAGTGTTTCATTTACATGACAAGCTATATGGCAACATAATCATCTATGATTATTGCAGAGCTAATAATTATACACTGTCAATGTTAAATTTAAAGTGTATCTGGAATCCAGGCTCTTCTTTCCATCTTTACTGCCATCATTCTAGATCAGCTACCAGATTCCTGAAACAGTTTCTATCTGCATTTTCACCCTTCACATTTTTTGTCTACAAAACGGACACAGCAATCTTCTCAAAGCAAAGCAAGTACTTGTCTGTAGTTGTTCCCATTATTCTTACTATGAAATCTAAACATCTTGTCTTACTGTAAGTTCCTAACTATGTGAAAGTTTATTCTTGTATTATTATTTACTTGTATTACAACTGTAAACCTACTTTTGCCAACTCCTGTATTTAAATATTGAACAGTATTTATATACTGTCAGGTAGATCTGTTGGCATCACCTTGCTTATAATAAATGTAATAATGGTGATAGTTGATGACAGCCACTGGCTATTATTATTTAAAAGTTTGTTTTTAAAAATATTTCAAGGTTTAGTTATAAATAGTCCAATAAAATATATTTTTTTAAAGATTTTTTTAATTGATTTTTAGAGAAAGGGAAAGGAGGGAGAAAGAAAGAGAGAAACATTGATGTGAGAGCAGAACATCCATTGGCTGCCTCCTGCACGCTTCCTACTGGGAATCCAACCAGCAACCTTTCAGTGCACAGGACAACACTCAGCCAACTGAGCCACACTGGCCAGGGCTGTAATTCATTAAAATATTTTAATGTAAAATGTATGACAACTAGAATATGAAACTGACTATACACATAACCACCTTTGAAGTTTGTGCTCCTTGTAACTTAAAGTGTGTTTTTTTTTAATTTACTTTTTATTAAGGTAACAGTGGTTAATAAAATTACATAAGTTTCAGGTGTACAATCCTGCAATACATCATATGTATATTGTATTGTGTTTGTCACCCCAAGTGCTAAGAATAATTCAGAGTCATTTATTTGTTGTCACAAATGTGTAGGAGTCTAGACATTCAACACTGAAGTACCACCTTCTGAAAACTGTCATAGACATCCCCCCAAACCACCATCTCAGTTAATAAATGCAGCCTGTGGATTGATAGACATACCAGAATACAATGCTGGTATCTCAGGAGGTATTTTAAAATACAAATATTAAAACAGCCACAAAAGTTCATTTTCAATTATAAGAGTGACTAGGGGCTCAGTGCACAAATTTGTGCACCTTGAAAGGAACTGTGGGCCATGAGGCTGCAGTGGGCACAGGGGCAGGTCTCAGTCCATCCTCCGTGCCCCCACCCAACCCATCCCACCACGGCCTCTGGTGCCCAGTCTGCCAGCATCCCTGCTCCCACTGTGGCCATTCCCACATGCTGACAGCACCGGCCCTGCTAACACCTGCTGACAGCACGGACGATTGGGGCTGGCACCGGCAGCAGGTGCGAGTGGCGGCTCCAATGCCAGCTGCACGTGCAAGTGGGGCCATCGCTGGCAGTGGGTGCGAGCAGCGGCTGCCGGGCCCGATCACCCCTCAGGAACAGGGGCAGATGGAGAAGCCCTGAGGAGTGATCAGGGCTGGCAGCCTCTGCTAGCACCCGTTGACAGCTTCGAGCGATCGGGGCTGGTGCTGGGCGCCAGCAGTGGGTGCAAGCTGCAGCTCTGGCACTGGCAGCAGGTGCAAGAGCCCAGCAGGACTGCGGCATGAGGGAGCAAATAATTTTCAGTAACCACCAGAGGCTTGCCCTGATGACAGCAACTGGCGCCCTGCCTTGGTCTGGTCCCCCCGCTCACCTGCTCCACCATCCCACCACAGGCTACCTCTGCCATGTTCTGTGCTCTACCACCTGCTGCTGACACCCACCATGTTCCGTGCATGCCCCCTGGTGGTCAGCGCACGTCATAGTGACCGGTTTTTCAGTTGTTTGGTTGTTCCGTCAATCGGTCTTTTTGCATATTAAGGTTTGATGTATATAGATGAAACAAAAAAATATTGAGTTGCCCTAGCTGGTTTGACTCAGTGGATAGAGTGTCGGGTTGCAGACCGAAGGGTCCTGGGTTCGATTCCAGTCAAGGGCACATACCTTGGTAGCAGGCTCCTCCCCAGGCCAGGCCTTGGTCAGGGCACATGTAGGAGGCAACCAATCAATGTGTTTCTCTCACATCAATATTTCTCTCTCTTTTCCTCTCTCTTCCACTCTCTCTGAAAATTAATAGAAAAATATCTTTGGGTGAGGATTAAAACATTTTTTGAGTTTATATGTGAATAAAGTTTTTGTGAATATGGAAGAAAAAAAGTCCCTATCTGACTTGGCTTCTGCCTGACTCTAAGCCCCTGTACTCTTACAGTTTCTCAAATACACCTTGCTCTTTTCTGTGTTGGGCCTTAATACATATGGTTCCTTTATCCTGTAGAGATCTTCCCCCAGGGTTTTATATGACTGCTGCATCATCCTTATGATTTTTGTTGATTTCGCCAGCTGAGAGGACTCTGCTGATTAAAAAAAAAATCCATATAGATGCCTTTATTATTCTCTATCATTTTACCATATTCATTTCTTTCATAATTTTATAATTTTGGGGAAAATGTTTTTTGAGTTGGTTTTTTTTTGCTCATTTTCTTTCCAACTGTCAATTCCATGAGAGCAAATTGATGAACAGGGCATGTTCGGTAGTGAGCAAAGGGTTAAGCATATTGTGGTCTTTCAAGCAACCAGCCAGTATATTTTGAAAAACTAGTTATCCTAACACTCTTTCAAGTAATGGAGTATGGTAAGGAAGACAGCTGTAATCTTTACCCTCAATGCACATATCCCAGTGTAGTAAAGATAGATGCTACAAGGGAATACAGTGGAGTGCTGTGTGAGAGAGAGGCCAGAGGAGAAGATTTGGCTTCCACTTCAGTGCTCAGGAAAGCCTCAGTGAGAAAGTGTTGTTAGATGTGAGACAGACAGTGAGTAGGAGAGGGAAGAACTTGTGCAAAGCCCCTAAACAGGAAGTAGCTTAGCATATTAAAAACAGAAAATACGTGGCTATGACTTCAATGTGATAACCAAGGAAATAATTTATTCAATCTTTCATATAATTCAATAGATATTTCTAAAACACCTACTATGTGCTACTGATGGCTCTAGGCATTGGAGATACATCAGTGAACACAATCTCTACCTCTGTGAGCTTTAAAGTATTGAGGAAAGAAGAGTAAATTATGATATTTAATAGCAAAATAACTTGAATTTAAGAACATATATTTCTAGTGTCACTTCTGATACTCAAAAGTGAACTAAACGTTAAATTATAACACATTGAACAGTCATGCACTTAATGAAGGTAAGCCTAGCCAGTGGTTGGCAAACTGCGGCTCGCGAGCCACATGGGGCTCTTTGGCCCCTTGAGTGTGGCTCTTCCTAAGCCTTAGGAGTATCCTAATTAAGTTAATAACAATGTACCCACCTATATAGTTTAAGTTTAAAAAATTTGGCTTTCATAAGAAATTTCAATCGTTGTACTGTTGATATTTGGCTCTGTTGACTAATGAGTTTGCCAACCACTGGCCTAGACTATGGATTGACTTGGTTCATTAGATTATCACCTTATTCTAAAGGAAAGAACAGGTTTTTTTTGCTGTATGCATTATAAGCATTTTCTGAATTGTCAAATCTAATTTTATGTTCCCTGGTTTGCTGAATTAAATTTGTTTTACTAATTTAGATATCTGTCATTTAAAGAAATTGAATGTAGTCTAGTATGCTGATTTCTGTTTGATTACCCAAGAGCTAAGAAAGTAAAGACAATTCTAAGTTCATCCTTTTCCACAGGAGTAGAAAAATAATGGTGTTATCCAAAGACCAGATACCATACTGACGAGGCCTCCAAAGAGCAGTGAGAGACTTTACCTTAGAACTCTTCTGTTTATAGTGCTGTTACTCCTTTCACACATGTGCTGTAGCTTTAACCAAAGATTATTTGAACATAACTGAAAACTCTATTTTTTCTATGAGAAAAATAAGACCTGTTTTGCTTGTTTGTTTTTTGGAATGGGAAAATTTTTGTAGCCAGTCCTGAAAAACTTTAGAGCAGAAGTTATGACCTGATGGTCACAGCAGTTTTTAGCCTGAATAATGGAAACAATGCTTTGTTTTCTGTTGTTATGCTTTTTATTGTAGCCATCTGTATTTTCTATTTCAGTCAAAATAATTATCTTGCAGCAGGAAAAGTGGATGTTGTCCTGTATTCTCATACAAAATGATATCTAGAATCACATTTTGATTAAAATCTTATCTGGATTAAAATCAACATGAAGAATGAATCCACTCACCGTCCATAATATTCTGATTTAGCCCTCTCTTTCTAAAACTCTTGAGAATAATATTGTGAGTGACATGCTGATCAAATATCTGAAATGTGTGGCCCTGAGAAGACATAATGCAGTATTAATCTGGCTTCCAAAATTATAATTTGGATTTATATTTGTTAGCAAAAATGCAATCTTTAGAGTAAAGGACGTAATAATCCTGCTCTACTGTTTACTGGCCAGGTTACCATTCTAGTATCATGTTCAGTTTTGGAGAAAATTCTCTGTGATGTTTTTTTTTTGTTTGTTTGTTTTGTTTTTTTTGTTTTTTTTGTGATGTTTAATTTTATGTGTCAACTTGACTGGGCCATGAGGTGCCCAGATATTTGATTAAACATCATTCTGGGTGTGTCTGTGAGAGGGTTTCTGCATGAGGTTAACATTTGAACTTTCAGACTGAGCAAAGCAGATTGCCCTCCCCAGGGTGAATGGTCTTCATCTAATCCAGAGATTTTCAACCACTATGTGGCAAGAACTTTTAAAACATGCAATACCTGACTATTAAGTCAGAGGCACTGATCTCTTTTCCCTTTGATTGTCACATTAAAAAAATGACAACAGCTAACACAACAATAGCCATTCAGTGTGAATGAATAAAAATTATACCTTTTCCTGTCAGATTGGCAAAAAAAAATATATTTTTGTTGTGCCACAGAATTTTAGTAATTAGTTTATGTGTGCCATGAGATGAAAGAGGCTGATAGTTGAGGATCTAATTCCCTGAAGTCCCAAATAGAACAACAAAGCAGAGGAAGGGAGGATTTGATCTCTCTGCCTGATTGTCTTTAAACTGTGACAGCCTTCTGCTGTTAGACTCAAATTGATAGTATATTATTGGCTTTCCTGGGTCTCCAGCTTGATGAATGCTGATCATAGGACTTCTTTGAACTGCATGAACCGATTTCATGTAGTAAGTCTCTAGCTAGCTAGCAATTCTGTTGACTCTTTTTTTCTGGAGGACACAAACGAATACACTCTCTAAGAATGACATTGGTAAAGTGTAAGTTATTTATAGGCTATGTTGAAGATGATTATGGGGTATACCTATTATGGGAGTCTAGGCTATAATAACATAGATCTAAACTGTATAATTGTTTCAACATAATATTTTATTTCTAGCTCTCATATGAGTTCAAGTTGATTGTAGAGACTGGGTGTAGTCCTACACATTCATTTAGAGACCCAGTTTGACAGAGGCTGCTGTTCTCGGTGTGAGGGGTTCCACAGTTAACCTGGGTATTGCCAGCTCAGGCAGCCAGAGGTGTAAAGTACGAAGGTGCAAGCATAGATTCTCATGAGTCTAGCAATAGAGACATTTCATCTCCTATGAAATCTGAGCAGTGAGAGAGTTCTCTGTTTTGCAGTTGGAATAGCTCTAGGGATGAGATGGTGTAGAAGTTGAGCCTGATAATGAAGTAAAATTTTGCTTGATTGAAAAGAGAAAAGTATTCACAAAAAGAGACAGATACAAGGCAGGAAATCTGAACTTTAAATTTTTGAAATTAAATTATGATGGAATCAAAATAATATTGCTTTCCCTTATGGGACCCGCTCAAGGCTATTTCATAACATTTAATATCAAACAGCATGTGAATCTTATGGATATTGATTTTCATCTCAACAATAATCTCTCTCTCTCTCTCTCTCTCTCTCTCTCTATATATATATATATATATCTTTCTCTCTTTTTTTTTTTTTACTTTTTTATTCTCTAATCCATTAGGATGCTAAATCATTGAGCACAGAACATTCTGTTAAGTCTTCTGTTGCTAGTGCAATGCCTCTAACATAAATGTTTTGAAAAAAATATTTCTCAAGGGTGCCCTGATGTCTCATTATCCCCCAACACATACACACAAAATTCTGTTCCAGGTGAAGACTGCTACTTGAAATATATTATTAGGTAGATAGTATCTCAAATCCTTTTTCTCACAGGTGAAATATTTTTAGCATAAATTAATAAGAGTCTAAATGATTTTTATCAACTCTTCCTTTAAGAAGGTTTTGATAAGGAGCTTATTTGGAAAGTTTTTGTATGAAGAGAAAGATGCAAAAGAATTAAATAATGGAAGTTGGGGTTTAGAAGCCTTTGACTGCCTCTGTTCAAACTCTGAGTCTTGGTTTAAAGATATTACATTGAATCAGTTCTTCGCCAGAATATAGAACTTAGCTCCCTCATTAGTAAGTATGGAATAGAACTATCCAGCCATGTGTATGTTATAGTATCATATATCCTGCTAATCGTATGTCCTGTAGTATGTCATATTTATTAAGGGATGGCACTGGGATATATTATAAGTTCCCAATGGGATTTAGAAATAATGCAAGGAAACTCAGAGCACAGAGGAAATAGACAGTGGTAACAAACTAAAAAAAGTTCCCTTTATTAGGAAACATGCTACATGAGAGAACATCTTATTAGATAAGTATCTATTGATTATAAGTTTAAAAAATTGCAAAGGCATACTAGGGCTATCAAGCTTCTATTTGACTCATTTTTAAAGAAAGGGACTGTGAGTTGATTCCAATTCACTTTTGAATAATGTTTGTAATTACATTTCTCTTGGAAAATTTAGAGCTATGTTTTTCCAGAAGAAAACAACAGGTTATTAGTGAATTTTCATGTACTATTGGCCTCACGTTGTTCTCTGTCGGCTGCCTCATAGACATGCTGTCCTTCATTTATGCAGATGGCACAGATGACCCACTATCGGTAGGATTTTGCATCAATTAATGGTACATAATTGAGGAATAACAGATTGAGGTTAGGGGTGCAGTCTGTGATAGAGAACAGAGTTTTCCCAGTCAGAAGTATACTGGTCCATATGGAAATTAAATTTGTGACCTTGACTTCAAAACCACAAGGATTTAATTGAGTTAACTATCTCTGTCACACAATGTCCTATTAATAGCTAATTTCTTGTCATTATCACCCCATGATATCTGTTAATGTCATAAATCTCTAAGTTTTACTATTCAAATAATACTGATTCTAGGATGACATTTCTGATGATACTTTTTTTTTCATATGGTACACATTTAGTGTTTTCCTGGAATCACTTTAAACTTTTTAACGATGGTCCCTGATGAGCAGGGACCATCAGGGGGGTTGGGGCTCCTTAAATACTTGAGGCCCGGTACAAGGATTCATGCACTAGTGGGGTCCCTGGGCCTGGGATCAGGCTGAAATTGGTTCTCCAACATCCTCTGAAGGGTCTCGGATTGCAAAAGGGTGGTTCTTGGGTGACGCACATTGGAATCGGGCTCCCTCTTCTCTGGTTCCGGGTGCGTCACCCAAGAACCTCAGCTGCCAAGTCACCACAGTTCGGCAGGTCCTGCATTGAGTGTCTGCCCCCTGGTGGTCAGTATGCATCATAGCTACCAGTCAGATGGACGAACGGTCGGACTGTCACTTAGGCTTTTATATATATACTAGAGGCCCAGTACACAAAAATTTGTGCACTCGGGGGGGCGGGGGGGAAGGGAGGGTCCCCAAGCCCGGCCTGTGCCCTCTCGCAGTCTGGGACCCCTCAGGAGATAACGACCTGCTGGCTTAGGCCTGCTCCCGGGTGGCAGAGGGCAGGCCCAATCCCTAAGTAAAGCCCCTGGTCAGGCTCAGAGCAGGGCCAATTGGGGAGTTGGGGCGCCGCCCCCTGTCATGCACAGAGCAGGGCAGATTGGGAGGTTGCGATGCCACCCTCAGTCACGCTCAGGGTAGGGCTGATTGGGGGGTTGGGGCACCGCCCCCTATCACACTCAAGGCAGGGTCGATGGGGAGGTTGCGGCGCCACCCCCTGTCATGCACAGAGGAGGGCCAATCAGGGGGTTGGGGCACTGCCCCCTGTCATGCACAGAGCAGGGACCATCAGGGGGGTTGGGGCTCCGTACCCTGTCACGCACAGAGCAGGGCCAATCAGGAGGTTGGGACGCCGCACCCTGTCACACACAGAGCCACAGGGCGATCAGGGGGTTTGGGCGCTGCCCCCGTCACGCTGATCCAGTGCCAGGAGGCCTCGCGGCTCCGCTGATCCCGGTGCTGGGAGGCATATTACCTTTTTACTATATAGAATAGAGGCCTGGGGGCCGGCTGGTTTGCCCTGAAGGGTGTCCTGGATCAGGGTGGGGGTCCCCACTGGGGTGCCTGGCCAGTCTGGGTGAGGGGCTGAGGGCTGCTTTCAGGCTGGCGGTTGTTGATTGAAGCTCCCAACTGCTCCTTTTTTTTATTTTATTCTGGGCCAGCTTTAGCTCTGGCTCTAGCTCTGAGAGCAGGTATCTGGTTTGTTTCGGTTCTATAATCGAAACAATGTATAACTCCAGCTCTGAGATCCCGGCCTATATTTGTTAGAATGTTTCAAACTGCCAGCTCAGAGGCCGGCAAGTCAGGCGGGAACGTTGGAGTCTGCAGTCACTGGAGCAAGCAAGCCTCATGTTCCCTTCCAGCTGCCTGGCTGCCGGCCGCCATCTTGGCTGACAGTTAATTTGCATAAGGATATGCTGATTAGCCAATGGGAAGGGTAGTGGTTGTACGCTAATTACCATGTTTCTCTTTTATTAGTGTAGATATAGATAATTTTAAATAGAATTTATAGTTTAAACATATTCTTAAAAGACAATTACAGGAAGTATTTTTAAATTCTAACTCATAAGGGGTAATGCAAAATTGTTATTTGTTATTAATAAAATAATGGCTATCACATTGTTGAGTTTTAAGGAGATATAACATACCCTCACTTTCCTCATTGAAGTTCAGGAACCAATTGAGAAATAAGACACAGGAGTCAGTATTAATCTTTCCACATAGGGGTGATTAGGGCAGAATGCTATTTTATTCTATAGGCTAATACAAAAGAGAAAATCTAGGAAAGGCTAAGAAGCTGAGTTTCTTCATTCACCTCTACTAAGTAGAGTGAGGGATGAGGAATTAATTCAAATTTTCTCTAACTGAATTCCCTTCACAAAGAAACTCAGAAAATGGAGGGTCTCTGTCTCCAAACACCATAGTTACATTCTCATAGCAGATGTGCAACATGTTTGATAATATGCTGAGCAGTTAACCTGGGTGGCCTCAATTCATCTTCCAGGTCTGTCATGAGTCAGGTCTTATTATCTCCAAGAACAGCACAGGGATCGGAGGCCTGAAGAAGTTAGTTAACTTTCTCAAATAGTAAATGACTCATCATGATTGTGAATTCAAGGCTCTGTGATTTCAAACACTATATTCTTTGTTTCTATAATATTATGTAAGGAAGTTATTATTATAAATAATAGCAGCAGCCAGATGCCAAGGAGATAGGGGGAAATCGTCCTTTTTGAATGATTGTGTAACTTCAGATGTGCAGAAATACATTTTAAGCTGCTAATAAGTTCTATAAA